>NC_057343.1:111280000-111580000 GCF_016509475.1 Prionailurus bengalensis | reverse complement strand
ATATCAGAGAACACTTCTCTGCTCATATCAGTTAATGGTAACTCCAGTGGCACTTTCATCCATCCAGTTCCTCATGTCATAAACCTTTGTCTTCCTTGACTCTTAACTCTACTTCCCATCTGTTGGCAAACCTTTTTGCCTCTATCATCAAAATACATACAGAATTGGATCATTCTTCCATAGCTGTAAACCTGTACAAGCCATCAGGCTCATAGTTGTTTTCCTTCTTTCTCCTGCTCTCTGCCACCTATTCCCAGTACAGTAGCCAAAATGCACAGTACCCAGTTACTATCAGGTCCTCTGTTGTTGGTCTCATCTGCTTTCACCCTTGCTAATCCTGCTCTAGTAATATTGGATCCCTTCTGTATTATTAGAACATGCCAGACCTTCCTATCAGAAGACCTTTGCCTTTGCCATTTTCTCTGCTTAGGTGTTCTGTCTCCTTTAGGGTTTTACTCAGATGCCATCTTTTAAATAAGACATGTTTGAGCAGTTCTATCTAAAATTGCAGCAATTCTTTGCATCCTCCTGTGTTCATTGCTGACTATCCATTGCCTAGGACGCCTGTTAACTTACCAGGAACTGAAATGATTTGATTCAGCACTGGCCATGTCAGCATAACTGATTCTTTGCTACAACCAGTATAGTGCTGAAGTAACTTTGGGACACTAATCTTGGTACTTGCTAACTAGTAAATAACTTTGGCCGTTCTTTTAGTCATGTAGAAACTGAAGGGTGGACCCATTTGGCATGAAAAATATTCTTATTTAGAATCTTTAACGTAGGGATTTTATTTTTAAGGTTTTTCCGTGGTGTTCACCATCACTTTGAGAATCTGAAAGTTAGGTGTTTTTACCAGGACAACCTGTAGATTCAAAATTGTAGGTAATATGTACGTGATGAATAACTCTTAACAGGTATACACTGAAACTGAGTCCCTCAACCCACATTCTTGTTAATTTCCCTACACAGAATATTATTAATACTTCTGTATTCCTGTGAAGTTATTTTAAATCTAAATATCTAAGTATATGCCCATTTTTATTCAGATAACACTTATTTTCTTATACCTGGCTTTTAAAAACTTTAATCCTGAGATCATACCAGTACATAAGGAGCTGCCTGCCTTATTTTTGTCAGTGGTTGCATGATTTGTGTGTGTATATATACATCTTTGGGCTTCAGATTTTAATAGATTGAGATTCTGTTACTTGAATACTTTTTCCTCTGTCTTTCTAAATGCAGCCCATCTAGAGAGTTTGGTATTAAGAGTAAGGCTAAGGGTCTGGCTTTAATTTTTTACTAAATGGCTGACCAGTCATCTCAGTCCCACTTATTAAGTGACTTTTCTTTCTTATTAAGGATCCTTTTTGTGTAATAATCCTAAAATTGTCTACTCCACAACTTTTTATAGTTTTTGGTGGTTTATGGACCTGTTGGGAACCACTAACTTTAAATGCTCATAAGAGAACTATTTTTAGTAGAGTACTTTTCATAGTCGTAGACAGTGTCTTGCAAATTACTCATTTGAGACATAGCCTCTTTGGTATAAATAATGGGAATAATGGCAACTCTCTTCTGGTTTTCTTAGATTTGGGAATGGATGACGAAGGAGATGATGACCCAGTTCCTCTACCAAATGTTAATGCAGCAATATTAAAAAAGGTAAGGTAACAAACTATATATTTGTATATATGCTTTTGTTTTTTCATTGAACATCCTTGTGATCTTATTGTACTGCTACATAGATCGCTTCCTTACATCGACTGATTATGACTCTGAATATTTGTTATGTTTATTTAACTAGGTCCTGAGATTATTTGATAGATACGCTGCAAGGGGAGCTTGAGAATAAATATACCCACACCATTGACCACCTTACCTTGTGTCTAAGCATAAAAGGCTCTTCACGTTGAATAGAATTTTAGCATTTCAGGGTACATGGCTCCTTAACAGAGCCAGCCATTTAATTGGATGCTCATCTGAAGAAATAGCACCGAGTTTTTATAAAGTGGAGGAAACTAGTTAGGCTTAGAGATGAGAATGGTTGGTTCCAGTTGGCCTTTTGCTCAGAGATTTTCAAAGGTCATTGGCTATATGCAGTTTCATCTTAATGCTTTCTCTTGATCCTGGTGTGAGATACAGCTGTGCTGCGTATTTTTCCATATCCTACCACAATTAGCTATTAGCATTTCTTTTAATTGCCCTAGACTGGGTAAAAAGTGATTCTCTAAGCCTGAACATTTCTTGGCATGTATTATTGGCCATTTGTATTTTCTGCTTGGTCTGTTTTCCTTTGCGTGTCTTTCTGGTGGGCTTTTTAAAAATAGTTGTAGGAGCACCTAGGTGGCTCAGTTGGTTAAGTGTCTGACTTGATTTTGGCCCAGGTCATGATCTCATGGTTCATGGGATGTAGCCCTGTGTTGGGTTTTGCACTACCAGCACGGAGCCTGGTTGGGATTCTCTCTTCTCTGTCTCTCTGTCTCTCCCTCCCTCCCTCCCCCTCCCCCTCCCTCCCTCCCTCCCTCCCCTGCTAGCATACTTGCATGTGCTCTCCCTCTCTCAAAATAAACTTAAAATTGTTATGAAATACACATAACATAAAAATTACCATTTTTGGATGCCTGGGTGGCTCAGTTGGTTAAGTGTCTGATTTTGGGTCAGGTCATAATCTCGCATTTGGTGAGTTTGAGCCCTGTGTTGGATTCTTTGCTGACAGCTCGGAGCCTGGAGCCTGCTTCAGATTCTGTTTCTCCCTCTCCCCCTGCCCCTCTCCCACTTGTTCTCTCTCAAGAATAAATAAACAGGGGCACCTGGGTGACTTAGTCGGTTAAGCGTCCAACTTCGGCTCAGGTCATAATCTCACGGTTCATGCATGAGTTTGAGCCCCGTGTCAGACTCTGTGCTGACAGCTCAGAGCCTGGAGCCTGCTTCGAATTTTGTGTCTTCATCTCTCTTTGCCCCTCCCCCACTCATGCTTGCTTGCTCTCTCTTTGAAAAATAAACATTAAAATTTCTTTTTAAAAATTGCCATTTTAACTTTTTTAACTGTACGCCTCAGTGGCATTAAATACATTTGCACTGTTGTACAGCCACCACGACTCACCATCTCTAGGAATTTTTCCTCATTCCAAACTGAAACTCAGTACTCCTTAAACAATAACTCCTCAATAACCCCTTCCAGCCCCTGTTAACCACTATTTTCTGTGTCTGTGAATTGGACTGTTGTGGGCACCTCATATAAATGGGATTATACAGTATTTGTCTTTTTGTGTCTGGCTTTGCATAATGTTTTCAAGATTCATCCATTTTGTAATCTAGTGGACTTTTTATAGGAGTTGTTTATATGGTGTTTCACTTTGCATTGACTTAAGTCAGTTAATAGTATTTTATAGTTTAGAAGCTTTATATTTTATCTAGTTAGATTTTTTTTCTTCTGAGTATTGTCTTGCAATAAACATTCTGTTTTATCCTAATGTAAAATGCATCTAAAAGGACTTTATTCAAATGCCGTTTTTTAGGTGTTGGAGTTATAGCAGTAACCAGAGACCAAATGTCTGCCCTTAGGGAATTAACATCCTAAAGGTGTGGGGGAAACATACAAGATAAATAAGTCAGATGAGAAAGCTGTGGAGCATAACTGGGTTGATCGATGGAGAGTTAGCTATTTTTAAAATAAAGGTGATTAGGAAATGCCTTAGAAGTCGATCGTTGAACAAAGACATGATTATGTGGGGGAATAGAGTTCTGGGCATGGGGAGCAAGTGCAGTGACCCTAAGACAAGAGCATGTTCTACTCTGAGGAAAGGTGGGAAGGCAGCAAGTGTGGTGACTAGAGCATAATGAACAAGCAAGGAGTTAGTACAGAAGATCAGAGTTAATGGTCTGGGTAATATGGGGCCACTTCAGAGAATAAGTTTTTTAAGCCTATTGTTAGGAATATTTGAACTTACATACTGAATAACTGCATGATCCAAAACTGCAAAAAAGTATATGGTAAAACCTCTCATCCTTGGCTCTGTCTAGCCTGCAACCCCCTCAAGTAATACTAGTCAACATTAGTTTCTTAGATATACTTACCAGTTTTTTTAATGCTTACGTAAGCAAATACTGCTGTTGTTTTCTTATACAACTGGAATACTTAAAAAACTATTGTTTATTTCATTAAAACTCCATAGCTTGACTTTCCCTTCTGGAAATAGTTCTTTCCTTTTCTTACATCCTGGCAGTATAGTTTGTCAGTTCTGCCATTTTTTCTCAGCATTGCTTATTCCTCCAGTATTATACTGAATAAATTTTAATCATACAGAAAAGTGAAACTATACAGCAAACACCCACTTACCACCTAGATTCTATAGCCTATAACTCTTTCAGTGTTGATTTTGGTCTTTATGATGGTACATAGAGTCTAACCAACTCTCTGAAACTTTATGTGTGTTTATTCCCCTTCTAAGGGAACATGTGGGCTTTTCTTGCTTTGTTCTTATGCCCAGTATTCTTGTGCGCATGTCACGGATGTTTAGAATTTCTTGGTGGTAATGTATGCACATCCTCACCCTCACTAGTATTTGATAGATTACTTTCCAAAGGGGTTATTTTTTTTTAACTTTTTTTTTACGTTTATTTAATTTTGAGAGACTGAGACAGAACACATGTGGGGGCGGGGCAGAGAGAAAGGGAAACAGAGAATCCGAAACAGGCTCCAGGCTCTGAGCTGTCAGCATAGAGACAAGCGATGAGATCATGACCTGAGCCGAAGTCAGATGCTTAACTGACTGAGCCACCCAGGCACCCCTCAATGGGGTTATTACCTCCTCACTCTCCAGTATAAAGGTTCATGTTATCCTCACACTATTGCCAGAGATTAGTATCAAAATCCTGAGGTGTTTTTTTTTTTTTTTTTGTCAGCCTCAAGTAGTAACTGTAATATTGGTTTTTGCATCTAATAAAACTGAGCATTTTCTCCTGAGATTTCTTTTGTGAATAGCCTGTTCATATCTGTAGCTCATTTCTTTAGTGTTTTGTTTTTTTTTTTTTCAAGTAAGCTCTGTCCCCCGTGTGGGGCTCAAACTCACTATTCGGAGATCAAGAGAGAGACACATACTCTACTGACTGAGCTAGCCAGGTGCCCCACTTTGTAGTGATTTTTAAGATTTATATCCTAGAGGGTAATCCATTGCTGGTTGCTCATGTTGCATGTAGTTTTTAGTCATTGTCCTGTCTGACTTTATGTATTTTTTGCACAGGAGCTTTTTAGTGTGGTCAAGTATAATTATCTATCTGCATGTTTGCTTTTAAGATCGTCTGACCCCTAGGGTTATGAAGATTCCTCAAGCTTCAGTTTTGCTTTTCAAGTTTGACTACTAACTTGGTTATTCAAGTCAACTTCTAGCTAGTTCTTAGCCCAGTGTAAAAACAACTTTGCCCCAGTAGTGGAATGAGTACCTTGTGATGTAATGCCACAGAGGAATAAACTTTCATTTTTGCAGGTCATTCAATGGTGCACCCACCACAAGGATGACCCCCTCCTCCTGAGGATGATGAGAACAAAGAAAAGCGAACAGATGATATCCCTGTTTGGGACCAAGAATTCCTGAAAGTTGACCAAGGAACACTTTTTGAACTTATTCTGGTATGTTCTTAATACATTCTTTAAGATATTTCTAGCACTTCTAATAGTTAAATTTGTTAAATTCATTGATACTGAATTTTAATTCTCTATAAACTCCAGTGCAGTGCTATATTTGAATTTATATATTAAGAACCATATTAAATAAGTGATCAAATGTAAATGCAACAGAGGGTGGAGATGGTCACATTTTGAATTTTTAAAAAGCAAAATTCAGCTATGCTGTGTCCAAAACACCCACTTTAAAGAGACAGATTTAAAGGGTGGAAAAAGATTAAATTATGATAACAGTAATCAAAAGAAAACTGCAGTGACTATATTAAAGTGGATTTCAGAGCAAAGAATATCACCAGGATTAAAGAGGGTTGCTGCATAATGATGAAAGGATCAGTTCATTATTAGGGCATTATAGTCCTAAGTGTTTATTGCCTAAAAGAATTTCCAAAAAGTGAAACAAAAACCAGTAGAACTCAAAGGATGGATAGACAAATCCACAATCCTAGTGATTTTAACACATGTCTCTACTTCATTGATAAAACAAGTAGAATCAGTAAGGATGTAGAAGCCATGAATGACACTATTGACTGACTTATCCTGATGGACATTTATAGAATGTTAAATATAATGACAGCAGAATACATACTCTTCTCAAAAGTATACTACTAAGATAGACCTGTTAATGGTAGGAAAAAAGTCCCAATATTTGAAAGGAGTCAAGGCACATACACTGTGTGATCTGATCACAGTGAAATTAAATGAGAAGTCTGTAACAAAGCTATCTGGAAAATCTAAATGTTTGAAAACTTAACACTTCTTAGTAACCCATGAGTCAAAGAAGAAATCAAAAGAAAAATTAGAAAATAATTAAAAATTGTATGCCAGAAAGTATTTTGATCTGAATGGAAATAAAACCCAACACACAAAAATCGCAGATGCAGCTAAAGTAGTATTCAGAGAAAAGTTGATAGCACTAAACCACCTGTATTGGAAAAGAAGATCACTGATCTAAGCTTTTACCTTAAACTAATGAAAGATGAAATTAAAGCCAAAGGGAATATTGAAGGTAAGAGTAGAAAATAGAGAAAACCAAAGAAACCAAAGAAATTGTTTGAGATCAGTAAAATGTATAAAATGTAATGCTATTACTGCTTTTGCCTCTTTATATATTTTTGTCAAGATTTGACATATGCTTGTGCACCCATGAGCACAAACATGCACGCCCATAAGTAGCGGCTCTTCTCTACCATTAGAGGTAGTGTAGTTCGCTTAAGGCAGCAGCAGGACTCCATATTATAGAAGGTATAACAGAAGGACATACAAAAATATTTCACAGAAGAATCTGATTTATTTTCCCTTTAATTTCATAAAATTAACTAGCATTTTAGTTTAGTTAATTAGATATGGATTGGCAATCACTACCTTTAGATTTAGGTTACAACCTCAAATAATTCTTTAATGAAAACAATCACTTTACAGGCTGCAAACTACTTAGACATTAAAGGTTTGCTTGATGTTACATGCAAGACTGTTGCCAATATGATCAAGGGGAAAACTCCTGAGGAGATTCGCAAGACCTTCAATATCAAAAATGATTTTACTGAAGAAGAGGAAGCCCAGGTAGGTTGCTCACAGCTTGTTCTTGATCACACACTTTTTAAAGAAGAATGAAATGCAAACATGCTCAGAAAAGATGTGTTGTCTCTATCAGGGAATCTTGACTTTTACTTGAGGGTTAGTAGGCACCTTCTGTGTTATAAAAATACTCGTTTTGAGAGTGGTCTGTTAAGTCTAAACACTTGCACAATACCACTCTTGCCTAAGCATAAGAACGATTAGTTTTCAATCATAGGTACTCTTTGATATTTACTCCTTTGCAGTTACTAGTTTTGGCACCTGGGACCTTAAATGTAAGCAAGCCATAAATATTTGACTTCAGAAAAGCAACCCCTGTGGATGGTGTTATGCCAGGACACTTATGAGCATCTTAGTGAGTGGGGGAAGAAATGAATGAAAAGATCAGAATGTTGACACAGCTACAAACTGAAATAATGTGCATGAACTGTTTGAATTTGTTGCCATGTCTGGTGACTGAAGCTTTTTTTTTTTTTTTTTTTTAATTTTTTTTTTTCCAACGTTTATTTATTTTTGGGACAGAGAGAGACAGAGCATGAACGGGGGAGGGGCAGAGAGAGAGGGAGACACAGAATCCGAAGCAGGCTCCAGGCTCTGAGCCATCAGCCCAGAGCCTGACGCGGGGCTCGAACTCCCGGACCGCGAGATCGTGACCTGGCTGAAGTCGGACGCTTAACCGACTGCGCCACCCAGGCGCCCCTAGTGACTGAAGCTTTAATGCCCATTGCCTTTGCTTTTTTGATAATTTCAGCAGGGTAGAATAAAAACCTGGGGAGGCAAAGAAGGATAACCAGGAAGTGTACTTGTAACCTGGTATTTTTCCAGTTTTTTGTCTGTCCCTGTCTGATCCTCTTCATAGTCTGTTGATGAATCATTAGGTAGTAGTCTGAGGAAAGACTTCTTAAGGTGCTTCCTTATATCTGTCTCTTCTAGGTACGCAAAGAGAACCAGTGGTGTGAAGAGAAGTGAAATGTTATGCCTGACACTGTAACACTGTAAGGATTGTTCCAAATACTAGTTGCACTGCTCTGTTTATAATTGTTAATATTAGACAAACCGTAGACAAACGCAGCAGCAAATCAGTTGTTTTAGCAGAATATTGTCCTTGCATGTGTAGTTTGAGTACAGATTCCAAACTTATGGCTGAGTTTCTTCCAGTATGATCAAAAGTTTTTGTTTCTTCACTCTGACTCAACTGTGGGTTCGCTATAGAAGGTGGCTTTTTGGGATTTCCCTCTCTGTAAAATGTTTTCCACCTAGTTTATTGTCAGTTAACGTTAGTTTAATAACCTTTTAAAAGTTGGCATTGTAAATAAAACAAGTTGCAAAAAGTTTTCTGAACTAGAATTAACAACGTATTATCTTTATTCATGAGTTGGAAACTGGAAAAAGGCTACTTGAGGTAAATGTTTTGAGTGGGATTATTAGCATGTCTTCCAGCTTCCTGGAATCAAAGAGTGCCACTGGTATTGATGAACCTGTATGTAGCAGGGCTCCTTTAATTGGATCTAAGGACTTGTTTTTGCATTTTTAATCCTCACCTTTGACTATGTTGGCTAGAGAGTCAGTTACTCCTCAGTTTGTGGTTTTGGGGGAAATATAACTAGATGGTCTGTTAGCTTTTCAATTAAAAAGGACAAATAACCTGTGTGATATGTCATCTTTTTATAATCAGTGATCCCATGTGGGGGAAACGTCACACTACTTGCATGTAAAAATAATTTAACCTTTAACATTAAAATGTCTGGCAAAACCTAGAAGGTATCCATCATGAATGCAAGATACTTTCAATAAAAAGTAAGTTACATAGTAGGTGGTAAATGGTTTGCTTTTGTGTACTTAACTGTGTCTCTTCACTTGTTATTAAATGAGTTAAATATACGAATGGTTTTGTAGCTGGAGACAGCTTATAGTCAGTTTGTGTCTTGACTCACTGGAGGCTGCTGACAAAACAATTGGGTTCTGGTAGGCTTGTGTCTTTTCTGACTGCCAGTGACAGGGTTTGCTAGAGCCAATGCTTTATTTTTTATTTATTTTATTTTTTGCCAGTGCTTTAGTTCTTAATCTGTGCACATGACCACACAGGACTGCATGTCCTGATATTGTTGCCAGCCTCTGCCCTACAGTAGAATGTTTTCTTGATGGCTTGAGATGGCTCACAAATTGTTTTATCATCTTTTTTCTTTCCTCCCATGTGCTCCCTTTTTTCTTCCTTTCCCATTTAGCATCACCTGTATTCACATGTAATCTTCCTGCATTCTCTTCATGTTTACTGTGAGCTTTTGTGGCTCAGATTATTTGTTGACAGTAATTTGCCCTTATACTTCACCTCTCATTGCCCCAAGTCTGTCTTATTTAATAAAGTCCCGTATGCTGTGTTACATGAATTCCTGTTCGTTGCTTGTACCAGAGATTGCAAGCTACAGCCCATGTGTGGGTGAAATCCATCCCACAGCCTGTTTTTGCAGTCTTTGAGTTGAAAATGGTTTTTATGTTTTTAGAGTATTGTTAAAAAATCAATATAGGAGACTGTATTTGACCAAAAAGCCTAAAAAGTTTATTCTCTGGCCCTTGAGAGAAAAAGTTTGCCAACCTTTGTGACTACTTCTGGCTCCCTGGCTCCCTTCATTCCAGGGATCAAACTTGTTTTCCATTTGTCCTAGTTTTAATTGGGAAGGTGTCAGAATTCAACCCTAGCTGCAGTGTCTCCTCTGCTAATTCCTGCCTGTCAGTTCTTGTAAAAAGCTTAATCCCACCCCCCATTCTATCCCTAGCAAGATTATGAAAAACAAAACTCTTGAAAGTTCAGGATTGTTAGCACATGTGCCATGTTTAGTTTGGGAAGGAAACATACCCGCTTCTGGGAAACAAAACCTGTTCTCAGTCTGTATAACCCCCAAGAATTGTTGGAATTACAGGACTAAATAATACCACTACCCATATTTAAAGGACACTAGGATCTTTCTGAATAGGTAAGACTTGAGTAGACAATATAGTAAAGATTTTTGCCCCCTTCATGATTTTGTGTAGATTATGGCCCTAGGCTTTAAACAAAATATCCTGATGTTAAACTCTCAGGTTTAATAGAAGTCTGACAGCTCATCCAATAGAAAATAGGCCACTTGTGGACATTGCGTGCCCACAGAAGTCATAGGTATGGTGTTCAGAGGCACTTCAGGCTGGCTGCAGGACTCGGCCTACCTTATTCCTTCTAACCTGCTGTCCACTCAATATTTCTTTAATATGCCTACTAAGAGTTTCTATGCCCTTACCTTATGCAGGGAAGGTAAGTAGCCCTTTCTCCTTATCCACAGTAACCAAACCTATCTTCAGAGATACACTCTTTCCCACTCTCCCGGCTTTTCTAAACTAAAACTGTGGAATGAAGTCATACTGTGAGGCCAGACCCCGTTTCTGCCTCTTAGTGCCTACCTGTCCTTAGGTAAGTTCGAAATGGTAATTTCTTTGGCTTCTCAGCTTTTCATTGACTGTGTTACTTAGGATTGAGAGTAAACCAAACTACTTCTGAATGTTCGCTTACTCCTTTTTCCCTGACATAGCCATGGATTAAGGATATGCCCCTCAAACAGATTCTAATAATTGTTGTATTGTAGAAGCAAGTTATGTCATTTGAAGTGCTGCTATATTTTATTAGCTTGCCTTCATAAATCTATCTTTAATACGAAAGGTAGGTACTGCTTTGCAGTTTTTATGTTTTTCCAAAGATGCACAGAGACATCCTAACATTGTTACAGATTCTTGATTGGCATTATAGCTGTGATTTGTTTATTCTGCAACTGTTTGAACACATCAGCTCCTGGAATTAAGATTTATACTGTAATTTGGTGCCCTGTTAGGACTGCAGCCCTGTAATATGAAGTTAATGGTAATGCTGAGCTTAGACTGGAACTAGCTGTAGGAGAAGAAGAGTAACAATGAATTCCTATGAACATGTGACTCAGAGCGGGCAGATATTCCAAACCACATGGTCTCTTAGCTTACTTAGAAACTGGCCAATCCTATAGCTGGCTGATCCAAGGTAAATTAAGAAATTAGGGGGTGCCGGGGTGGCTCAGTCGGTTAAGCATCCAACTCTTGGTTTTGATTCAGGTCATGGTCTCCTGGTTGTGGGATTGAGCCCCTCCACACCCAGTGTGGAGCCTGTTTGGGATATGTTCATTCTCTCCCTCCCTCCCTCCCTCCCTCCCTCCCTCTCCTTCCCTCCTTCTCTCTCTCTCCCTCCCTCTCTCAAACTTAAAAAAGAATATATACCGTATCTGAAAAAAAATGAAATGAGGTATAGGTTGCCTAGACTCTTACTAGGGCAGTTTATACAGGGATAGGAAGTGGCTTGCATGAGGAAAGAACTGAGAGAACAGCAGTACCCTTTATCATATCCATGGCCTAAGAAGCTTTCATCTTTCCAAGCTTAACTTGTGCCACCACTTCCATTTGAAGATCTTTCCGGTCTTTCTTGTTCTAAAGCTCATTATACATTTAAATGGAATGGAATCAAACAAATGTTCTCCCTAGAAGTTACTTGAGCTTTATAAAGATGGTAATCTTCAGTTATCTGGTTTGTATGAAAACTGATTTTACGCTAGGACAGAAGAGAGTAAGGGAGAAGACTGCAAGTAAAGGGAAAATACATGAAATGATTGAATCCCTAAAGTGTAGTCTCTGGCTTCTCTTTTGTAGGAAGTGTAAGAGATGGTTGCCCTTTTGGGAGCTTTTGGCGTAGCTCATGAGGCAAGGCATAAATACTGCTAGGAGGGGATGAGTAACTATTAAAAATGTTCCTGTACAGAACAAGATTAATGAGTAAATGGGGGCCCCAGGGCTGGAAGAGTCTATGAAAGTGCTGTGAGAGAAACTAATTTGGTTTCAGAAGTTGTTTTGGTTGGGAGTGGAGTGATGCCAAGGTGAGGGGAAGGCAGTGTTCAGTGTGGAACTACCAGCAAAAAGTTGGGTGTCAGTAGGTCTGCTGGAGAACATAGGCTGAAAAGAGACATGAGAGCTGACAGAATTTTGTGATACTCTGGGAAGAGTAGTAATTAGACCCATGTCAGGCAGTGCAATTCTTGAGTATTTGAACGAAAACATTTTTTTAGTATTGTACTAAAGGATTGTGAAATTGGGAGTTTGACAGTCCTATTTATGTTTTGTTTACTGTTAAAAATGACTCTTTGCAAGGCAGAGTGAGAACGAGATGTGCATATCAAGACTGATGGTGTGGGAAGTTTAGAACATAATCCTTGGCCCAACATAGAGCCTTTTGGACATCTAAGCAGTATAGACTGAATGCTGTCCTTACTGTTGAGCTGTCAGTGGATAGGAGCCTTATTGGTGGCATAAAAGAGTTGGTCAGGATGCTCTCATTGGATGGAATTCCAGTGTGGGACTTGATTTGAGCGATAGTTTATGTAACTCCTGGATGGTATACTTGTTGCCTTGTAGTATTTCACACCTTGACTACATCTGATCTGTGTCCCAAAACCGAGAGGCATCTTGTGGGAAGAATAGAATATAGTTGCTTACAGCAGTATCTATTTCTACATTCTCTGGTTCCCATGACTTTTTGACACTGCTTAACTTAAAAATTTCAGAAGTACTTACTGAGCACCTTTCTGTGCTGAGTGTGCTTTTCTACAACTTCTTTTACTTATTTCAATTGCTTTGCAGATAATTGTGTCCCAGGAGGCTGTTAGGGTGGGTGGGAATACAGAGAGCTACACTGTCACAAAACTGTATTTAAGAGGAGTTTCCAGAGTGGCCTGCCTTTCCTTCTCTTCCTTCATTTCCTACTCTTTACTCCCCCTCCACATTTCTCCCTTTCCCTCACCCATACCCCAGAGATTGACTGTACATGCTCAAAAGAACAAGTCTTCAGATAAAGAAATGAAAGAACATCTGAATGGAGAAGAAAGACCTGGTCCCGAGCCCCAGGTGAACTTGAAAAATGTGTCAACTTGAACTAGTAACTATTTGCTATAGAATTCATAGCTGATGAGATACCTCTTACCTTGTATTGCCAGTGACTGAATTCTTGACAACCGCTAGAGATAGGATAGTTCCTACCCCTAGCACAGAATTTGCTTTTTCCAGTTACTTCTGTGCCTACACTAGCGTTAATTTCATAATCTGTCCTGCCTTGAGCTAGGCTTTTATTCTAGCAAACTGACTATGGGAATATCCCCTTCTAACGGCTCTCCACTGTCTTAATTACATCAGTTAGGGCTCCTCTCAGACCCCTCCTGCCCATTGTGTACAGGTAGACCAGTGAAGGTCCATTAGCTGCCCTGGGCCAATAGAGAGCCCAAGAGCCTGAGTTAGAGATCTGGGGGAGTTCCTGGGAATCAGGGTCTCCTTGGGTGGTGAGCTCTAAGTAGACCTGAGAAAGTCCTGATAAAGCAGCCTTTCTAACTTGAAACAAAAGCCAGTCAGCTTTATTAAGGAATTAGTTTTTGGTCTCAAGTCTTCCTTGATATATAGACCTGGCAGGTCTTTGTTACTTTGCCCTTTCTATGCTTTTTTTTTTTTTTTTTCTAGAAATGCATGCAGGAACCAATTTTATTTCGTCTTTGGAATAATGCACAGAATCAGTCTGCTGCCCGGGACTTGTGGCTTTCCTAGCCAGACTTCCTGTACACTGCATAGAGCAGGGCAGTAGTGCTTTGGGGACATTCAAAACACACAGCTAGAAGAGTATAGCCACAGGGCTTTCTCTATAAAAAGGGGAAACATGTTCAAACGGAGAGACTTGGGCAGGTCTTGCCAGCTTGCTGAGCTGAGCCTTCACCGTACTGTGAGCACAGGAGGGGCAGCTGAAACATGGGAAGGGTCAAGATCTGTATGCCAAGCCCATTTGCTTGTTTTCTGGGAAATGTGTAAGGGCGGTTGAGGTATCTTGTCTGAGGTCTTAAAAATGGCTAGTTCTTGGCTGGCAGTGAGATGGAACTGGTGTGCTATTTGAAGTTGAATTTAGGGCTTCACTGTGAAGTCACCTGTGGCCTCAGGAATTTGCTGGTGTGATCTGGGAGGATTTGTTTCCTCTTTGAAATCACTTCTTTTAAAAGGCTGGTTTGATTGTAACAAAGTTGCCAATGCCTCCCCTCTTCACCCTCACATACACAAAGGGTGCATTGTTCCTGTACCCAGTGTGCTCTAAATAAGACACCAAATCAGATGCAGCAACCCAGTCTTGCATAAGCCTTAAAATGTAGTTTTTGAAACAACTAGGCCATTAGCCAGAGTGGAATTCTTTAAATGGGACAGATGTCGAGAGAATGGTCTCTTCTAACTCTTTGGAGAAAAAAGCCCATCTGGGATTACAGCTTCCAGTGGCCTACTTTAAATAGACACTACTCTGGAAGATGACTTTATTTATAAATATTTTCAAACATAAAATCCCAAAAATAGAACTCAGTGAAAAGTACAATGCATGATCGGTGGCCCAGTGGCTGGCTGTTGTGATATTCTTGTCCAGCATTTGTATCTAACAGTTGATTGACCTATTGAGGTGGCTTTATGACACCTTTTACATTCATGTTGGGTTTTAGGAGTTAGCTGTATTCTTAAACATGGACACTGCTGTATAAAAGTAGTCTGTAGATTTATCAAACTGGAGAGGCTTTCTGTAAAAATACGAAGATATCTCAAGCACCTTAATAGTTTTGGGGAAGAAAGGGTGCTGTTAAAATGCCCTTTTGAAATTTCTGATCCCAAATTATAGAAGACTCCTGGTCTGGTTTTCCTTGAAATAGGATGTATACTTGTGTTCAGTCTTTGTGTGGAAGGAAAATGGAGGGGAAGATGGAGCCTGGTGGTCATGTGGGTCCGTGGTGGCAGTTTCCAGCGCAATGTCGTGTGCAGGCTAGCCTGCACCTGCATCACTTGTGAGGTCCGAGGATTGGGAAGTTAGGACCAAGGCTTGGAATAGTAGTTTACACCTAGAATGAGCTTAGCTCTCGGGGTTGCAGCAGGGAGGTGAGGTGGACTGAAAGTCTTTAGAATGTGTGTACCATTATAGAGAGTAAACCCCAAGTTTTATGGCTGTGGGGAAGAAAAGTAGTCTGTATGCTCTGTTACTGAAACAGCATATTCCTCAGGGTCAACTTTGAAAAAGAAACCCAGTAAAAAGTATCTTTATTCTCATGTTAAAAAAAGTTTTTGTATGATGATGCATTAACAATACAAAAATATTTTGAACACTACAATAGTCCTTTTCTTTTTCTCAAGACTTCTTGCAACACTACACTAGAATATATGATCTTTGGATTCTGAGAAGCCAGTGGCTAAAGTAGGAACTATGAAGGCTTTTGTTGAGGGGTGTGTGGGTATAGGAACAGCCCCTTTTCTTTGGGTTCAGGCTATATACAGTTGAGGAGGAGACAAAAAAAGTTAAATTAAAAGTTTGTTTTTTAAGGCTCAGGCTTGAAGCTTGGCTCAGAAATGGGTTAAACTAGGCGGTGGTGAAAACCCACTGACCACCACTAGAGGTTCTCTGGGCTCCTTGCTTGGATGCTGATGGTCCTCCTTCCTGCAGCCCCTTCGGGAAACTGAAGCTGAAGCGATTTCAGTACTATAAGGTGAGCATTGGGGGTCATGAGGTTTGGTTTGCCCTCTTAAAACTGACCAAGAGCTGGCTAGACTGACCTGGACAAGCAGGAGCCTGAACTGTGACAGAGGCTCTTGGTGTAGGGAGGGATGCATGCTGGATTTGGGGCCATAATTTCTTTTGAGTTCAGTCACTAGTAACAGGCATGGGACCTTGGTATCAGAGCTTTTTGGGAGGTTGAGTTTCTCTTGGAAACATACCCAAGTAATATGAACTAGAGCCAGATACCTCTCACTGCCCATACTTGCCTGATAAGGTAGTGTCAGGTTATTCCTACTGCCTGTGGTAATAGGCCTAAACTTAACCTGTTCCATTTCCTCCTAGTCTTGTAAGCTCTTGAGGACACAGCAAAAGGCTTACTCTGGTCCAGTTTATGAATAACTCCTTTTCTGTCAACAGGGCTTCTCCAGGTTAAGAGAAGCATTATTGTCTTGAGCATGTGGTTGTGACCATGCTCACATGTGGTTTTGTAAACCAGCTCATTCTTGGTCCTTGAAGTGTGTGGTATGGGGAGGGCGTGGCAGTGATGGGGCCAAGGAGGTGTAGGGTGGGGAAAGCAGCTGGGCTTAGTCCAGCCTATCTGTGACCTATAGTAGAAAAGCAAGGGAGGCAGGGGCATCTGGCCAGCAAGATAGAGGGTAAAAGGAACAGATGCAGGCTGCTGTAGGCACAAGGGATGCCCTGAATTAGATGACACAATGCAGATCTGATTCCCACCATTTGGCGTAGTTTGAACTGATGGCCCCGGGTTCAGGCAGAAGTTGTGCAGCCTCGCAAGTCTCCTGGGCCCGGTCCCTGAGAGGGAGGTAACAGGGCCCCTGGCCAGTTCCCACGTGCTTTGGGGCTCTGTCGCTTCCTCTCAGAGGATGAGCCCCTGGAGGCGGCCAGGTGTCCTGTACATGCTAGGCTGCCCGTCTCTGAGATTCCTGTCGTTGCAGCTGTGTACTCTGCAGGACGCTGTGGGGGGCCTGTTGGGGTCCAGGGGGCTGGGAGGCTGAGAGCGGCCGAGAGACCTGGTGATGTAGGCGCCGGCTCCGCAGGGCTAGCAAGCAGTTCTGTGGGAAAGTGGGGTAGCGGGAGGTATGAGGGCGAGTCCTGGGGGGCTGGGGACCCGGGGCAGCCTAGAGCACTGTCATCGGAAGGAACTGGGCTGGGGCAGCGGCCTTCTCCGGGTAAGTACCGAATGCATTTCTTTTTCCTCCTAGGAATAGTGAAGAGAGTTATCTGTAAACAGAGGGTGAATTCATAGTCATACACCACAACCAGAAAATGCTGTCTTTGCACAGGCCTAACTGACCTCTTGTCCCCTCTCCCCAGGACTTGGGTGATGTGCCTGTGCCTTCACACCTAGCGCTGTGATTCTGCTGGGCCTGGCCCAAACCTGGAACAGGTGCAGTTCCCAGCGCAGCCACAAGGTGGCCCAGGAACCTTCTGTAGGCTAGCCCTGTGGGCTGCCTCATGTTTTCCAGGGGAGCCATCTCCTAGTTTGGGCCTTTGAGCCCCTGCTTCACGGGTTTGTGGGGCTCATATCTGCATTAAGGCAAAGGAATGCAGTGCTCATAATGGTGCTCAGGCAGAGCAACACAAATAGCCTCCCGACGTGTACATATACACACATACCCCCCAAATTCCTTTTTGCCCTTGGAGAGGAGCATGTAGGCACTTTGAGGGACTGACAATATTTCGTAGAGTCCATGAGGAACTACCAGGCCTGGCCTCAACCAGGCAAACTTTTGCCATGTGGTAAGCATACCTTCTTTTCACACAGGCATTTCTCTGTTGTATGGCAAAACACACATTTAGTGCCCCAGAGCCTGGTATGGCCCTTTTGATAGGACAGCCCAGGTGTACCCCTGTTCCTGTCTCCCTGCCTCTCCCATCCTTTGGTCTCAGGTACAAGCCAGGTGGTTCTCTACTATAGTCACCTTGATTTTCTTAGATTTAAGGGTTCTGGATAATACAAGCAGGAATCCCAATTTGAAGAAGTGAGGGAACTGGTGGACCATGGTGAGTTCTAGGCCTGGTAGCAGGGGCTTAGGTCACCTGAATGAGGTGGATGATAAGGCTTACTGTGGATATGCTAAGCTTAGCGTCAGACCATCATTAACAGAGGATTCCAGGCACTAGGCACCAGAACTACCTTCTTGAATCTGTCTCTCCACCTCATTCTTCGGAGGGCAGGTGCTCCCCAGTGTGTGGTATGCGATGGGATGGGGTACCAAATGAGGGCTACAGGCCTAGCAGAACATGTGCAGAATCAGGGAAGCAGCTTGAAGCAAAGGGAGGATGGTGGTGGGGACAAACCCACCTGCACGGACCACACCAATCCGTCTGCTGGTTGAGGCCAAAGCGAGCACGGCATTTCTTAGGCGAGCCAGGGTCTGCTCACAGCCATGCCAGAGGGGCAGAGCAGGGCAGAGGGCGAGCAGGCAGGCAGCAGGGCAGAGCAGGGCCCAGAAAGAAGAGGTAACATCAGTGTCAGCCAGTCACAGATACCCCATAGGTCCCATGGGCACAGGGCCTCGCCATGGCACAGCCAGCCCCAGTGGGAGCCCCGGGACCCAGAGCCAAGGTATCAGGAAAGGTGGACACCTAGCTAGGCAGTAGAGGCAGTGGGAAGAATGGTGGAGGTGGGGGAAGGAGGGGATCCTATGTTGGCTCCTCTCAGGTTGCAGCACAGGAGCAGTGGGAGAGGAGCCCAGGGAGGCCCAGGGTGATCCAGCCTCTTCTGCCTCACTGCCCCCCTCCCCCAACTCCCTGCGCAATCTGCCTGACCCACATCCCCCTCCTGCTGTAGCTTAAACCTAGTCTACACACATTTTCAGATGGTAACTAAAGCTGTGTGACTTCTGGATCTAGACATGGCTGCACCTCCACCCATACAGACTGCTGCCCATTGTGGCAGAATCGTAGAATCCATTTCTCCTAGCAGCGCTAGCAAAGGTAGGAGACGTGTGGCGAGGCAGTACACCAGTGTTAACTCTGGTCAAAGAACTCGGTACAGCTATTCTTCACAAGGGTTTTTCACTTACGAGAAGTGGGCCTTGTTTCCAAAGGGCCCAGGCCTTTGAAGGTATGTGGCTCAGTACTCTGTCCCTCCCTCTGGGCCAGAGCAGGGTGCTCATGAAATGTGGGCCTGGAAGGGAGTGTGCACTGCTGAGGGAAAGCCTCACCTGTGTTGGACTCCTGGTGCTTTTCTCGTGACCGCCTCTTTTTCTTCCCCTGCAGGGAATAAAGGGAGGGATGCTTGGATCTGGCAGGTGGTCCCTTTATAACTCCATCGAGTGAGTGGTTGGAAGAGCTGCAGCCTTGCTTGCCTGTTGCTGAGATTCTGGGTACATGATCCCTTCTACATGGAAGGCCTAGTATTTGACTGCAATTTTTACCAGGGTACCATGGGAGTTAGAGACGACTCCTCCCTCTCCCATGCTGGTCTCCATTTTGAATGGAGAAGACTTAGAGGGCCCCATACGCCCCTCCTGCCTTTGTGGCCAAATGCTGCGCAACAGCCCTGAGGGGGAGTATGTCCTAGGTGGAAAAGAGGGCATGGGCCTGCCTTTTAGGGCAGCTTCCCTTGTTTAGCTGGCTTCGGAGCTGGCCAGGTGAGGCCTTGAGCCCTATACTGCACCTGCCCTCTGTATCTGTGCCTTCAGGACGGTGGTCTGCCTTTCCCCGTTGAGACTGTGGCCCGGGGCATGGCATCTTGAAGGTTCCCCTACCCATCCCTGTCTGTCACCGGACACTCACATAGTTGTCCCGCGCCGACCAGCCTGGGTAGAGCTGCATGTGCAGCTGCCTCTCTTTTCGGGCCAGCTCATAATACTTGGCCTGCTCTTCCCGAGACAGCGCGTGCCACTGCAGCGGGAAAGGAGGGGTAGAGATGGTGGTGCATCAGGGAGTCAACAGGTGGCACCAGGGGACAACCCTGCCAGCCCACCTGCCCGTGGCCTCACCCTGCGGCCCAGGATCTGGTTGATGGCAGCACTCTCCTTGAGTGTACACTCTGCAATGACCTTGGCTCTCATCTCCTTCATGTACAGCATGAAGGCGTTGAGTGGCTTCTTGATGGTTGGCTTCTTGGCCTCTTTCTCTGCCTTGGATTCTGCCTGTGTCTTCCTGAGAGGCACAAGTCGAGATCACACAGGAGCCCCCAGTATCCAGCTAAAGCTACTACCTTCTTCTAGCATGTGTCCAGCATGTGTGCCAGTGCATAGAAACTAGGGTTTTGTAAATGGTATCTTTGTTAGTTACTCCAAAATGGGTGATCAGAACTAAGTAACTTCCTTACAGAAATACTGCACCTAAGTAAGAAAAACCTGTTTAAGGACTTCACAACCCCTCCTCTGTTGGCTCAAACTAAATCTTTGTTCCACACCCCATCCATTCCCTCCTGCTTCTAAGGATCAAAAAACACTGGTCAGGGGCACCCGGTTGGCTCAGTCGGAGGAGTGTGTGACTCTCGATCTCAGGGTTGTGAGTTCAAGCCCCACAATGGGTGTAGAGATGCTTAAATAAATAAACTGAAACAAAATAAAATTCTGGTCAGTGGCAAGAACAAGATGGCTTGACCAGAGGTCCCCTGTGGCAGTCCCTGGAGTTTCTAGGCAGCAGGCATGGAGCCTGGCGGGAGGAATGTTTTCCCTGGCAGATCAACAGATGGGAGCCTAAGATCTGCTCCCGTGTTCCCCTCCCTCTTCCACACCGTGGGCCTTTTCACTCACAGGCTACGGTCATATGGCTGCAGCTCCTGCTTGCCTGAGGGAGGTACGATAGCCGGGTGGGGGATGGCTGCAGGGTGACCAGGCACACCGGAGCCTAGCATCAGGGATGGGTGGGTGAACCTAAAGGCAGAAGGAGAGTTAAAATTGAGCCAGGAATGTAGAGTCCAGAGCTTTGGACACACGGAGCCGCCTGCACAGTACACGACGACAGATGAACAGACACCCCACCTCCAGTGGCTGGCACACGAGTACACAGATACACACCAACACAAACACCTGCTTCCAGAATGTTACAGATACCGCAGAAATCTGTATACATGTCATTCAGGTGGTTACTAAGTCCTAAATAGCTTTGAATCTGTTCCCTTACCTTGTGCTTTCACCAGCTCAGCCTCCTGAACCTGTAGCTACCCCGTGAGCTTCCTTACTCTCCTGCTTGAGCCCTGCAGGCCTCTCCACACAACTCCCAGAGTGACCTTTTAAACACTTGAGTGCTCTTGGCCCCTCCTGCTGAAACTCCCCCCCCCCCCCCGCCCCGTTGCTCACAGAATAAAACCCAGGCTCCTCCGCAGGACCCACCCTGCCTTGAATGAACGTCTCTGCTGACACTTCTTAGCTCCATCTTTTCCCCTGTTTTCCATCACTTTCCATTCCTAGCCATCCCCAACTAGTGCTGTTCCCTTTGTCCCCTGTGCTCAGATGTCATGAAGTTCTTCCAATTTGTGTCCCTGCCCTGGCTGGGGTCTGGTTAGGGTTTTCCCGTCTCCCAGATAGCCCATTCAGCTGTCAGTGCTAGGTCCTTACCTCCCACCCTGGGCTGTAAATTCCAATAGGGCTGAAACTGTCTGCTGAGTTCCTTATTCCACACCAGGTCTGAGTCTTACTGAGGGAGTGTGCAAAGTGAAGGGACACAAACGTATACACACATACCTTTTACTTCACTTTTCTGTTGTTTTGTGGAAACCACCCTGCCCTTGCTCCTTTCTCTGAGCAGGCAGTCCCCAAGGGCCTACTGTCGCAGACCCATGTAAAAGGTGATGCCTCAGCTTGGGCAGGGCTCACGGAATGCCCAGGAGAGTTGGCTTGTCCCGCCCTTCAGCAGGGATGCACAACACAGGTGAGTGCACACACACCTGCACATGGGCTGATTCACGCGTGCAGAGGCAGCAGCACAAGCACGGGTGTGCACTCACTGGCCCTGGCTGCTCTAGGGTGCTCGGCTGCATGGTCTGACCTGGGCTGAGGCCTCTGGCTCTCCCACCGGCTTCATTCTCAGGCACAGGGCAGCAGGGGGCTGCAGAATGACAGACGGACGGATGGACAGACAACTAGCACAGGGCAAGCACGGGCCTGGGCACGGCCTCATGTGGGCTCTGAAGCCTGGGCAACAGGAAGCAGGAGCCTGGCTGCAGGGTATGGGACTCACCTGGGGTAGGGGGCGCCAGGGGCTGCAGTGGGGGCAGGGAAGTGCTGTCTATATCCGCAGGAAGGGGACAGGGGGTAGAGAGGAGGGCTGGGCCTGTGGTTGGGAGAGACAGCTGTTAGCAGTCTGGCTACTGGCCAGATGTAGGGAAAGACTTCCCCACCTTGCTTGACCCATAGGGTACGGCAATTTGGCCTCCACTAGGACTCCTCCAGCATGTATATGAAGCATCTGCCACCAGAGGGCAACCTGTGCTGCACCTACTTCCCTCTACAGACTTGTACTGGTGCTTAAAGGGCAGAAATGGCAGTATTCTCCTGGGACCCAGCTCAGTCGACCACTTCCCCGCCCCCCAGCTCACCTCCAGCCTTACTTCCTAAAATTTCCTCATCAGCACAGCATTGATACCTGTCCTAGGGCTTTTGCAGTCACTGTTGACACTGACTGTTCTGCCCGCTTTATCCCCTTTCAACTCTTGGTCTTTGTTCAGCTCTTGCTTGGCTAAATGACTTTTTTTCCTAAAAGCCCTGGAAATCCCAGGCTGGATGAGGCACCCCTCTGGGCTCTTACAGTCCCCAATAAAAGCACTACTAATACTGCCCTGTAATTGTTGGGTCCCTGACCTGGGTAGTACACCCAAGGATTGGCAAACCCCAATCCTGGGAGTATCTGTGGGTATACTCCTGACTGGTACTGAGGATGGAGCACTGTCCAAGGAGAATCTGGGAATAGAAGAGTGAGCTGAATATGGATAAACAGCAAGTGGAAAAGGGCAGGTGGGCCTCAGGTTGGACCTCTGGGCTTCCCTACCTTCCCGGGAAACCAAGATTTCCTGCTGTGGGATGCTGCCCCAGCCTGGAGAGGCTAGAGATGCATCCAGAACACACTGTGGTTGATGAGCAAAGGACCAACCAGCCCGCCAAGACCTGGCTCCAGCTCCAGACCAGCCCTCTGGCCCACAACTAGTTCTACTGACTCGAGGTTCAGGCTGGCTTTTGCTGGCCCAGCCTTCACAGACCCTCCAAGCAAGCTTTTCAAGGAGCCGGCCAGGGGCTTGGAATCAGGCAGGCACCAGAGGGGGCAAAAAACACTGTTCCTCAGGAAGCTCAGCCAAGGGACCAGTCCCCAGTAGGCACTGGGATGAGTGTAGTATCCCCCCTGCCCACCAGGTGGCTGAGAGGCAACAGCCTCTTGGAGCCATTCATATTGCCCCTCCCTGCTCAGGTGGGCCTGCCTGCCTTCCTTACATACTCTCCTAACCCTGAGTGGCTTGGTGCTCCCCACCCCTACCAAGTCTCTCAGACATTGAGGCAGATGTCGAATGCAGGAGGTCTCGACCAGGAGCCAAGGGCAGCGTGCTGGGCTACATGGGCAATGAACAGAGCTGCCGGGCAGCTCCTGGTACAGACACAAGACCTGGCAGCGGGGTGCTGTGAGAAGGACGGAGAAGGAAAAGGAAACGGCAGGTACGGGTTTCCCCAGCACAAGGTGCCCTCCTCCCACTGGGTTCACACTCACCAGCTCACAGTGTGGGGAAGCTGTCCCATGCTGCCTGAGGTCAGAGAGTAGAAGCCAGAGAGGTCAGGGGTCTGCAGAGGCCTGTGAACTCCTACAGTGGAGAGGGGCCAAGTAAGTGATCTATCCTGACCTGGAAGCCACTTCTGCTGGTTACTGCCTCCTAGGCCTTCCTGTGGGGCCTCTCCCACCTCCCATTAGCTAGAGGACCAGACATACTGGTTTGTTGAGGACTGTTCCAGTGTGATAATGGTACCCCGTTTATAGGCTAGGGAAGCAAGGGCAGAGTGGCAGGGTGACTAGCCTAAGGATACAGGCTGCCAGTGGGAGAGCTGGAGTCACTCAGGAGTGGGATGGCTGGGCCTCATCATGCCCCGGCCTGCTGCTGGTCTTCAGCTGGGGCCTCTAAGCTGGGGGCTCTGGCCTGGCTTTCTGGGCAGGAGGCAGGCCCCCTGGCCTGGACAGCCAGGGTTCCACCCGCCCCCTTTGGCTCCCCAGGGTTGAGTCAGCAGGTTTCCCACAGCCGACAATGGCTGATTTCAGAATGACTTTCCCTGAGGCTGAGGTGAATCAGCCATCACAACCACCACTTTCCATTTTCTCATTGAGGGGGGGTGGGCAGGGAGGGAAGGATACAGGTTTTACAGTCTTCTGTCTTACACAGATTCCTGCTCCCATATACTGGCACTGGGAGGTCATTCAGGATGTGGGTTCCTACCTCAACCTGAAACCTTCCAAGTTTGACCTAGTACCACCTGCTCTCAGGCTCCCAGGCCATCTTTCTGGCATTTTTCTTGGGGTTTTGAGTTTGCCCAGCGCCAGGCTTTCCAGTTGTTAAAAAGGGGCTAACCCCCCTGGACCCAGAAGCCTAGGACTTGGCCCCTAGGCTCTGGGACCGGCAGGCCCCTCCCCTTCCCAGATCCATACCTTGCTTCTGGCTGATGTCGGCTGGTGCAGGTGTAGGGTGTGGGCTGCTGAAATGTTCATAGAGAGGAGAGAGCTGTGGGACGCTGTGGGCTGGCTGACTGGCCTTGTTGTGCTGAAAAATGAGGAGGGAGGGTGTGAATGTGGGAGACCTGAAGGAGGAAGGCACAGGGCTGGGGGCATACATATAAACAGAGCCCCTTTTAGCTGTGTGGGTAGCCCAAATGTCAAAGGAAAGTGGGGGTGGTTAAAACCACAGGCCTCAGGAGAAGGGGCACCACTCAAGACATCCTATGTCTAGTGGCCCTGCCCACAGCCCCCCAGACTTTGCTCAAGCAGTCCCATCACCTACAGAGTCTCTTGGTTTCTGTATACTCAGTTCCAGGAGGTGCACCTCTCCTGTCCAGGAAATTTCCTGCCTCTAGGTCTGAGACCACCGCCCACCCCCGCCACCATTTCTCTGAGGCCCTGTGGCTTGTATGGGGGGCTTCTCATACCCTCCAGCCCCAGACACCAGGTAATGGTCTGAAGACCTGGCTTACCCCAAGACAGCCTGGAGTTCTTTTTCCTACTTCTCCACCCCCAGACTTGGGGGTCCTAAGTCTGACCCTCTGTTCCACCTCAAGCTTAACAGGATTTGTGGGCACAAGGAAGGTTCCCATCAGCACTCTAACTCAGAGCAGGTGGGTCAGGTGGGGACAGGCTTCCTCCAGGGCCACCCACCCAGCCCCCACACTTCCTGTCTCCTCAGCAATACAGGACTCTTACTTTTCTCACTAGTCACATGGATCTGTCAGGAGATGACTCATGCTGGGAAGGGGGCTCCCTGTACGACCCAGCCACGGGGAGGTGCTGCTTGGGGCCAAGGCACAGCTCTGCACATCCCCAGTGCACATCTGCACAGTCCAGGACCCTGGAAACATCATCTACAATTGAGGCTCAGCTTCCACTTGGAAAAGTTCACCTGGGGGGATTCTGCTGGCTAGGAGCACAGATAAGTGTCTTTTGACTCCTGGCACAGAAGAAACGGGACAGCTTTGGAGCACGACAGCCATGAGAGGTTGTGGCCTGGGCTCCTGCCCATCCTGTGGGTGAATTTAGCCAGACTCCTTAACATCTCTGGGCTTCAGTTTCCTCTCTTGTGTAATGGATGGGGTTCATGCTCCCTGCATCACTAGGTTTGGGGAAGCTTAGGGTAGCTTATGGTGAGGCACAGGTCCCTTGGGTTTGGCAGTCTGTGGTCCAGGGTGAGGTGAGAAAAGACCAGGTATGAATTGTGACTCAGCCAAGGTGTGAGGCTTCAGGGGGACACAGGCTCCCACACTTCCCGGCAACTGCCCTGGCTGCCCTCTTCCCCACATTCCTGCCTCCAGGGGAGCTTGAGGCTGGGTTCCAAGATGCAGCACCCCTCCCGTCAGGGCTTGGGGAAGTTACCGACACCACCCACCTGTTCAATCCCGAGCTTGTTCATCTGCCCACTGAGAACCTTACATACCAGGACCTTCTGTCCTCAGGCAGACAGGGGTTGGTGTCCCAAAAGCAGTGGCTTCTTTGTGGTGGGCATGGATGTGTGGCACCACAACCCCTTCCTGAGCACCTCTCTCTGGAGCCTTCTCTTCGCTTCCTGGAGCAGCCTAGGAAGGACTCCCCACTGTGGGCCTGAGGAGGAGTCAGCTGACCACGTTTAGATCCTGGTTCTAACGTGTGTGGCCTTTAAGAACTTACTATAATACCTGAGCATCTGTTTTCTTGTCAAATGGAGATGATCATAGGGTTGTTGTAAGAGTAAAGCCACAAGATACCCAAGAGCTCTATTACCCAGCTGTAGAGTCATGAGGAAGGGATGTTCAGGAAGCCCCTTACCTGCACAAAGAAATGCTACTCACAGTCCTTCCCTGGCCCTGTGGTGCTAGCCTCACATGGGCCAGACGGTTTTGGTCTGAATTCACCGGAGGGGATTTGCCTGGGGACAGAAGACCCACCTGGTGGCCTACTTGGCAACATCACCCTGGGAGGCCATGGTGTCTCCAGGCCCTGGGTGCTGGGACTTTACTGCTTGTGTTCTAAGGTTTCCTGAGCAAGCTGAGAGGTTCATGCCACACTCCGGCCTTCTTTATCCCCAGAAGTGACTGCAGAGTCAGAGTCAGAGTATGTGTAGGAATGGAAGGTAGAAAGTAGGATCCTCGGGCTGGCAAGAGTGGGTTCGAAAGGCTGTGGGGTATGTGGATACCTGTGGAATCCTTCACGTGTTGACTGCCTGCAACCTGTGAGGTACTGTGCCAAGCACTTTGCAAGCCCCGGCTCATTCCCACTAGGGTACCAACAGGCTGCCATTTCTCCCATCTGTAAATCTTCCTCAGCCACCACCTCATGTCTTGCTCCCTTTTGTTGCAAACCTCAGGAGAGCCATCGCCATCCTCGGCTTCCTGTTCTTAGTCTTGTGCTCCTGTCAGCCTAGCCAATCCCCTGCCCCATCACTTCACCAAATGGCGCTTGTCAAGGTCCCCAGTGACTGCCACGCTGCCTGAACTCAATGGTCAGTTCTCAGTCTTCCTCCTACCTGACCTCTTAGCAGCACTGGACACAACCGATTTCTCCCTCCTCCTTGAAAGATTTTCTTTGCTTGGCTTCCAGAATGCCACACTGACCTATTTTCTTCCAAGCTCAGAGGCCATTCTTTCTTGGGCTAATTTCTGGCTCCTCATCTTCCTGATCCCACCCAAGATGTGCCCTTGGCTTTCCATTTACCATCCTTTCCAGAGTGTTCTCATCCAGGGTGGTAGCTTCAAATGTCCTCATCTGATTACTGACATTTCTATCTCAGCCTCTACTTCCCCTAGGGAACACCACTCCCCGAATGCATACTCACCAAGTCTACCCAAAAGTCAGAAATGCTGCCCAAACCCAGTATGGCCAAAGCAGAGCCTCTGGTGTGCTGCACCAAATGCTCCTCTCCGTCTTCCCCAATTACTAGCAATGCTCTCCTTCCAGATGCTCAGACACCTTGGAGTAATCCTGGACTCTCTTCTCTCACACACGTCTCCAATTTGTCAGGCAATCCTAATGGCTCTACTTTCAAGATAATTGAGAGCCCACCACTTCTTCCTCCCTATCCCCAACTCAGTCCAAGCCCCAGTCGCTTCCCACTCAGACAACTCCAGTAGCTTCTTGCCCTCCGCCATTCTTCCATCCAGCAAACCTGTGCCTCAGATCACACCATTCCCCTGCCCAGAGCAAGAAACAGACTTAGATGACCTACAAAGCTGTGTGTGGTGAGGCCCGCTCTCTCCCTAACCCCACTGCCTCCCTCTCTTCCCTGCTCACTATGCCCAGCATTTACCATGTGTGCTTCAGCTTCCAGCCTCCTTCTCCAGTTAGTGTAAGGATACATATTTTTAATTTTTTTATTAGAGAACACATGCACATGCAAGTGGGGGGAGAGGGGCGGGGTGGGAGAGAAGGGAGGGAGGGTGAGAGAGAGGGGGAGGGTGAGAGGGGGAGGGTGAGAGAGGAAGGGAGGCAGGGAGGGAGAGACAGAACGAGAATGAATTAATCTTAAGCAAGCTCCAGGCTCAGCATGGAGCCTGATGTGGGGCTCAATCCAACGACCCTGGGATCATGACCTGAGCCCAAACCAAGAGTCGGATGCTCAACGGAGCCACCCAGGCACCCCAGTCTAGTGATAATTTTTAAGTGAGCCACAATGAAGTGGGCTGGGAAGCCTAGCTCTAAGGATCCCTGACCTTTACATCAACTTCTTCACTACAGAATCCTGGGTCATTATGCCCCTTGAAAAGCAATGAGAAAATCAGCCCTGATTACCTCACTGATCACAGATGCAAAAACTATGTTAGAATTTTGGGGAGCAGCAGCCGAAGGCCTAGGAAGCTTCCTGGAAGCCTCTGGGACCAATTTATCCTGATAGGCAACCAGGACAGTAGTAGCCAGACAGCATCAGCCCTGACCAGGCCTTGAGACAGGGAGACAGGTCAGAGACCGTTCCCTCAAGAACCTGGGACTCTGGTAGAAGGCATTCCACCATTTGCCACGACTGGAGCCCTGGCCCATTAGTTGGAATGAACTTCCTCCAAAGATCCCTCCGGCCTGGGGGCTTTTGAGTGTAAGCTCCTGCTTCAGAGAAGGCCTTGCCATCTAAGTCCCGGTTCTGGCTCTTTGGCCCCCAGGAATGTAAGCCTGGCTGGGGAGTGGGACCCTGGGAAGGAAGTATTAGAACCAGAGGCTGGGGTCCAAGGTGCCAGCTACAGGAAGACAGTCCCACTCTGCCCAGGAAAAGGGCAGGGGGGGGGAGGGGGGCGGGGGGAAAGTCTGCTTCCAGGCAGGAGAGGGTAGCTCCACAGTACGTTTCTCAGCAAACCACCCTTCTTGGGGAGGGCTAACTTTGGCCAAGAAACCATGGAGAGCCCCCTCACCTGAGGGAGGACCAGAGCTGACTCTCCTTGGCCAGGCTGCACAGCCAGGCTTGGAAATCTCAGAATCCAGCTCAGCCTACGGTCTCTGGCCTGGGATGCAGGTGGACAACGGGTATGGAGGGGGTGGGAGGTAGGAGGCGTTGCCTGATGGTCAGAGGGCTTATCCTGTCCACCAGCCTTCCCTGGGAACTGGGGAAAAGCCTCTAATTAAACAAGAGTCTGCAACCAAACCCCAGGAGAGATGCCAGGTAGGCAGGGGTGGGGCAGAGAACATGCCAGCAGCTAGAGGCCCTGAGGTGGCCAGGGATCCAGGGGAGGGCACTGAGGGCCCGGCCAGTCCTTCCCACGTTTATGCATGCTGCCCCCCAGCCTCACACTCCCCGGCCCCCTGTGTCTGTGGTGGTAGCCAGGGGGAATGTCGGGCATAGGGCCCGGTGCCCCACACCCCCCTCAGCCAGTGGAACGTCCCGCTCCACGGCCTCAGCACAAGGCTGTCCCGGGGCCAGGCTGCCCAGACAAGGTGGGGTTGCCTGGGGACTAGCATGTGCATGAGGAACCTGATGACTGGAGCTCCTCTCCTGTCCTCCCTCTGATGATACCTGCCTGGCAGGCCTGGGTTGACTGTCCCCATGAGGCCCTGAGCATCTCGACTACACAACCTCACCTCTCTTATGTGAGGGCAGAGGGCCAAGGATAGACCTCGGCACTCAGGAAGTATTCGCAGCATGGTGGAATGCATCAGCAAATCAAAGACTCGACAGCAGCCCATAATCCTTGGTGAGGACACTCCAGGATCCCCTTCTTTGCCTGTGTCTGCACCCTGCCCCCCCGAAACACATAGCCAGACTGCAGCACTACAGAGCGGGGCCAGGACCCGGAGACCCTAGGGCTGGGAGGCTGTGTCTGCTATTCCTCCTGCTATTGCATTGCTTTGACTGCTCCTAGCCACTCCAACTCCCAATCTGTTGTCCCAAAGGTGGCTCTCAGCCTTCCGGGACATTCTCATTAGCCTATGGCTAGAAATTCCTCTCGCTGAGTAGGCAGGAACCAGGAAAGGGGGGGTCCAAAGGTAGGGTGGGACAGGAGGAGGGAGAAATAAGGGACTCCGGGATAGGTCTCTTCTGCCCTGAGGTTGAGCTTGGGCCCAGCTGGGCTGCCCTGCCTCACCCCCTCGCCCCCCTACTTCCTGCAGGCTCAGGTGAAAAATAAACACAGTCGGCATTTTCCCTGCAGACCGCAGCGGTCTGCTCACAGGCTGTGTGCACCCTGAGAGCCCTTGCCACCACCAGCAGAGAAACTCCCTCGCCTCTGACGGTTGACTCTGAAAACCCCCAAATGCTTGAGCCCCACAACACTTTCCCAGTGAAGAAAGTTGCTGCTTCCTCGGGCCTCACGCCTGGGGGTGGGGGAGTGTGTGAGCTCTGAGTGCCTCCCCCACCCCCCCACCCCCGCCCCGCCACCTCCAGGAAGCCTCCCTGTGGCAGAGACGGTGCCAGAAGTTCCCGCCCTCCTGTTCCCCCACCCACCGACACACACACACACACACACACACACACACACACACACACACACACACAGATTCTCTGTTGATTACGACTGGCAGACACATTCAGTCTGCTTTCATCACTGAGTGCCTGTGTGCCAGCCAAAAAAATGTTTCAGGCTGAGAGAAAAGCATTTTCCAATGATAAGTGAGTGGTTACCATGTCTCAGGCACAGTTCTGAACACCTTACAGAGTTTAACTCCTATGCTTTTAAACAAACCTAGGATATAGGTGTATTACACCCATTTGGTAGATGAGGAAACTGAGGCACTGAGAGGTCACACAGCTTGCCCAAGATCACACAATAAGTGGCAGAGCTGGGATTCTACCTAGTGTGCTACAAAGGCCTTATGGTTGGTCATGGACAAAACCTGGGGTACAGGGGACGGCGTGCCAGTCCTCACCCCAGTTTCCTTTCTCCAGCCTGGTTGGTCAGAGTTCCCTGAACCAGTGCCTCCCTAAAAATGCTTCAGTGGGTTCCGGGACCCCTGGGATTGGAGTTCTGGCCACACCACCTGCCTACTTCCTGCCAGGGCTGCTGGCAACCAAGAGCCTGCCTGGTGGCAATAGCTGGACATGGCTCCCCGGCCTTAGTGCACGTGCGCCCCACTCATCCTCGACCAGCCACCATCCAGCCACGCTGGCTTGCCCTTCTCCCGCCCTGGTGCCTAGCTCCTCTCTGCCTCAGCGCCTTTACCCACCCCTCCTCCTCCCCTCATGACTTTCCATGCTTCTTCCGGCTCCTTGCGAGCCTCACTACTCATTCTGACCTCAGTCAAAGGGTCACTTCCTTGCAAACGACTCACCGGGGATCCACAGCCCAGAAGGCAGAGGTGCCCACATGGTGCAGAGGTGGGCCTGGGGGTGCCGGAGGGCAGCACTGGCTTGTTAGTCATCTCCACCTGTCCAGGTTCCGTACTCGGCAGAGGGAAGGCCTCTCGAGTCCCTGGTGCTCCATAACCTCTGCGTGCCCCACCCACTCATCCGCCAAGGAGCCGACTGCAGTCACCCAGTTCCTGGCTCCTTGTTCCCTATGCCTGTGTTGGAGCTGGAGAGAGGCCAGTGGGGACGAGCCCACAGGAGTGGCAGATCCACACCTCAAGCCTCATGCTCGTTCCTGGGCAGAAGCTGACTGGACAGAAAGGTGGGCTACTGATACAGTATAGCCTGGGCTTCAGTTCCGTGGCCCAGCGGCCCTGCACAATTCCACACACTGGCCGTGCTCAGAGCCCCCTTTAGCTCTCCCTTCTCTCCCTCACACTGTCAAGAGCCAGGCTCCAGCTAGGGCCTGGCCCTGAGCATACACTCTGACCTCAATCAGTTCCTCCTGGTTCCTCTCCCAGCTCTAGGGCCCACCAGGTAGCCCCACAGCTCCCTCAGACCTGTGTGTGGAGCTAGGACCCACTGTCCAGCACCAGTGGTTGCTTAAGTCCCAAGGAGTCTGGCCAGTTGCTGGTGGGAAGCTCCCTCAAGGCCTGGGACCTGGAAGATGAGTGTCCCAGAAGAAAGCAAACCCCCCCAGACTTTCCAGAGGAGACTTGTCTACGTATCAACTGGGCCCGGATTTGTGGATTCCTGCAGACCCTCCCTCTACAGATATACCCCAGCAGGGCTCATGCCGTTTTATCCCCAGCCCCCGCTCTGGGCCCTACTGCCCAGGACATGGTGCTCTCCAGAGGACGGCCGGCGAGCTCCCCACCCACAGCGTGCTGGACGCCTTGTGCCAGACACCCGCCTCAGAGCACAGAGCTGTGGCCGTTTGGTCAGCTGAGCTGGAGGCCTGGGGGGTGGCTGGGCCACACCCTTGGGGGCCAGGAGGCTTGGGTCCCACCTGCCAGCACGGTGTGTTGCCATGGTTGCACAGAGCCCTGCCAGGTGCGTGTGGCCAGTCTACCAGTCGCCCGGCCTCAACATCAGATAACAGGGCCTTGCCACAGCAGAGGTGAGGACCGGAGTCCCTGCATGAGGCCTTGGCAAACCACAGGCCTGCTCTAGACCTAGCCTGGCCCCAAGGCACCCTCAGAGCTAGCTGAACCTCACCGAGCTGAGTGGCCTGGCCCACAGCCTCCAGTGGTTTCTATGCATTCGTTTACTTGCGCTTTCCTTCTTCCTCTTTGAGGTGAACGCCCCTCAGGACAGGATGTTTTTAGAGGAAAATATAAGCTTCCGGGAGCTGCTGCAGCTGAGCTGCTAGTTGATGCTACTGACACACCGTATGTGGGGACTCTACAGCAGCCCTGGGGCTGGGCATCCCTGCCCCCTCGGCCCTCCCAGCCCGGGGAGGTCTCTTAGCCAGCTCCTCTTCAGTGCCCAGCTGTTCAGGAGCCCACCGTGGGCCAAGGCAGGCCAGGACAATCTCAGAGCTCAGGCAGTAGGGAAAGCAAGGCTCTGCAGAAGGGGCACTAGAGGAGTTCAAGGATGTTTTTCCCCATAGGAGCAAAACCAACAGGCTGTGTAGGAAAGGCAGGAAGAAAAGAGCAGAGATGCGGATTTAGAGATGGCAGCCCTCACTAGGAACAGCCTGCTGTATGCCCAGCACACTGAGTTCTTCTCCCTGACCAGAGTCTGACCAGTCTTCCTTGTCACTTTAAGACACGTGCAGGTCTTGCAGATGGGGAAAGGGAAGCCCAGAGAGGTTAAACGACTTGCCCAAGGCCTCATGGCAAGTAGCGACAGATCTGGATTGGAATCCAGCCCTTTGGGGTTCCTGGCCAGAGATCTTCACCACTCTGTGAGAGGCCTCACAGTCCAGGGGTAGTGTGCCAGCATGGAGACCGCACATGTGAACCCAGTGGTCCCCAGATTCCCTTTCCCCCACTCGGTCTCCCCACGCAGACCTCCAGCCCATAGGGACCTGGGATCTCTGACTTTGCCAGTTAACACCCTGCCAAGAAACTTTCTTGGCACAAAACGACTAGTGGTATGGCTGTGACCTCCACCTAGCCTGTATGAAGGATGTCTTCACCCTGTCCTCACAGGAGGTGACTCAGTTTCTCAGTCATCAATGACTAAAGGAAATGAGAGAGGTCATTTCCCCACAGGGTCTGGCCTGTGCTCATCCCTCCACATGCGAAATCAGGGGGTAAGGATAGCTGCTGGCAACTGAGGTGGCTCTCATGAGGGCCTGGCACTGCCCAGGAGGGAGAGGCGGGAGAGCCTAGGCAGAGCCCAGAAAGGCGGAGGGCGATGGTACCTCCTAGGCAGGCGGGGGTGGAGACTTGGAAATCTTGTCCCCAGCCTCAGCCCTGCATTTCTGACTCTGATGAATTCAAACCAGCTTGTGAGGAGCAAAGACAAGATGAGGTCTCTGGTCTGTACTAGCTCTCTGTACCAGCCCCAGGAGGACAGTCCTGCCCTGGGGCCATGGTCAGGAAGCTCATTTGGGTCTAACTTTTACAGCTACTGCCAATTAAGACCCTTGGGGCTCTGCCTGGACTGAATCCAGCGGTTTATCCAAAGGGAAACAAGGCACAGAGCGGAAAGGAGCTGCTGCAGGCTTCGCTGCTCACACCCAAGCCCTGCAGGCCCAGGGTCCGCACAGGGAGGGGGGCAGGGCTGCTCCACCTGCCACAGCGGCCCTCTGAAGGCGGAGCCCCCTAATGAGATTAGTTAGGGGGTTCCAAAAACCACACCAAACAGTTCTTACAGATACTCACCTGGGTGTAACAGAATAAAAATACATGGGAGACAGGGAAATACCAAATTCCGAGGGGGTGAGGAGTGGGGAGGGAGGGGATAGGGGCAGCCAAGGGGACCCAGGTGGAGCTATAAAACCCATTTTTCTCAAAAAGGAGTGCACAGATATGTTGTCTAAGAGGCAAGGGAGCATGGAGGTAAGGGCAGGAAACACATGCCTGGGTTCAAATCACTCCACCAGCACTCCTAAGGTGCACGTCTCCCCATGCCTTGGCTCCCCATCTGCAGGCCGTCCACATCTCACGGGGTTGATGTTGGGATTAAATTAATAAGGAACAAAATAAAAGAAAAAAAGACCAAGGCTTTTCAGGAAAGCCAAACTTTGTGCCAGGCTGGGGCCGCGGTCCTTGACTTCCTTTGGACTCCTGCCTGATTGCTATCAGGCCAGACTGCTGAGCTCCTGACCGGCCTTCAGTGACCAGAGCCAGGGGACTGGAGGCAAAGAAGGGCGGCGATCCAAGAAAAAACTGCTCTCAAAATGCCCCGGGAGGGCTTGCCCATGGTGCGGTGTGAGACGACACAATGACAACAGACACAACACACCCCCAGGGACACCTCAGCTTCCTCAGTCAGCCCATTCCCAGTGACTCAGGGCCTAGGACACCCTCCAGCCCAACCCCACGTCACAGAGAGGAGGGCACCTGATACAGACACACCCAACAGTGAGCTCCAACCTAAGCTAGGACCAGCAATGGAACAGGGGGTCCACCAATGGACAGTTAAGCGTCATCCCGCATCCTTTTGCCAGGCATCAAACCTGATCAATCTTAACTGTTATGTGGAAACATTTTCCAGGGCAATGTTTATTCTGGAAACCCTGGGCTCCTGCTTCCAACCAAGAAACACAACCCTTTTGGTCCTAAAAGCCCTGCCTTGTCAAACATCCAAGGAGGGAAGTATCCATCCCTGACCAGGCCCAGAGCTGTGACGTCATGCCCAGGAGGGGCACTGAGGGCCAAGTCTGTCCTTGGGGTCAGAGAATCCAGCTGGATTCAGGTCCTGAACACAACAGGAGTGGGAGTACCACTCAGCTTGGAGGCCTGAAGTGCCCCCATCACCACACACTTGAGAGCAAAGGAGCACAGCAATGGGCAACATGGGCTTTGAGGTAAAACAGACTAAGTGCAAGCCCTGATACCAGGCACTAGCATGTTCTTAACCTCGCTGAGCCTCAAATCCCCCATCTGTAAAATGAGAGCAGTAATAGCATCTACTTTCTCAGCTTCATGCAAGGACCTTGATACTGGGATTGAAAGCCCCAGGCACAGACCTGGCACTCGGGAAGTTCTCAACACATACACAATTGTCGCCGTTGTTATTCTCCCAACAACTATTTACTGAGCACCTACTCTGTGTCACACCCTGTGTGGGGCACTGAGATCCCCGCAGCGAGGAGGCCAGATATGGGCCTGGCCCAGTACATCTTCCCCAGCCCTTTCTGATCCAAACCACCGTCCCTGAAACCCCACCTCAACATGGCCATCACCCCTTGTGGGCTCGGCAATCCCAGCATCGTCTGTCCCTACACCCTGTGGACTACGGTCCCCCCAAGCCCCACCCATGGGGCTGCCCACCACAGCTGGGCAGCTCCCACCCGCACAATGCTTAAAGCCGGCCAGCACGCTGTGGGGAGGCTGCCGCAGCCTGGCACACACGAAGCAGCCGCCCTGCCTGGACCCCGGCTATACCCAACAGAGACCTCATTGCTGCTGGCACAAATCTCTCCACAGGCTGCCTCTCTGCATCCCTGAGGGCCCACCCACCCTCTGCCTGCCTGGCCACTGGGCCAGCCACAGAGCCATCTGATTTGAATGAAACTTCAAACTTAATGACTTTCATGCTGGTTATTTAAAACGCAATGTAATTTTCTTAAACACCCTATTATTTCCTTTGATAGCTACAAAGCTTCCCCCAATCCCATAAGCATGTTTATTTTTAGGGAAAAGAGTGGTTTGCAGTTGGTCATAGAGACCATAAGGAGAAGGAACCCACAGAAAGCAGGGCAAAGAGTCAACCATAGCAGCCTGGAGATCCACAGCCATCCTGCCTTCCTGCTGGGGTTGGCTCTCCACAGACACTACAGGGCCCTGGGTAGGCCCCTGACCTCCAAAATGCCAGCACATCAGCCAGCAGCCCTCCTGTCCACCACCTAACAGTGGCCAAGTCCGCCTTCCCATGTTCCCCCTGCATGGGGCCCAGTGTTCTCATCTGTAAGAGGGTTCTGCTGGCTTCCCAATGAGCCTCCCACAGCCATTCCAGGCATGTGACAGGGCTGGGAAAGGGGTCCCGGGGCCATGAACACAACCTCAGCTGCCTCCCTCCTGGCTCCTCCAGACATTCTGCCCCGGGTAAAGCCTCTAGGCCTGAAGCTTTGACCAGCTGGATCAGATCTGTGCCCAGATAAAGTGGCCCCAGGCAGTAGCAGCCCACACTGGGAGGGTGGGTGGGTGTGGCCCTGCCAGTCGGGGCTCCCTGGCAAGGAAGACGGCCCGGTGGTGGGTGTGCGTGCGGAGGTCAGCTGAGCCCCACCAATGCGGGGCGTCCTCTGGGAGTGGCTATTTTTAGATCCTAGGCTTTCATGTGGCCAAATGATGTAGAGTTTACAAAGCATCGGTAATGCGTTTCAGATGGCGGCCCAGCAGATCGGGAGGCTGGGCCTCTGCCACCAGAGCCAGGTCAGAGTTAGTCAGAATGCCTTCAGCCTGAACTCCCATCACCTGTCCCTCCCAACCTTCTTGCCTGATGGGGAAGCTGGCCCTGGAGCAGTCCTGGCAATGCCCAGCAAGCCCCACCTGACGCCCACCTGAGCTGCAATTGTCTCCAGCCAACACTTATCTGAATGTCAGCAATCCTTCATGGCCAGGGATCCCCACTCTTGACTGAGAGAAGGAAACTGAGACCTAGAGAGATTAACAGATTTGTTGGAGATCACACAGCAAGGAGAAAAGTTGGGCCTGCCTTCTGGCTTCCCTGCCCATCACAGTTCCCTGCCCTCACGGGGTAATTGGGCTTTCTGGGAGGGGGGAATCTGTCAGCCTCACGTGGGCCCTCCCGGATATGGTGGGCTGGGGCAGCTTAACTACGCAAACCCCCAAAGCTCACTGTTCTTGGGGCAGGCCACGTCCTGCCTGTCCACGCCTCAGCCACACACTCGTCATTGAGAAGAAGATAGTGTAGGGCCCAGACAACTTTCCTGTCTCTGGACAGAGAAACAACTGGTTGTTTTAATGGGAGGGGTGAGGGGTAAGGCAAGCTTACTTGGCAGAACGTCTGCTTCCTCTGCCCTGCAGAGAACTCTGGCTGTGGATCGGCTGTGGTGCCCATCTTCCTCAGGGCGGTAAAGCCGAGTGTACTGCCTAAGCCCAGGCAGTCGACCTCCGTGGGACAAACTCCCATGGGCAGCTTCCCCACAGGAGAGGGCCAGACTCACACCCATCTTGGCTCTGCACCTGGCCATGACCCCTACCCAGCAGGGACCATCCCTCACATATGAGGGGACTGTGCCAAGGGGAGCCCAAGGTTCTAGCAGCACCAGGAAACAACGCTATGACCACGACAAACCCACCCAGGCTGCAGCTCAGAGACTTTGTGTATGCTAAGGCTGGTGTGGGCCACATCTTTTTAAGGGAGGGAGGTGATGACAGGTCCAAACCCCAGGCTTCGTGGACCTGTAAACAGGCATCAAACTGCCTGAAGGAAGAAGCTAACAATGTCCTGGATTCTCAGAGACCCTCCCTAGACTGCTGGGGCCTCACAGTCTTGCTAAAGACGATGCTGGTCAGGGCGCCTGGGTGGCTTCGTCGGTTAAGCGTCCGACTTCGGCTCAGGTCATGATCTCACGGTCTGTGAGTTCGAGCCCCGCATCGGGCTCTGTGCTGACAGCTCAGAGCCTGGAGCCTATTTCAGATTCTGTGTCTCCCTCTCTTTCTGACCCTCCCCCATTCATGCTCTGTCTCTCTCGGTCTCAAAAATAAATAAACGTTAAAAAAAATTTTTTTTAAGAGGATGCTGGTAAGAGGCGCTCTCTACATCGTGGCTACATCACCAATGTGCTGAGGGACCTGACCTCTAGGGTTCAATTCCTCTCAGTAAACAGGGGACCAAGACCCTGGACCCACGACTCTAGAGAGAGACTGAAAGACAAATGAAATGACATGAAAATGGAAACTTCCACCCCTGAGTCTCTGTTGCCTTGCATGTGCCAGCATGCTGGGTCTCCCTTGCCCAAAGCCCACACCCTGCCTTGGCCTTGCTCGCACTCTGCCTATCAGCTCTGGGCCTCCCAGCATCCACACTGCCCCAGCTGCTGGCTCTGCCTGCCTCCCCCTCCATGCCCAACTCAAACCATGCGCCAATGGTCACCACCTGGCTCTTCATTCTGCCAACACACGCATGTGCCTACCAGCCACTCCTAGGCTCTGGGACCAGAGCTGCCTGCATATCAAGGTCACCTGCTGGGTCCTCCCTGCTGGCTCTTCTCCAGCCTCACCTTGTAGTCTTCACAGACCCTGGGCTTTGGGCCACCCTTCCAATGACCAAGAACATACTAATTCCTGATCTGCTCTGCTCTGACCCTGCCCCGCAGAGCGTTCTCTCACTTCACCTATGCAGGTCCCAGCCAGCTGCAACCATGACCTCTCAAAAAGCCTTCCGGGTTGCCCACCACTGGCCTCTCCCTCCTCACTGCCCTTCATCCAATTTGGGCAGAACCTCAAAGCCAGCTGTGAATGCCCCGGAGGGCATCTCTATCTCATTGGGACTGAGATCTTCTGGGAGGGTATAGACTGCCACCCCTCTTGCTAAGCCAAGGCCAAGCATGCAGGGGCCCAGAAACTCCAGTTGGGGTCTGGAACCAGGGTTCTAGATACTGCAGGCACTCTGTCACTGGCCAGCTGAGGCCATGAGGCCAGACAGGCTGGACAGCTATGCTCCACGTTGCTGCAGGGGGGCTGGCTGCTGAGCTGAGGAAGAGCAAACGTGGAGGCTTCAGAAGTGCTCCACCCACCCGGCACAGCACCCTCTGCAAGAGCTGTTCACTCCAGTGCTTGCACTGACAACATCTGCCACATAGCAGGAACCCACATACAGTGAGTGCCTCCTTCCATGCCCCAGGAACCCAAGGAGGTCAGAACCCTCATTCTCCTCATTTCTAGATGGGGAAACTCAGCCTCCCGGCGGTTAAGTAACTTACTCAGGGCCTCTTGGCCAAAGAGTGGCAGATACAGTGTTCGAGGGTGGAACTTCCAGACAATGCCCTCCCTCTCCATGTCTCTAAGAGGCCTTGGATAGATCTCTTCCCTGACCTGGCCTTCCTGTCCCCACCAGTAGAAGGAGGATAGTAACCCAAAGATCTGTGCACTATACTGTTGGGGAAGGGGGAGCCCTGTGACCTGATAAAACACCTGTTTCCTCCGCCAGAGTCTTGTTTGTACACAGTGGCAGGAAGCAGCCAGTCACAAGGCATGAGAGAGTGTGACTATGGCTTCAGGATCACAGCTGCCTGAGGAGGCTCACAGGGAGGCGGTGGCATCCCCCTATCCCTTCATGCAGCTGTACCCACCCTAATCCAGCCTGACCTCAGCAGGCATTTGACTTGCAACCAGGGCCCCTGCAGCCCCTTCTCAGAGCTCAGCTAAACCGCTTTTCCTGCACAGGCAAGGGGTGGGGTATGGTCTCGTGAAACCAAGAGGCCACGAGCTGCTAGTCTCGGGGAAGGTACCACCAAGCCCTCCCCTCTTCAACCCCACTCACACCTGTCTTGGGGCACGTGGGGAGGTAGGCAGAGCTGGTAGGAACATCCCCATTTGTTGGCTATGGAAACTGGCGTGGTGAGACCCAGGTACAGTGGGATGAAGAATTCCTGGGCCTAGGTTGGTCACCTAGGGTTGGGTCAGTCCCCACGCCCCGCCGAGCTAGAGGAGTGGGCAGGCAGTCTTCTAACTCCAGCCCCTGGGGATAGAGTAGGGCGAGAGTCTCTGGGATGAACCTCCTTGGTGCTGCTGTCTTGGACCTGAAAGGCAGCGAAAGGGCGCCCTGAAGGTAGTTGCACCTTGGGTGCGACTGCAGATTTTCCAAACACCACAGCCAATACCACACAGCCTTCCAAGTCAGGAAGGAATGCAAGTCAAAAGAACTCTGAAGTCCCACTGCCCACCATGAACCTATTAAACGAACAACAACAAAGAAGAAACTCCATGTTGGGGTTTGCACACTTAGGCACTGCAAGGAACAAGCTGCAAACTGGGGTCACAGAGGAGCAAAATGCTATGGTTCTTGCTACATTTTTTTTTTTAAACGTTTTATTTATTTTTGAGACAGAGAGAGACACAGCATGAACGGGGGAAGGGCAGAGAGAGAGGGAGACACAGAATCGGAAGCAGGCTCCAGGCTCTGAGCCAACAGCCCAGAGCCCGACGCGGGGCTCGAACTCACGGACCGCGAGACCGTGACCTGAGCTGAAGTCGGATGCTTAACCGACTGAGCCACCCAGGCGCCCCAGCTACATTTTTTTTTTAAGATTTTATTTTTTTATGTAATCTCTACCCCCAGGGTGGGACTCGAACTCACAACCCCGAGATCAAGAGTTGCATGATTTATCAACTGAGCCAGCCAGGTGCCCCTGATTCCTCCTCCTTTTTGACCCCATAACTCTCTTGAAATGTACTGCTCCAGGAAAAAAATCAAAAAATAACTAAGAAATGATTTGTACACATCATCGTTCCTGCTGTAATGAAGGCAAGCTCTGAGCAAACTAGAAGCTACAGGAGGGATGACACAGATGCTATATGTGGGCACCATCTGAGGGCCTGCAAAAATGCACCCCCACACCAGGGGAAAGGGAAACACTGGGTCAAGACATGAGGGGGTGCATGCAGGGCTGACCGTGTGAGAAAAGGTCTGAGCGAGGCATGGAGGCTAAGAAACAAATGGGTCTTTTCCCTATTTTTCTGACAAAACAGCTTAAGCCCCAGACATCTTACATAAAGGGCTTTCACATGGCTGTGGGAGGCAGGACCTCTTTCAGATAAATCTCTAGAGGTAGCAGGAGAGGACCTCAGGACAGAGTGAATAGTGAGAGCTCCCATCCCGGCTCCAAGAATGGTACTTCCCCTCCTAAGAATCCCTAGATGAGGTAGGGCAGCAAGCAATGGGTCTGTATACCTAAGTCCCCGCCCCAGAGCCGGCCCCCAGGGTTCAGACTCCTGGAGCTTTGAGGCCCAAAGTAGAGATACGGTCCTCCAGACATGAGTCTATGTCCGGCCTACCAGTGAGCCACCACTAACCCAGAGGAGCCAGGAGAGCAAGAAGGGACCGCTCACAACCAAACCGCTACCTCTCAAGCCCAGGGCACACTGGCACCTTCATGGGCACTTCCCTGGCACTGCTGCCTCCAGTCTACACTCCAACTCTGGGAAGAGGACTCGCCACCCCCATTGTGCAAATGAGGAAACAAAAGCTGAGAGATACTTTTGGCAGATGGGCTGCCTTTGGTCTAAGCATAACTAGCAAGTACATCATAAAGCAATGCCAACCACCACGGCCTGAAGAACTGCCAAGGTGGGTAAGGCAGCTGATGCCTGGGAGGATGACAGAGGTCCCACTTGGATATTCACAGGGGGTGTCTCTGGTAAAGTGATATTTGAATTAAGCCCCAAATGAGGAATGAGAAGGTGGCAGCTACATGAGAGCTAGGGAAGAGAGTTCCAAGCTGAGGTAACAAGTGCAAAGGTCCTGAGGTGGGAAAGAACCTGATGGGTATAAAACAGGCCAGGACACTAAACCTATCTATGGAGATAGAGTATGGCGATGAGAAGGAGGGGCTGTCAGCAGAGGCCGACCACCCAGGCACTCAGGCTGTGGTGTGAGGTTTGGATTTTACTCTGAGAGCAATGGGAAGCCACTACAGGGTCTCATCAGGCAAGAAATGCGATCTGATTGATGCCTGGCTGCTATGTGGAACCTGGACTGGGGGTGAGGGCATGGGTTCAGGTGGGGGCCGAGGTGGAGGCAGAGAGAGGCTGGAAGCAGCCATTACCACCTTCTGGGTGAGTGACGGCGACAGTGTGGGCTTTAGGGTGGCAACTGAGGTAGAGAAGTGGGAGATATGGCATGTTTGGAAGGGAGCCCAAGTACCCTGTCCTTATCTGGTGGCCAACTCTGCACCTTCAGAAAGCTGCCCGGCAGATCCTTCTCCACAGCCCACCACCCACGTCAGGGCCGGCTCCACCCAAGATGCCCCAGCAGGGCCTTCTGAGACAGCACTCCTCTGACCAGGGCCTGGTTCCAGTCTGTTCATCTGTCTCTTCTACTCAGCGAGGCATTCCCAGAGACAGAAAGGCTGGCTGTGACCTATGTGGTGTCCAGCCTGGTGCCAGACTCCTCCTAACAGGCTTCACTCCAATCAGGGCTGGTGATCAACCATCACTAACCCTCCCCAGCAAGGCCCACTGGCTCCCTCTCTCTGAGGCTATAGAGGGCTGGCTGAGTGTATCTCTGTAGAGCTTCACTGGACATAGTGGCCATGGGTCAGCAGCACTTCCTTCCCCTGCTCAAGTCTTGCTCAAACCTGCACCTCCTAATCCCCCCAGGGCTCATTAGCACAGCTTTCATCTAACCCCAGACCCTGGAGTCCAGAAATGTGAGCTCCATGGTCAGGAGTCCAAGCAAGAGTCCACTGCCTCCACTGGGCTCCCCAACATTGGAACGGATGCCTGACCCCTGGCTTGGGGCATGCACAGACACCAGGATGGCCGTGGAGGTCAGGCACAGGGGAACAGACCCCAGTCCCTGCAAGAGCCAAAAGGCTCAGCTGTTTTTTTGTTTTTTCAATTGACATCCAGTTTGTATATCATAAAATTCAGCGTTTCAAAGTATACAGTTCAGTGGCTTTTAGCATATTCACAAGGTTGTATAACTTGCACCACTATCTAATACCAGAACACATTCATTACCTCAAAGAGAAACGCTATAGCCATTAGCGGCCACTCCCCATTCCCCCCTTCCCTCAGTCCCTAGCAACCACTCATCTATGTTCCATCTCTAAAGATTTGCCTATTCTGGACACTTCATCTAAATGGCAAAAGGCTCAGCAATCTTCCAGGCCCAAGACTCCAAGTGGAGCCATGGAAGGGGCCACAAGAACAACGGGGCTTCCTATCCTTTTTGAGAAGAGGATTTGCACCAGACTGGCAGTCACGCACATCCAAGAATCTGAGTTTCCCTAGGGAGCGAAGCCTTACTCATCCCAGAATTCCCTTAAAGCCAGGCCCAGAGTTGGCCCTCCCACTTCCCCCTCCCAATCTCAGAGCAGAACAAAGCCAACAAAACAAAAAACAAGCCGTGGCTACTGGTCTAGGCCAGGAACTGTCTACAGGCTTACATTAGAAGCCTGCCAAACATCAGCCATGAAATAAACTTTGACCAATTCTCCTTTCCCAAAAGGAGAATTCACAAGAATTCACAAGAAGCCATGTATTAAAAAGAAGCACCCTTTTAGGTAAAAGATCCCCCTCTCCCCACTGGCAGTTGGCTGTGAGGTGGTCATTTGGTCCATCGCTCCTGGCAAGGTTTGAGTCTGCATGCTTTGAGGCATCCCACATGGTAGCTACTCACTCATGCGCAGAGGACAACCCCAGCATGGGCTCTCCCCACTGTCTGGGGAGGTTAAGCAACTGGCCTTAAAAGCTCTTCGGCACAACTGGTGACCACTTGGATTCCCTCAGAGGGGGCCAAGCGGGCAGGGGGCCTAGTTCTAAGGCTCAAGGGCAGGGGCTGGGCAGCGTGTCATCTGTCCCATGGGCTCAGGAAAGCAGAGCTTGGGAAGAAACCTCCCAAGGCAGTTCTTCCTCAGGGCCCCTACAATGGACTCCTGCCCCACTGTAAGGGTATCTTTTCTGATAAATGTGTTCCCAAAACACGGAGTCAATCAATTTTGCTTTTAAAACCAGCCCTAATTTAAATGTCCAACAACTTTTTGGGTAACACCAACAATTACTTCTATTTGCTATGCATTTTTAACTATCAGGTTTGCTTAAAAGAGGCTCCTCCCTTGTATTCATGTACATCTTCCTCACCCAGTGTGACCCCAACTTAGGCCCATGCCTCTGTCCTTGTTCCCAGCCCCATGGAACAGCTGATACCAGCACATAGAAAGTCAACTCCAGACCTTGTCTTCCTCCTCCCATGTTCCCGGAAGCCAGGCAGTGGGAGGCTGAGCTGGGTGGGGAGGAGGACAAGGGGACTTACCTCTACAGGAGAGGGTATAACACACAGAAAAGCATCTGCTGTAGCTTGAGAAAGATGCCGAGGTTGAAAAAACAAATGACCCAGGCTAGGGGAAGAGTGATGTGCCTGCTTCAGCACCCCCCTCTCCCCGCTCCCCCCAACAAGAATCCTGACTGCTGGAGTTGGCCATCCGTCCGCCTACACTCTGACCAGTGTGAGCTAAAGGAGACCAAATGGTCCCATCACCACACCCTTACAGAGAAGGGGGCCCTCCCACTCTGGGCTCTCTCGCACTCACGCAGGCCATGAAAGGATCACAGAAATCCAACCGCCTTCCTGAAGCACTGTGAAATCACAAGAGGCTGGAGGGCAGCCTGCCCTCCTAGGACTGTTCTTGGTCTTAGGTCTTTTGTCTAGTCATGGTTGTCACAGTGACCACAGCGCCCTGTCCAAGCAATTCACCTGCCGGTGGTTTGGCAGTGCTGTGTTATGTCAACTTGACCCCAAAACCTAAGAGTTTACCCGTTGTAGGAGACCCAAAAAGAATCTATGTTAAGCATCTGCTGGTGCAGGGTGGAGGTCTCTAGGAAGAGGTGTTGCCTGAGATGGTGAGGTCAAAGGGCAACCGCCTCCCTCACAGACGTGAAGGAAGCAAACACCTCAGAGACTGGAGCCACTCTAGAGCAGAGAGACCATTCAACCATCACGCTCCTTCTGCATTTGAGAAAATGGGGAGTCCAAGGGCCAAGGAGCTCATTTCTAGAGTCAACAGTTTACCAGGTTTTCCATTCTGGGTTTCTGGGGAGAAGAATCTGTCTTCTCACCTCCCACCGGCTTTGGCATCAAAACAGCTTTCAGAACCAACTCTCCTCACTTCTGATCTGAAATGGCCCAGCAGTCACCCTCCTCCCTCAGGGTGACCTCCACTAGCCATGTGAGCCTCCTACCTGCCGGCCCCTCCTGCACGAGGCCTCCACTTGCAGCCCCAAGCCCCCAAACATTTAGTGTACTGTAGGACCTCTAATCTCACCCCTGATTTAGGCCAGCTGAGGACAGTCTGAAACACTGATCTCAATTTTTTTTTTTTTTTTTAAGTGCAGCTGTACTGCTCCAATGCACTCAGAATAGGCTCTTCTACCTTGCAGGTCATCTGTACCAATGAGGCAGAAAAGCATGGTTTGTAACGATCATGGAATCTTTCAAAGCACTTAAATATATTTAATTAGCAAAATCATTCAACAGGTCCCTTACCCACACCACTGATTTGAAACACCTCTGCAGGCCCTTCCTGGTGCATAGGAAAGCAAACCAGCCTCATAAAAACCTACTTTCTACACACTGCATTTGTGGTCTTTCTCTGGCAAGGGTGCATTCATGGCAAGAAGGACAGAGCGAGTAGAGTCTGTTTCTCCTGCACAGCCGGGAGCTCTAAAGCACACCAGCATTTCTGCCCATTCCTCCAAACACCCAGGCTTGGGGCTCAGGCTCCGGGAAAAGGCCAACTGCAAAGCTCACAGTTCAGACCACACCAGAACACCAGCACCTCAGGAGGGGAGGGAATGGTGTCAGCTCAAAAATTCTCGGAAAAGACTCTACCCTGGCATTACCTAGCATCAGGACAGGGCCTGCACCTGCTTGTGAGCAAGCTGGGAGGACAAAGGCCAACAGCTGGAGGTAAGGGGTGCCTAGGGCGGTCTCTCCTTCCTTCAGCAAAGTTCTCCTGCTTCCCATCCCACTGGGTGTATATGGGAAAAGACACCAGAAAAGAGTTCTCACTTATCTATTTTGTTCTAGGCACAAGACACTTGTTGCCCATGCCTCACCTACCTGGTCAAGGAGGTAGCAGGCACAAGGCCTGCGGGATGCGGGGGCCACTTACCAGTGGGGGCTGCGGCTGGGGGTGCTGCCCTGCTCCCGAAGGGGGTGGGTAGTGCATAAGCAGATTGAAGGCCGAGTAGACGGTGTCTTTGTACATGCCGCTGGCGCACTCCGGGGCCTTCAGGCCTGGAAAAACCACAGCTGGGTCAGACGCGCCCGCCCGGGCTGTCAGGGCCGGAGGGGTCTGCTCTCCAGAGTAAGAATTGCCGAGGGGTCCCGTTCAAGTGGGACTTGAGAAAAAAAAGCGCCGGGAGTGCCTCGCTACCGAGTTCCGACGAAGGACCCAGCGTCCAGGCCTCCCCTGGGCGGCCCCTACTTGACCCCCAGCCCGCCCGCCGGCCAAGGAACCTGGGCCAACGTTTTCTCCTCAAGACTGGGGATTAGTCAGTCACCTGGGCAGGAGGGGAGGCGGAGATGGCGGGGGTCTGTTTACTCCTATAAAGGTCAGGGCACCGGAAGTGACTCGAGCCCGGCGGCGCCCGGGAAACCCGCCCCCACCCCACCCCCCGGTTTTGCCGCCTCCTTTAGTTGCCGAGCGGGGTGCACCCCCCCGCCACCCCCGTCCTCTGTGCCACCCCCTTTCCCACCGGGGCCTTAGCGGCTGGAGGGGAACCGGGCGGTAACTCACCGTCTTCCAGAGACTCTGGAAGTTTGTCGGGGAAAAGTCTCTGCGAAGCGTGTTCCCGCCCGAGAGCCTGCGGGGAGATCCAGAGGGGGCGTGAGGGGCGCGGGGCTCGCGGCCCGGGGCAGGAGGGGTCTGAGGGATGGGTACCCCAGGGGACCGGGAGGGCGGGGCGGGGCCAGCCGGGCACAGGGGGCGGCGGGCGAGCGAGAGGCGCAGGGTTAGGGCCGGCGCTCACCTCGGCCCCGACCTCCGCCTCGCCGCGGGCCCCGGCACCGGCCCCAGGGACCCCCGCGCCGCCCGCTGCGCCCTCGGACTCATTGACCAGCGACGACTTGAGCTCGGCCAGGTCGCGCTCGGGGCCCGCGGCGCTGTCGCGGCTCTTGTCGTCCTGCTCCTCGCCCTCGTCCTGGAAGGCCAGCAGCTCGTCAGGCGCGCCGAGGTCGTCGCCCCCGCCCGCGCCGCCCCCGCCCGAGTCCAGCTGCGGCATGGTGCGCTCCGCCCGCGGGGACGCGGCGCGCGGGAGTGCGGGGCGCGGAGCCGGCCCGGCAGGCGGCGAGCCCGGAGTCCGGACCTCCGAGCCCGAAGCGCGGCGGGCGGAGCGCGGGCTGACTCCGCCTGGGCGGGCTGCGGGCGCGGGGCGCGGGCGCCAGGCTGAGCGGCTCCGGGAGCTGGCGGGTCCGAACATCAAAGGCGCCGCCGGCTCAGTGCGGGGGGCGGGGCGGGGACGCCGGGGGCGGGGCGGACAGGGGGCGTGGCCAACCGCCCCGCCCCTCCTCTCCTCGGAGAGGCCGGGACGCGACCCGCGCGCGCAATCTTAAAGGGCTAGCTCTCGCGGGCGTAGCTGTGAAGCGTCCGACAGGCTTCACCCTTCTGAAACGCGGGGACCCTGAACGAGACTCTTGACCCTGCTTTCTCACCTACAATATGGGATTCCCCGCTCTGCGCCCAGGTTTATCCACCTAGGCCGTGGGGGTGACCTGGAACGCAAGCCAAGGTGTGAATTGCGTCGGCCAGTACGTCAAAGGCTTGAAAATGGGGACTTCTAGAGGTTGAAGGCTGTTCGAAGCTGTTCTCCAACACCGGCTGGCAGGGTTAAGGTTCCTCAAAGTCCCATTCTCTGCCCTATTCTGCAACCCTAAACCAATCTGGGACTTCCTTCCAGGCTGCCCACATACAGTGCGAACACAAACATTATGCCCCTCACACATTTACTGAGCGCCTGTTGCATGCGGTACTAATGCATTACACCCTGTGACGTGCTTCTCAGCCCTGAGGCGTGGAACAGCCAAGAGGACGAGGAGGAAGGATCCCCCAAACCCGGTGCCGATCTTTCAGCCCCCCACTCCTCCCTCCCTCCAAACTAAGTTCCACGCCTAGAATCTGCAGCGCAGGGATGCGAGGCATTGGGCAGCCACGTGGGCCGCGGGATTCCGACGAGGGGTGGGTCGTCCGAAGCAACTCAACACGGGAAGTCGCATTCCCATGGGGCCAATTGACCCTGAGCCTGACGCAGGCGGACTCTCGCAAGATCCAAGCAGCAGGCTCTATTAGAGCCAGAGGAGCGCGGGAACGTGTGCCGGCTTCCATCGCATCTACAAGGCACCCGGGGTCATGTCCACTCGGGCCTCCACAGGACGCTTGGCCTTGTCTCGGCCACTGTATCTGGTTAAAACATAGATCCTTTAGGATCGTTGTGCAGTGAACCGCAGCCCCCAGCAGGTTTCTGAGTTGGATTCAGTGTAGACTTTCCCACCTCTCCCGAGAGCACAGGGGCAGAGAGTATTAGGGAGGGAGGGTGTCTTGGACGCCTCTCCCGCTCAGAGCCCCACAGGACCCCTGGCAGCAGCGCAAAGCGGGGCCGGAAGAGGGCCGCCCCGCCCCTCCCGGTCCAGGCCCAGCCTGGCTGGCTGCGGATCAAAGAGCCAGGGCCGTCCTTCTCCGCGTTCAGATTCTATCTGCGCCCGCTCAGCGGGGCGGCTCGGCCTCCTACCTCACGACTGGAGTGCCCACTTTTCCTCCCTTCCGGGAGTTGGGGGCTGGGGGTTACTAGTGCTCAGTTTGGCGACGGAGATGTGGAGAAGGTCCTGCCCATTATGTTCCCCCAGTCTCCGTTTCTGGATGTGAGCTTGCTACTGTCTCACGTTATCCCCATTGGGCGGTGGGGGTTGGGGGGAGGCTCCAGCAAGTCTTAGCCCAGTAGGGAGGGGAAAGGGTACAGGAGGAGGGGCCCATGCCCCCCCTCCCCCACTTCAGCTTCTGAGGTTATAGGATCTGGCTTGGATGAGCCTCCTTTGGGAAAGCTGTATGGGAAGATGAATCTGCCCAACTCAAAGGCTTTGGGGGTCCTCTTGCGTTTGAGAGTGATCCCAGCTTAGCAGGAGCCTCCTCCAGGACAAAAAGGTCCCCAGACCCATGAGTGAACATAGAACAGTGGGGGTTGCTATCTCCAGTCCATGGAGAAAGGAGAGAAGTCAGGGCAACAGTGAGGTGGTTTGTTTTTCTCAATAAGGCTGAATTTTTTCAGCTTAAAGTATTAACTTTTAATCAGAGATTATGGATTTTCTGCTTTCTTGGTGTAAAAAACAGCTTTTCTTTGCTAAAATAATGGTGAAAATTGATTTTTTAAAATGTTCTTATTTGGCAAAAGAAATACTGGGCCGTTCTATTCGCTCCCCCACCCCAGAACTCTTTGGACATTTTATAGAGCTGTGAAATCCCAAAGTCTGGGAACCACTGCTGTACAAGGTCATGGCTTTAACCTCTTGCCCTGCGGTGTGGAACCAGGGGAGGAGGCAGGTGAGCGGGGAGAATAGGGAAGTGAGGAGGAGAAGTAAGGCAAGGACAAACCAGCTGAGTATCAGACATCTACAGCTACACTGAAATTAGCTTGAATAACTTCTAGGGAGAATCGACTGTGTGTGTACCTAATCCGGACTCAAGCTGTGGAGAGGGGAGAGACAGTGGAGGGGGTCCTGTTCTCCAGGGGTCACTGCTTGAGAAGCTGAGAAGTTATGAGAGCCAAGCTTGTTGGTGACTTATCTACACAGACCATGGGCAGAAGGAGCTCAGATATGGTGAAATCAATGTGGCTGGGGTGGTGAGGTGGGCTTCCTGGAGGAGGCAGACTTCATCTGGACCTGGAAAGCTCTCTAGGGCTCAGAGCGGTAGAGAGTTAAAGGAGTTCATGCTTGTCCACAAAGGGCAGAAGGCAGGTGTGGCCCTCAGCAGCCCCTTCTCTGGTTGGCACTGATTGCATCATCATCGTCATTATTATCATCTTCTCAATGACTTCATCTTACTGAGTGCTGTGTGTCAGGCATCATGTCAAGAGCTTCACACTCATTATCTCATTTAATCATCATACAAATCCTATGACATAGGAGCTATTCTCCTCATTCATGAACAAGGAAAGCAAAGCTCAGACAGGTTGAATAAGCCACCTAGGATCTCAGAGCTTGGAAGTGAGAGTATCAGAATTCCAAACCTTGACAGTGGCGGGATCCTGAGCCCACACTCTAACTACCACACTCTAGTGTTCCGTCATGACCTCTAAAGTCCCGTTGGGGGGGGGGTGCGGTTTTTATCTGCTCTGTGGTTTCTGCAAATGCTGATGAATGAGCTGCTACTAATAGAGTCCTGGCTTTCTGGGTGGCTTATGGTGCGTGAGGATTGGGGAATCTCCCTGCTTGGTCCATATAAGATGGCTCAAGCCCTTTGCTAGGCAGGAGGGCCCAGAGCATCTCCCTTGAATCACACTTCAGTCTGTACCATCTCTCCTCTGGGCCCACACACAGTGACTATGGGCTTCTTCCACAGAATGGTGGGTGAGCTCTGCTGCGGCTGCCCCTCTGGGGGTGACCAGGGAGTTTCCGGATGAGGGCCAGAGTCTTCTGCAGGGAGGACCCAGACTCTTCTGGACTCATGATGTTCAGGTCAGAGCTGAAGATAGCATGAGTCTTCATCTTCATGCAAACAAACCAGGTGGACGTGTGCTCTCCTCAGAGGCTGGAGATAGGACAAAGTCAGAGCTCACAAGGGTTGATGGTCTGAGTACAAGAGCACCAGCTTGGATTTAGGCAGGCCTATCTGAGTTTCCCTGCCCTACTCTTTACCAGCTGGGGGATTCCAGACAAATCACTGACCTTCTCTGGGCCTCAGCTTCCTCCTGGGTAAAATGAGTATCACATCCAAGGCTGCCGCGCACTGAGTGAGATTGAGATGATTTCCGCACCCTGGAAAAGAGCTGAGTACAAGGCCGGGCACATTCCATGCGCTCTAATAAATGGGTGCTCTTGAGCTAGACAGTTTTCGGAAGTTGTTAGGCTAATTGGCTCTTCGTGTAACGTCATGTAAGTCATCTAAGTGTTCTCATGGCCCGGGCCCACCTCATCACAGCTAAGGCTAAAAATGTACTTTTCCTTTCCTTTTCTTTTAAGTTCCTTCACATGAAAGGCCTGTGTGAACTCTATGACCTTTTCTAACGGGGAGACCCTTGAAATGTGGTGTTTCCAGAAAACAACTCAAAGGAGCCCCAGATGGGTTTGGTCAATTACAACGGGGAGAGGTTCGGAGCAGCATGTCTTCCTGCCTGCCTGCCCTCCTGGCATCCTGCTGGGGCTTACCGAGTGCAGCCTGGAGGCCTGGCTGCTGGCTCTGGGCAGGAACACTTTCCGTGCAAGCCTCCTCTCTCAGGGCAAAGCCTGGCCACACGTCCTAGAGGCAGACTGTGGTTTGTTACTAGAAACACAGTTTGCTCTCTGGAAACTGTGTAGTTTCACTGTGTGTTTGTGTTTGTGTGTGTGTGTGTGTGTGTGTGTGTGTTCTCAGGTAGGTGGCTGTGGCCTGCAGAATGGCAAAAACACACAATTCTGTGGTGCGACTGCTCTGGATCAGGTACTAGGCAGCTGCCTTTAAAATGAAGCAAGGGGGTATCTTGCTGGCTCAGTTGGTAGAGCCTGCAACTTTGGATCTCAGGGTTGTAAGTGGGAGCCCCATGTCGGGTGCAGAGGTTATGTAAAAATAAAATCTTAAAAAAAAAGAGAGAGAGAAAGAAAAAGAAAAGAAAATTAAGCAAGGGGGCACCCGGCTGCCTTAGTTGGTAGAGCATGCGACTCTTTATCTTGGGATCTTGAGTTCAAGCCCCACGTTGGGTAGAGAGATTACTTAAATAAATAAATTTTTAAAAATAAAATAAAAATAATTTTTAAAAATAAAATAAAATGAAGCAAGAAGGGTTTGGGGTCATTTCTTCCTTCTTTATAACCTTCCCTGGGTTCTCCCCCCACCCCAATCCCTAGACTTTATGCAATAACTGAGAATTGCTCTTAAAATAAAAATTGAATGAAAAAAATTTAATGATAAACCTGGATATTAGCTAATCCTGATGACACCCCAGGGAAGTTTGGTGACATTGGCTTGAGGGGTGGTGGTGCGATTACAGAGAGCTGCCCCTCAGCTTTAGAGGGCTTGTTACGGCAGTTTCCTGCAGGCTAATGTCCCACAGTGTGCCAGCCACTGTTCCCAGTGAGTGGCGATGGTATTCGCTCACCAGGAGGAATAAATCATCCTGGGTTTCCACAGGAAAGGGTCTGGACTCAGAGGCGCCAATGTGTCAGCAGCAAAGGCAAGCCAGGAGTGGCTGTCATATGCCAGGCTCTGTGCCATCAGAGTGAATGGGTCTTCAAAGAGCTTGGTAGTGGGAGGTCTGTGTCCTGGTCACTGTACCACCCCTAACCTGCTGGGTGAACTCTGGTAAGTCCTCTGCCTTCTCTGGGCTCAGTGCCCCTTACCTAGTTTCAGGGATGCAGTGAGGAGCCCACAACAATGAGACCAGAGGCAAGAAAAGCAGTCTCACAAAGGCAGCAGGAAGTGGGGGACACTGAGGCCCAGTGTCCATGTGGGAGTTGCCTGCAGTTTCACAGAGGAATGTATCCATATTAACTTGTGTTTGGATTGTAGGAACAGCCCTAGCCACACTGACATAGGAATGTCTTACTAGGAAAATACCATTAGATATCTAGTTTTGAGACAGGGTTGTAAGGGCTTTGTTGCTTATTCCCAGGGCCTGTTACAGAGCTGACAAATTGCAGTGCTTAGAAACTTTTGGACTGGATGGATGGATGGATGGATGGATAGATGGTTGAATCATTCACAGCAATGATCACTTAAAATCCAGAGAGGAGGTACTAGGCTGAGTACCTGCTTTCAAGGAATTCTTGTGGGAGACATCAAGCCAGATAGAGTTTCTAGGAGCCAGGGGCTCAGAATTATGGCTATTGTGTATATGTCTTGCCACATACCTGGCAGTCAGGGAGGGCTTCTTGGAGGAGGAAGGTCAAGCTAGGAGGCAAGTAGAATTAAAGAGAACAGGGCTAGGGTACCTGGCTGGTTCAGTTGGTGGAGCCTGTGACTCTTGATCTGGGGGTTGTAAATTCAGGCCCCATATTGGGTGTAGAGCCTACTTAAAAAAAAAAAAAAAAAAGAGGACATAGCCTTGATAAAGCAAGGCAGTAGCATATGCTGGGTTATGATGGACTTTGACTCCATAGGGTCTCTGGAGCTTAGGTGAGCCAGGATTCTGGGGGAGAGTTTGGCCATCTATTGGCGCCTTACCCAGAATGTCACATCTTCATGTCCCAGGTCTCATAGTCTCCCCACCCCTGCCACCTTGGACAATTCTTCCCAAGTAGCCCCTCACCAGACACTAGCTCTCCTTGGTTGTCTTCTCTCGTAGAACACACTCCTGGGAGCATAATCTGCCATCTTCCACTTGGAGAGTACCCCCTTTTATTCCTAGCAGCTGGGGTGTTGCTAGAAAGACCGACGGGACACGGTGGGCATGGAGGACTTGAGGAGAGCCTACGCCAGATCCTCAGTCACTGCCAGTCCCAATGTGCACAGCCAATAAAGACTCTGAGAGGCCATGCACCAGCAATGTCCTGTCTAGCCTCCTTTAGCCAAGTGTCTCCCAAACTGATTTAACCATAAAACTGTTTTTTGATGTATAATTTTCCCAAGAACTTAATTCCTCTGGAAGTCTTTTTAAAAATGTATATATTTTAAGTTTTTAAATTTATTTTGAGAGTGGGGGGAGGGGCAGAGAGAGAGAGAGAGAATAGAGAGAATCCCAAGTAGGCTCCATGCTGTCAGCACAGAGCCCAACGTGGGGCTCAATTCCATGAACAGTGAGACCATGACCTGAGCCGAGATCAAGAGTGGGATGCTTAACCAACTGAGCCACCCATGTGCCCCCCTCCTCTGGAAGTCTTTTGGGGAATGCTGGTATCCCTGGTTTCAGAAGGCAGGGAAGAGCACTCCCTATCCAAAACAGACTCCAACTTATGTCCCTGATATGGAAGAAATTAGCCGTAGTGGAGTCCCACACTGGTCATCACACTCTAACCGGGCTTCACTCCTGCCCTACTGGGTTCATTTTCAGCTTCTTGGGATCATGAACCCTTCATCTGTGTCCTTGCTGACGGCTCACATGGACCAAGCATACAGTGGTGCTTAATAAATGCTTGCTGCCCATGAGGTGGAGCTGTTGTGGAAAGGTCCAACCCAACTTGGTTCCTCAAGCTGGGGGGGCGGGGGGTGGGGAAGGGGAGGCGGCTGGCAGGGGGAGGTGGCTATTCCTATTGGTTTGTTCTTTGGGAATTCCAAAGGGGCTGGATGCTTCATTTTTTCAGGGCTCGTTTCTGGTCTCTCCCTCATTTGGGAAACTTTCCCACCTGCTCCTGTCCACAGGGATCTCTATCCCTTCCAGAGTCCCATCGTCTTTAGAATTGGAGTCTTTCAACTTCTCTTGAGTTTTTCTGTCTCTGTTTCCTGGGAGTGAGTCTCCTGTTTTTCCACTGCTATCTGTCTTTGTCGTCTGGTAGTCAAGAGCTGGACTTGAGGCTCACAGCCTGTGTGTAAGCTTGGGATCCTCCACCTTCTCATTGTGGTTGGGAACTTGAGCCAGTCACCTCCCTCTTAGAGCCCTTGTTTGCTCATCTGTTCAGTGGGGGCAATAATAATACTTGAGTCAAAGTGCCGGGAAGATGGGATGAGTTCTTGCTTGCAGAGTACTCAGCACAGGATCTAGTGAAGAGTAGGTACTTGCTAAGTGGTGTCCAATGTCATTTATTATTATCGCTCCCACCCAGAAGTGCTGTGCTCAGGACCAGACCATTAGAAGGGGATGTCCCTCAACCCTACAGTCTTGCTATGTGTGAGAAAGTGGGGACCAGGGTGGGGGAAGGCACCAGGAACCCTGCCTTCTGAGGCCAGCCTGAAGCTGCCTAGTGTTCAGTTCCAGAGGAGGCTCCTCCTGCCAAAAGATGGCCATCTCCAGATGTCTACAGGCTGGAGGGAGCCGGCTGGCCTGCGTGGCCTGAGGGCAGAGACAGGACTAATGGGAGGAAATTACATGGAGAGATTTCATCTCAGCTTGAGGAAACACGTCTACCAGTCACAGCTGGCCAACCGTGGCCTGCCCAGGCTGCCAACAGAGGCAGTGAGCTCCCCGTCACCAGAGGTGTGTGAGCAGAGGCTGGGAGTTCCCAAGGGAGAGAAGCTGCTGAGGAGGGTTTCTACCCTTGAGGCTCCTCCGAGGCTGTGGTTAGTCCCTTATACTTCCATGCAGCTTTGCTCCTCACTTGGCTCGGTGGAGCCCACAGCTGGCATCCAAGCTATGGCAGCCTCTGAGGCGAATGTGAGAGCAGAGCTTGGACATCTCCGGCTCCAAATTGGGGCTGGAGGCTGGAGGCTGGAGGCTGCAGGGGAGTGTTGTTGTAGGGGGCTGATCTCAAGGGAGGGTAATAACAACATCACCTTTTGCGGGAGGCAACTTAAATCTAGTGGCTGACAGCACGGAGCCTGAGCCCAATCTGTGCCCAGGCTCCCCCTAGGCCTACTGAGGTCTAGGAGGACAGAGATTGGTGATGAGGAGGGGGCTTGTTCTTAAATAAGTTTTCCCTCACTTGCTCCAACCATGGGCTGGAAGGAGAAAGATGGGAAGAAGGAGAGGAGAGGAGAGCCTGGGTTTCAGTTTCCGCTCTGCCACTAGCTAGCTCTGTGATTTTGGGCGAGACACTTAACCTCTCTGTGCTTCAGTTTTCGTGTGTGTGCCTGTGAGCACACTTCAGTTTTCTTATCTGTAAGATGGAATGATAATAATACCTATCTCTCTAGGTTCTTGTAAAGATTAAGAGAGTTATTGTTTGTAAAGTACTTGAAATAGTTTGTGGTCCATATTAAGTACCATATAAATATTTGTTAAACAGGTAAAACTTAATTGAGCAACTCATGTATGCCTAGCCTAGTTATATGCACGGAGATTTACAGCAATCGTCTTGTTTAGCCTTTACAAAATGCTAATGAAGTTGAAAATACTATTATTAGGGAAAGTAAATCTGAGTAGGTCAAGTTCTTCGCCCAAGGTCACATAGCTAGTGAGAAGCAAAGCTAAGATTTAAAGTCAGGATGGTCTGACTCCTGGACCTGGACTCTCAACCACTCAGCTCAACTGCACCAAGGATTTGTAGCCATTCTAAGGTAGGTTTAATGACCTCCGGAGCAGGTCAACATATCGGCTGGCAGGAGGGGGTCAGAGAAGCCCCCTGCCCCTTCTTAGGTGGGAAGTCCCCTCTCCTTGCTGCTGCCCAGGAGAGATTTCTCAGACTAATTTGTGGCAACATTGCTGGGTGACTCTAATTACAAATTGCAACCCTGCTTCCTCCAGCTGAGTAATCTCCATCTTGGGGTTCTGGAAGCCGCTGGAACTCCAGACTGGTGGTGTTTGCTTTGGCGATGACCTTGCTGAGGGGAGATGGACCACCCCAGACAGCCTTCAGACACAGGGACAGGAGCTGGGAGGCCTGGGTTCCCTATACAATCTCTCTGGGTGTGGGTGAGGCTATGGTTCTAGGGTATCCTGCTCACTCCCATTCTCTCTGCTGTATTAGTAGGACCCCTCTGTCTCACTCAAGACCACATCCGGTGGGCTGAGCCAGGATCTGGCAGAAAGCAGATGTCCAATAAATATGCTTTAGACCCAAGAATGTCTCCATACATTTGCATGGCACTCTACTGTTTACAGAACTCTTTCCTATCTGTTATCTCATCTGATCCTCACAACAGCCCTGAGAGGTAGGTCTTTTAACCCCATTTTACAGATGAGGAAACTGCGGCTCCCAGAGAGGAAGTGACTCGCCCAAGGTCGCATAGCTCAAACCCTTGTCTCGGTCTCGGGGCTCCAAATTAACTTTAGCTCTGCAACGCACAGAGATGTCTTCCCCTTCCTTGTGTGAAGACAGTGACGGGACAGAAGGAACCCCAAGTTGGTGTTGGCTCCTTCAGAAGACTCTTCAGAAATGGGAAATGGCTACCAAGGGGACAGTCACAGCCTCCAGGGCTTCAGGAGGGGGAGGGCGCTGCTCAGGTAGCCCGGGGTCATTTTCTCATGTACCACAGTCTTCCCTAGCCTCTCCTGGGTGCCAGGACAGACAGGTCCATGCCCTCAGGCTTTCTATCAGGGAGGTGGGTCCAAGTCACTGTCCCAAAGGTGGAGCACCTGTCTCTCTGGAGACAGAGCACCAGAGAACCTTTCGGGCTCCCCCTTCTCGTGCTTCTGGCCGCTGGAGCTGTGCTAGGACCTGGGGGTGGCTCCCGAAGTCTGTCTCCATTCTGCAGGGGTGAAAGTGCCTCTCTTCACCTTTGGGTCACTGGTGGGCCTCTGCTGACTACTGCGGTTTTCCTTGTCAGCTTTGCTGTTTTTACTTTTTGTTTGACGCTCTATTATTACTGACATCTTTTAAAGGGTTTCCCCGTCTGGTCAAGCTTGGTCTTTGTTCTTACCATTTGAGAACTTCTCTCTTCTCCCTCTTTTCTTTCTCTTCTTAGCCCATGGTTTTGGAAGATGCTGAAGCAGGAGGTAGGTGGGGGGGCTGGGTTATTTTATTTATTTATTTTTAAAGATTTATTTTATTTTTTGAGAGACAGAGTGCAATGGTGTGTGGGGGGGAGAGAAAGAGAGAGAGAGAGAGAGAGAGAGAGAGAGAGAGAGAGAGAGAATTTTAAGCAGGCTCTAAGCTCAGCACAGAGCCCAGCACAGGGCTAGATCCCACAGCCCTAAGATCATGACCCGAGCCAAAATTGAGTTGGATGCTCAACCGACTGAGCCCCCCAGGTACCCCAGGGGTGCTGGTTCCAAAGCAACTTACTCTTATAGCCCTCATCTCCTTGCCCCTGCTACTAGCAGACCTAACGGGCCCCCAGGATGGACCCTGCTCTTTGAACTGGGGACTCTTTTTCCTTTTCTGAGTGGGAGTTCTGGTACCTCTAGCCCGCATTGTGCCCTGACCCATTCATTCTCTTTCCAACATTCTTCCCTCTCAGGGCTGCCCTCCCTGCTTGGAGAAGTTTCTGGCACAGCTGAGCCCGCTGACCAAACAAGTCACCTTGCTTCTTGGGGTTTATAGTGCCCTGGGAAAAAGGGCACATGACAAACTGGGGGATAAGAAAAGGCTTTCACGGGGCTCTTCTCATCCTGATTCAGAGTAGGACTAGGTCTGTGGCCAAAAACTCCCCTTCTGGAATTCACAGCCCCTCTGGTTTGAGTGGGGGTTTCTTCAGTTGCAGCAGGTTGGGCCACAGCAACAGACCTGATGCAATAGATTTCTAGGTATAGGCCAGGGGCTGAGACAGCTTTTCCCTCCTGACTGTGGGACTAGTGCTTGGCAGTTGGTTTCTGGGAGTCCAGGCCTGCAGACCTGAGAACTACCAGTCTATGTTGGCCTTGGAGTCAAAGAAATGCTCCCTGCCTCCTGCTAAGCCCCGTACCCAGGACCCCAAAGTGTGGTCCCAAAGCTTTTTGATCCTGCTCCTACACAATGGTAGGGGTGGGGCCTGGCTTGTCCCTGAACTACTCCGGCTTCCGGCTAGGTTTGCTGGGGGAAAGCTCTTAAAACCCCTTTGGTTGCTGGGACTTGTACACGAGACAAAGCCACGGCATGCCTGCACCCCGGCATGGAAAATGCTGTCTTGACCTTTCCTTTGCACCCGTAGAAAGTACCAAAAGTACCCTGGGCGCCAGCTCGCAATGCTAGTCAGGGAGCTGGGCTCTGATGCCTGCGCAGGCGAGGCTAGACCTGTCTTGTTCACTTCTGGGGCCAGAACTCCCAGAGAATGAACAGGCATCTGTGGGAAGTTAGAGATTATACCGTATGGACAAGGTGCCCCGGATGGCAGAGTCAAGGTCGTGCAGCCCCTCAGAGGGGAGAAGAACAGCACAGCCCAGGATGGTCAGGAGGGTCCCCCAAGGAAGGGCCAGAACTGCACAACGAAGAGGAAGTGAGTTGGGAGGCAGATAGTTGGGGGCCTTGTAGAGAAAGGTTGAGGGGTGAGCCTCCCCTGTCCCACCTTTCCCAGACCAGCCCTGAACACTGAGGAAGGCCGGCCTGCTAGAGCTCAGAGAAATGTGAGCCAGCACCCCCAAACGTGCAGACAGGGGAAACTGAGGCCTAGAGGGGCCAGGGATCTGCCTGGGTCTCACAGGCCGCTGGAGCTCCCCTTCCTCTGCTTCATAGCCCAAGAATTTAGGAGCCATCTGCCCTAAGCTCAGGAAATCTTCAAACATGCAGCAACACAAGACAAAAATTCGAAACCCATTTAGCATGTTAAGCATTAGTTACTTTTATTGGAAACAAAAACAAAAACAAACAAAAAACGCCCAAAATACATAATGTTATTTAAAAATGCTGGTGGAAATTAAAACGTTAGGGGTAGGGTGGGGGCTTGGGACTCGCTCCATCACAAGCAGTTAGTTCACTTGCTCACTGCCTCGGCCCAGTGTTACCAGGTGGCTCCTTCCACAGCCTCTAGGGCTCTGGAACCCCGGGAGATGGTGATTCCGCTGGAGAGCACCCCCTGGTGGCTAGCTCTGAAGAGGCTGTGTCTGAACTGCAGGGCAGGAAAGTAAGGAGGCTGACAGTTGAACACCGGGCCCCTGCCTCCCCGACAGCTGTCACCACTGCACAGAGGATGGCACTGGATTGACTGGCAGAATTCATCTTCCTCATGAAGGAGCTGTGACAGGGTTCTCATCTGGGCTCTGGAGGAGGCCTGGTGACCAGATGTTCTGGTTCAAGTGAGTCGCCAAAGGGGGTCTTTATTTATTTTATTTAAAAAATGTTTTTAAGTTTATTTATTTATTTTGAGAGAGAGAGAGAGAGAAAGAGAACATCCCACGCAGGCTCCATGCCGTTGTCAGTGCAGAGCCCTACTCGGGGCTCGAACTCACGAACTGGGAAACCATGACCTGAGCTAAAATTAAGTCAGACGCTGAAGCAAATGAGTCACCCAGGCTCCCCCCGAAGGGGGTCTTTTAGAACAGAGTTGCTCAAACGGGGCATAGGGGGGTAACACCTCATGATTGAGCCCCGCCTTCAATGTTGGTGACAGAGCCCTGGCACACAGCTGGTGAGGCTCCATAGTGACAGGCAGGGCGAGGTGTCATTGGGAGTGACGGGGTTCAGGAGCACTGACTGTACTCTGGCTCACCTTCTCAGGCTGGCAGGACAGTGACAAGGATAACGGTAGCCACAAAGGTAGCTCATGTTTGCTAGGTGCTTCCTGGGGCCGGCACCGGGGAGGCCTCACCACAGCTCCGTGAGGCAGGCCGTCTTTTTTTGTTGTTAACAAAGAATCTCACAGGCAGAGAGAACAGATCCACATACATCACATCATCCCAACTGCACAACTGTCGAGATTTTGCCACACGTGTTTGGCTCATTTCTTTCTTTCTTTTAAATTAAGTATATTAAAGGGGCACCTGGGTGGCTGGGTCGGTTAAGCATCCAAGTTCAGCTCAGGTCATGATCTCGCAGTACCTGAGTTCAAGCTCCGCGTCGGGCTCTGTGCTGCAAGCTCAGAGCCTGGAGCCTGCTGTGGATTCTGTGTCTCCCTCTCTCTGCCTCGCCCCTGCTCACTCACACTGTCTCTCAAAAATGAATGAACATTAAAAAAATTTTTTTTTAGTTAAATACATCAAAACAAATCCCAGACATCATGTCATTTCACCCTTGTGTTCTTCAGTATATATTTCTAAAAATATGAACACTTTCTTACATAACCACAAAGCCATTATCACTTCCTCAAAAAGTGAATGATAATTCCTTGGTGTTATTCTAATACGTGGCCCGTGATGTGGGCAGTCTTATTGCCCCCCTTTCACGGAGGAGGAAACAGAGACTCTGGGGGGACAAGTACCTTGGTCCAAGGTTACACAGCTTCACGGTGATGGGGATGAGATTTGAACCCAGGGAGCCTGACTTGGGAGCCCACCACTAACCCACTCTCTCTGGATCTTAGTTTCCCTCCCTGTGAAGTGGGGAATAATAAGGGCTGCTTTGCTACTTCACGGGATAATGCATGAGGAAACCATGTTGTTCTTGCTTCTAGCGATAACAATGAAAATAATAATGAGAGGACACTATCAGAAAAATCACTAGTGGGGCACCTGGGTGGCTTAGTTGGTTGAGCGCCCAACTTTGTCTCGGGTCATGCTCTCACGGTTCGTGAGTTTGGGCCATGTGTTGGGCTCTGTGCTGACAGCTCAGAGCCTGGAAGCTGCTTCGGATTCTGTGTCTCCCTCTGTCTCTCTGCCCCTCCCCTGCTCCTACTCTGCCTCTCTCTCTCTCTCTCTCTCTCTCAAAAAGAAACATTACACATTTTTTTAATAAAAAAAAGAAATATGACATTTAAATCAAATGCTGCGTTCCCACTGATATGTCAGCTGTCTATCATCTCATTTAATCTTTACCGTTTCTTCATGACCAGCTTCCTTACAGGTGAGGGAACCAGGGACTCAGAGGGAGGAAGGGCCTCCCCAAGGTCAGGCCACTGTCTGCTGACAGGAGCAGGGTTTGGGCCAGGCTGGTCTACTGGGGGTGGCAGAAAAGCCTCAGGTATGTCAGGAGCTGAAGGTGGCCTTTGCTAACGGCTTTGGAGCATCCTGCATTCATGAGCCATGAGATGACTGTGCGCAAGCAACAGAAATCCCCTGCAGAAGTGCAGTTTACTGCAAGGATAAGGGGTGGCTCACAGAATGGATTATAAGGAGGAAGCCAGGCTGAGAACGTGATGGAGCAGCCCTGCCTGGGACTTCCAAGGCAGAATTGCTCAGGAGGTCCCATCTGGGCTCCCCCCTGGGGACCCATCCACTTCCCACTATTTCTCTGTTTCCACGTATTTCCCAAGACCTTAGAACCCTGGGGAAGAACGTCGAGGAAACCAGCCTGGATGGCATGGCCCCTGCCCAGTATAGCTGGGAGAATGTGGCACTTTCCTGGAGGGTTTGAGTGCTGGGCCATGCCAGGGTTTTTTAAAGGAGTGAAATGGGGAGGAAACTTGAGGGGATTCCCCTGAGAAGACTCAGGCGGCTCTGGTTTTCACACGTCATTTTGCTTCTGGTCCTAGGGAGTGTGAGTCACATGTGAAAGTCTCTTGTTTTGCGAGGCCTGTGTCTGCTGCTGCCACCACCTTCACAGCAGCTGCCACCTCAAGGCAGGAGGCCCAGAGAATGGGCAGGACTCCCCGTCTGCCAGCCAGTGCTGCAGCTATGGGAGGAAGGCATTAGGGACGATAATTTTTGGGCCCAGTGCTGAGGGGGATTTTCCATCCTATGCATTACATGAAAGCAGAATGCAAATGACATAGCAATGAGCCTATGCCCTAGAAGCCCTTCTGCTGGGTCAGATGTGAAGGGGATGTGAGTCTGGTTAGCCTGTGCCTTCCAGAAAATGCTCCGTCCACTTGCCTGCAGGGAGAGCCACAGCCTCTGGCCTATCCACTGCCACCTACTCCTCCTCCTGCAGGAAACCTGCCTGGGTCTGCACCCCTGGGCACTCAGTACTCTCCAGGGACCTCAAATCTTTATGAGAAGTAGGTAGGGCTTAAAGTCTAAATGACCAAATAAAAAGGATCCTGATGCTTCTGTTTTCTCCACTTGTGGCCTATGCACAGGGCTGGGCACACAGGGCCTACTGGATGGACAGGGCCAGCCAAAGGACCAGGATGTCCCAGCAAGGCTTGGGGCAAGGGATGGCCCTCTTCCCATGCAGCCTCAAACCCTGGACTGGACCCACAGATTCTGGTGAGACAAGGAAGGAGGCTGGGAAAAGCTGACTCCAGGGAGGGGGTATGGGGGCTGTCTAGCAGCTGGCAGAGACCCAGCAAACTCCCCGCACATGATATCTTGCTCTACCAAGGCTGTCCCAGGTTGTTCAGACGGGGGTGGTGGGGTGGGCAGTGCAGGGAAAATAAGCCAATAGGGAATGTGGAGAAGAAGGGGGTGACAAAGACCCCTGGGTCCTGGCCTCCTCACCATATATCTGAAGGGGACCTTCGGGGCCCAGAGAACCAGACAAGTTTTAACTTCTGGGAAGTTAAGGAGCAGGTCTTATCAAAGGGTAATTCTGTGGCAACCAAAGGGCAGGTCAAAATATAGTCCGTCCCCCAAACCAGGCCCAGCCAGATATTGGCTTTTTCTAGTGGCCCAAATTTTATTCCTCCAAACAGCTTTCCCTCTCAGAGTCTGGTCTCTACTTGAAGCACATTCAGCCCTGAGCTGGTGAGTTTCAAGGAGTTCTGTCTTTCCTACCTGTCCGCTTCTCCCCTCCTCCTTTCTCTTCCTTCCCGCCATCTTCTCTCCACAAGGGTCTGTTTCTCCTGCCTCAGAGTTCCCCACCCTACCCCCACCCCCACCGCCACCCTGCCTTGCTGCTCCAACTCAGGCAGCCCCAGATCGCCTGACCTTGTTTATTTATCAGGCTGCAGGATCAGAGCCTAGGGTCCGGCCTGGCCTGCTCACTCCTGCTGCATAGACACCAACATCACAACTTTAAATCCAGGGCAGTTTTTACTTCCTTTTTTTTTTTTTTTTTTTTTAATTTTTTTTTTCAACGTTTATTTATTTTTGGGACAAAGAGAGACAGAGCATGAACGGGGGAGGGGCAGAGAGAGAGGGAGACACAGAATTGGAAACAGGCTCCAGGCTCTGAGCCATCAGCCCAGAGCCCGACGCGGGGCTCAAACTCCCGGACCGTGAGATCGTGACCTGGCTGAAGTCGGACACTTAACCGACTGAGCCACCCAGGCGCCCCAGAGGGCAGTTTTTACTTCCAACCTGGCTGGATTATTCTCCTGCCCCTTATGGACTAAAACGTGCCCCTTTTGGACTTTGCCTCCTCCCCAGTGCCCCAGTCTATTTGAACTTCCAGGGGTTAGGGTGGGCACCGGGCTGGCGCTGGTTATCATGACCTTAACCCGCTACTCGTGCTGGCTGCAGACAGCTCGGATGACACAGTCAGGCCAAGCTCATGCAGAAAGCTTCAGGAGCCTGGAGCCAAGGATCATTTTGTGACGAGGATGGGGCTCGTGGTCAGGCCCACACAGGGCATCACCATCTGTCCAGGCACAGAGGGCTGGAGTGTGAAAGGGGAGTGCTGGCAGAAGCTGGCAAAGGATTGGTCTAAGAGAAAGGAATGCTGGGGTTGGCCAGACCTGTCCTGTTCGGGTCCCCTTGGGAAAGTCCCTAGGACCCTGGACCACAGTTGCAGGGAAAATGCAGCCATCATCTCCAGAGGCTGTTGGCCTCATTCTGGACAAACACACTGTTGCTCCTGTCCTCTCCCTCAGCCCTGAGGAGCACCTTGAGGCCCAATCGCTGTCAACCTCTCCACCATAGATGTGGGTGTAAAGAGCAGCCACTGGACTGACCTCTCCAGGGTGCACCTTAGAGGGCTTCTAGGAAGAGGCGGCTTCCCTATGCCTGTGCCCAGCTGCAACTGGAAACACACCCTCACCATTTCATCATTTGAAGATTTATTTAAAAGAGTTTTGTGTTGTGGCTGTTCTGGGTGAAGTTCTTGGTGATCTGATTTTAAAAGCCTTCCTTTCCCACCCCCCCCCTGCCCCCCCAGCGCCCCCCCCCCCACTCTCTGTGAGTTACCATAGAGATACTTTAGAGGCAAAGCAAAGTTAATGAGCTCGATTGGGCCTTTTTGTGTTCCTGAATGTTTTCCATTTCTGAGCCCTTAACATATAATTAGAGAGATTATTTAGCATGGACGTTTTCTTTTATTGTAAATTAATTTCAAAACCAAGTTCTGAGGTTAAATAATGATTGTATTTGTTAATCAATCCAACCTGGGTTTCCTTCCCAAAGAAAACAGGATGTCATTGTCAAAATGTTGGGAACAGGATGTTTGAGAACTTGGGGGTTTCATTGATTGCGATGATGTTAAGGGTCCTGGCAGTCAGTACTAATGTGTGCTGACATCTTTTTATTAGACAGGGATGAGCTCTGGGAGGAGGTGAAACTCGAGATGCTTTGGGGAAGGGGTGCTGGGGGGCCGTGACCTTCCAGCTATGGGTGAGGCCCCAGGAGATTCACAGCTTCCTGACAGGGGGCTGCCAGCCCCTTTGCCAGGCCTCGGTTTGCCTGCTGGAGAGCCCATGAAACGTCTAACCAAACAAGGTGAGGTGGATGAGAAGCTGGCTGCTTAGGCAGTCGGATGGGCTAAATCACTTGACGGCTTCTTGCTTCTCCAGCTCTGTTTGTCCGTCAGGGTAAATTCTGTTTTTCCCAGGGTTTCTCAATCTTGGCACTATTGACATTTTTGGCCAGATAATCCTTTGTTGTGAGGACAGGCCTGTGTGTTGTAGGATGTTTAGCAACATTACTGACCTCTACCCACTAGATGCCAGTAGCACACATGTACCCCTTCCCTCACTGTTGTGATACCCAAACTATCTCCACATGTTGTCAAATGTCCCTTTGGGGACAGATGTACCCCCAGTTAAGAACCACTGAGTTAAAAAATGATACATATTTAGGGGCACCTGGGTGGATCAGTCGGTGAAGCGTCAGACTTCAGCTCAGGTCATGATCTCACGGTCCGTAGGTTTGAGCGCCGTGTTGGGCTCTGTGCCGACAGCTCACAGCCTAGAGCCTGCTCCCTCCCTCTCTCTGCTCCTCCCCTGCTCACACTCTGCCTCTCTCTCTCTCAAAAATAAATAAGCTTAAAAAATAATAATAATATGTATTTATTGTCGAAACTAAGATAGACGTAATCTGTAATTCCAGTATCCAGAGTTGACCCCTGTTAAGATTTTGGCGTACTTCTTTCCAGACTTTCTCTTCCACACATGTATGTATTTTTGCCTTTTTGTGAAACTGAGGCCACAGAGTGTGCTGTTTTCTAACTTGCCAAGGCACAGGCTACGCGGTGGATAGCTCTCCTCATTGCCAGAGCTTCCTTGCTGCACCTTCTTTTCAAGCTCTGTTGAAAGCTCCCCTCTTCAGTAACGGCTGGCTGGGGGGCCTGGAAGGGTGGTACAGAGGTCAGTGGGATCTCACTGTAAGCTTTAAGGGTCCAAGGACCGGTGTGATCACCCAGAGCTGATCTCCGGGGAGTGACACGTATACACACTAGTGGGCTGCTTACAATCACATCGCCCCAGCTCCGTTTCCACCTGGCCCAGAGCCCTGGCTGTGCTCTGCATGGCCTTGGGTTTTGCTGGTCAGGCCTGGCAGAGAGCCCACGTCACAAGGAGGGGGTGCAGGGTGGGCCAAGGCAGCCAGGAGCTCTCAGGTGCCAGGTAGCAGGGGAAGGAGGGCTCTGACCATGCGATGGGTTCGGGCCCTCCGAGTGTCTCATGGAGGCAGGAGCCTTTCTCAGGGAAAACACCCACATCTGCCCAGCTGTGCGTGCAATTCCACAGACCCCAAGTTAGGAACTTCAGAGGGCAGGGATTTTCCTGGGGACTTGTGGTGACCTAGAGTCTTACCCTCTCTCTTCCAGGAATATCTGTCAAGACCCTGGGAAGGCTCTGACCTCACATAGGACAGTGCCTCCCTCACAATACAGCAACGTCAGTAGAGGATGGGTGCCAGATGCCTGCATCCTGAGAAGTGGGACTGAGAGCTGAGCTTCTAGCATGAGAATGCTGAACAAAGCCCGCCCTGGCTGGTCCTGTACTATGGGCTGGGCTACTCACCTACCGTGCTCTGCATCACCCAACCCGATGGAGAGAAAGGTACCATTATCTGAGCGAGTTGCCATTTTACTGGGCTGGAAACAGGCTGAGACTTGCCCAAGGACATACAGCCTTGTGAGTGGAAAGCCGGACTGTGCACACTCTCAACCCCGAAGCTATGCTGTCTCTAAAGGAGGGCAGGGTGGGTTTGCCTGTGTGTGAAGGACGGGTGCATACTCTGCGAGGACCCCCTGGGACCTTTGGTCCTGGGCCCATCTTCCCAGCCGGGATCGAGAGTGCTTCTGGCACAGAAGCCCAATGGAAGAAGGTGGATGCCAAGGGCTAGAGGAATGAGGAGGGGAATCAGTGTTTTGTGGGCATAGAGTTTCAGTGTGGAAAGATGAAAAAGCCCTAGAGATCTGTTGCACAATGATGTGAATATACCGAACACTTCTGACCTGTACAATTAAAATGCTTAATATAGTCAATTTTGTGTTATGTGGGGTTTTTTAAAGTTGTTTTTGTGTGTGTGTGTGTGTGTGTGTGTGTGTGTGTGTTTTGTTTTTTTTTTTGAGAGAGAGTGCACAAGTGAGGGAGGGGCAGAGAGAGGGGGTCAGAAGATCTGAAGCAGGCTCCATGCTGACAGCAGTGAGCCTGATGTGGGGTTCGAACTCATCGAACTCACGGACTGTGAGATCATGACCTGAACCAAAGTCAGAGGCTCAACCGACTGAGCCACCTAAGCACCCCAGTATGCTATGCTTTTTTTTTTTTTTAACCACAATAAAAAATAATGTGAAGAGAAAACAGTCAATTATGGAGGTCTGAAAGCTGCAAGAGAAGAAAAAAGGATGCTTTTGGCTCTGGCCCGGCCTCTTTTTCCTGAAGTTGGGTAACACCACACACACTCCTCCACCTGACCCCCCCCACCCGGTGCCTTGCGGGGTGTCCAGGTGCTGTGGAAAGACCGATGTTCCAAGTCACTGGCAAGGGTCTTCCAGGGACCAGACAGAAACAGACAGCCTGGGGGGCACCGGGGTGGCTCAGTTGGTTAAGCGTCTGACTTTGGCTCAGGTCATGATCTCATGGTTCCTGAGTTCAGGTCCCACGTCGGGCTCTGTGCTGACAACTCGGAGCCTGGAGCCTGCATCAGTCAGATTCTATGTCTCCCTCTCTCTGACCCTCCCTGCTCTCTCTCTCTCTCTCTCAAAAATAAATAAACATAAAAACAAACAAACAAACAAACAAACAAAATGAAAAGAAACAGTCTGGGGGAAATCTATGAGAAGGTGGAGCTTGGACCAGCCTGGGGGCTGGAAAATGGGAAATGTGTGCCTCAAAGGAGTTTTTCTTGCATTTTATTTCATTTATCTTACAAGAAGGCGACATAGGTAAGGGACAAACTTCAAAAGGTACAAAAAAGAAGGTACAAACAATTATGCAGTGAAAATTATTTCCTTTCTACCCCTCACCCCCGCCCCACCTCTTCCCTGAGGCCGCCGCTCTTTCTGCTTTCCTGTATATCTTTTCAGATAGTTCATGCACCTACAAGCATATGCGTTTGCATTGTGTGCAATCTTCTTTTCCTGCCACAAATAGCGTATTAAACATACTGTCCTGCACTTTGGTTTTTTTTTTCACTTAACAACACATCGTGGAGATCATTCCCTTATCAGTCTGCAGAGGCGACAGTCGATCTGCTCCAGGAGTGGCGGAGCATTCCGTTGTGTCCGTGAACTTTCCGTTAATGACTCAGGACTCTTTGGATCATCATGTAGGTTGTTTCCATATTTGTGGTGACAAGCAGTGCTGGCCATGGATCGTGTTGTCCACTCAGCACCTTCCCACACATGCAAGTATATCTGGAGATGAATTCCCAGCTGTGGAAATGCCGGGTCACAGAGACTGTGTGCTTCGCCTCCTCCTCCTCCTTCTTCTTCCTTTAAAAAAAGAAAAATTTTTTTTAATGTTTATTTATTTTTTTTTGAGAGGGAGACAGAGCACAAGCACAGGAGGGGCCGAGAGACGGAGACAATCTGAAGGAGGCTCCAGGCTCCATGCTGTCAGCCCAGAGCCCGACACGGGCTCAAACCCACAAACCCTGAGATCATGACCTGAGCCGAAGTCGGACGCTTAACTGACTGAGCCACGCAGGCACCCCAGCAGTTGAGTGCTTCTGACTGTAATGGCAATGGTCAAGTTGCCTCCAGATGGGCAGTTCCCCCTTAGGATGGTCCCGGCTCCCCACTGCCTCACCAACGCTTACTTTTATAACATGTTTTGGTCATTTCGGTTCTGACAGGAGAAAGATAGCGTTGTGCTATATTTACATTTCTCTCATGTACCAAAGGTAAGAATCTTCTCGTATGTTTAAGAACCATTTTTTAATTCCTTATCTGTGAATCACCCCGCCCCCCGTATCCTTTGCCCATTTTGGGGGCGGTTGGCAGACTTCTTATGAGTTTGTAAGAGTGCTTATTGAAATACAGGAATATGCCTATGATTGAAATGCTTTTTTAGAGAAAGAGCCACAGGGCATGAGTTTCCAGCCTGTGCCCTGCCCCTCATCCTCTACTGAAGACCTCTGCTAAGGGCCCAATGAGGAACTGGGTGAGGCCCTGAGAGGAAGCCCTGGGACTGCCTGGTCTAGGGCTGGACTCTGGGTTGAAACAGCCACTCCTAGGGAGAAAAGTCAAACTAGCCATCGTGCAATACAGACAGCAAGCCTGGTTCCAAGCTGTTGTAGGAGGCACAATTCCAGGAGTGTCATTTACATAGACTGTAATGTGAATGGTGCCCCTTGGAGTTATGTGACACAGTGGCCCTATTGGGCCCAAGTGGAGCAAGCTATGGGCAGCTAGAACTGGTCTCTGCTTTCTTGTGACTGGGCAGGACATGTCACTTCCTGAGGACCTACTTCCAGCCAGGGTAAGTTCATATTCATGGGTGCCTTGACCTACATCTTGGCAGAACAAGACAGCCACATGGGGTGTCTATGTTGTTGTGGGCTTGGCTTCCTGCAGAGATTAGCTTCCCAGCCTTGCCAGTTCACCTGGAAGGGAGTGCCCCCGATCCTTTTTCCTGAGGCAGGACAGACGCCTTAGGGAAGCCTTGAGATCTGAGAACTGGCAGAAAGGGCAGGGGTAGGGGAGACCTCAGTAGATCTGATGGCTGCTCCGGGCCTTGTGTGTGGCTCAAGTCCATAGAGAGCTGACAAGTAGGGGCAGCTTGTCCAGTCCTGGGGTCCAGAGTATCCCTCAGCAGAAGCCCAGTGATGCCTGGACCTGTTGCCAGATGCGCAGAGAGAACAATGGGCAGGGGGTCTTTCGCTGCCTTGCTAGAGGCTAACCTCCAGACCGGCTCCCCATCCACCTGGCCTGCCAGTCTCAGAGCAGCACTGCCCTGGGCAGCAAAGGGTGTGGAACTCCCTAGGGAAGCCAAAACCCCTTTTCTCTGTTCCCGAAAAAGCCAGCATGGGAGGGTGGGGTGGAAAGCCTGTGGCAATGAAAACAGAGTATCCTTGATTGCATGAATGGGAGACAAATGGCCCACAACCCCCTCCCACACTCCTTCCACACCCCTGCCCAGCCCCCAGACTAGGGATTTCATAATGCTGAGAGCCTTGGCAGAGGTGGCTTCTGGAACCTGCCTCAAATCCCAAAGCTAACGCTGCTCAGTCAAGCTGTAGACCTGGGGCCTGGGCTGGAGGCAGAGGCAACATTTTAGGTGCCTTGTCACCTGGCATGAAGAGTGAGGGCACCTTGGGCCTGGCAGGGAAGGCCCTGAGAAGGAACCAGAGTCAGTGTGGGAGTCAGGCCGTCTCCAGAGGAAGCGTGCCCCTCACTGAAGCTCCAGTGACAAGCCTTTGTTCCATTTGGGTAGAGTCTGACTCGGTAACTAGTGTCCGATGGCTGCTTAGGGCTCAAGGGAGGGTGGTGGTCAGATTCCCTGGCCAGGGCAGAAGGCCAGAGCTGCTCTGGCTCTTTCTTGGAATTACTGTGTGGCTCTGGCCTTATATCTTGGGCTCTCTGAGACTCTCATCAGCACTGTCCGATAGAAATTTCTGCAGCGATGGAAATGTTCTCTGTGCCATCCAGTATGGTAGCCACCAGCCACATGTGCCTTCTGATCAGTTAGAATGGGGCTGGTGTGACTGAGGGAGTGCGTTTTAAATTAGGTTTAATTTTAATGAATTGAAGTGAAAAGAGCTGCACATGGCTAGTGGCTACTACTCAGAGAAGCACAGCTCTGGTCCCTGTGCCTCATCAGCCTCTCCCAGCACACTGGGGCCCTGGGAGAATGGGAGGGGATGGCCGCATTAGGTATAGAAGCAGGTCCCCTGGTGATTTCAATAAACCCCAGTCTTGTGAAAAACTCCATGAGAAAAAGGTCAAAAGCAATCCAGGAAACAGCCTACTCCAACCTCTTAGATTTTTGAGTTGCATATTAGCACATTAAATAAAAGCTCTGAGATATTCTGTTCAGGAGAAGCTCATTTGGTTTTATTTAAGCTCCAATTTTCCAAATGTATTTGACTATAGTATATATATATATATATATATATATTTTTTTTTTTTTTACTGCAGTACATTGTTATAAGGCACATCTGTTGAACGCTTTTGAAATGCTGGGGAAGGGGCTAGACTCCAAGAGAAACTAGTGTTCCCAAATGGGGCTACCCCTGGTTCCTGCACCTGTGTGTAGGAAATGCCAGAGGTCTTGGTTAAAATTGAAAACATTTCTCTGGGTTGTCACAGCCCTTCCCGGTCTGGCCAGGAACCCAGCAGTGGCCTTGAGAGGCCCCATCACTGTGCGCTCTGCCCTGGACATGGCAGCTATGGGGCCAGGGGCAGCTCCTTCCCACTCTGTTCACCTGCCTTAGAGTGTGGGGACATGGGCCTCTCTTGTGGGAAGCACAGAGGCAACCACCCCATCTCATGTCTTTTCATTCCTACGGCTTTGACCAAGGAGGTTGGACTAGGAGAAGCTCTATCGTTGTCCCAGTGTCTGTGCTGTTTGGACCATGATGAGAAAAGAGGAGAAGCAGGCAAGGCGTATGTCAAGTGCTCACGCCTTTTGCCCAGGTAGGCAGTTTGGAGGTCGAGGCCCAGAACAGACTGGGACTTAAATCCGTATGTCCCTGCAAGGAGGGTCCACGAGCTCCTGCTGGAGATGATTCGTTCTTGTTGGGACGAGGTGGTGCCCAGCCCTGTTGATTGTGCTTTAAACCAAGCAGCAAGGTGGCAGTAGCCCACCCACATCTCCACTGGCCCCCGTGGTCTGGGATCACACAGCCCTCATCTATGGGACACCTCAGTGGGCCTGGAGCTTGGGACTACAGGAAAGTAACAGTTACTCTCAAATGAGGCAGGGGATTCCAGCTGGGGGCATGATCAAAGGTTTCCCACAGTGTTTCCCAGAATAGGGGATGGCCAACAAGAGAGGGGCTGCTGTGGCCACTTTCTGTCCCTCTCTGGAGGTTTCTATCCCCCTCTTGGCAGAGGTGAGAGTGCCCTCACCCCTACTCCACCTAGAACTGTGTGCGTGTAGGTCTCTGCCTTGCACGGAGACCTATTCTCTCCTGCCCACCCTACTACTCTGAGCCTGATATGAAGGACATTAGTGGGAACTCTGGAACGCTTCCTGTGGCTGACTTTGGAAAGTCTAAAGTCACATCCAGGAGACCTGGTCAGGCCCTCTGGGCAATTACAGGTCTGTAGGGCTTGGGACTAGATGGGATTCTCAGCTCTGCCTTGTGTAGCACCAACCTAGCCCAGTCTGGAGTCCCTCTGCCTGGCCTGTTTTCCTGTGGACACACTGCATACACGCAGGGCGATCGTGGCAGTTCTGTGGGTACTGCTCACAGGGGACACATGTGGCCGTGCAGGGGACACACACCCATGCACATGTGTCGGTCTCGTCACGGTGCACACCTTCCTCACTCTACGTCAGTACTCCCGATATGTGGTAGTCCAGCCTGATAAAGACTAGGCAGTGATCTTACCCACAGGAGAAGTAAATGGCTTCCCCCAGGGCAGTTGAAGCAGGTTCCATTTACATCTAACTTTGCAGCTGATCCAGTGAGGTGCACCTGTGCTCCGATGACTCACATGCCTTCAGGTTTGCCAGGGGCCAGGGCAACTGCCATTCCCAAACACAGCAGTTCGCTAGCAGATTTATGACTCAGGACGGGGAATCCATAAATCACCTTTATCCTCTGGAAGGATGATTGCGCGGGAGCTAGAAAGAGGCCTTTGCTGCAGGTGTCTCTGGCAAACCCTGGTCAAATCTGTGAACCGTCCGACAGGGAAATTCCAGCAGTTCTGCCGGTCCCTGAGAAGAGGCAAAGGCTGCAACCAGGAAAGAAGGTTCGAATGAAAATCCCTGATAACCTGAGGCCCGGGAGTGAATGTACTGAAGCATACGTCCGTGCTATAGGTACAGCACCACTGTTCTGTGGCAGGGGAGCAGTGGAGATGAGTGAGGGGAACAGGCATGAGCTGTGAGGTCTAGAGTCAGTGCCGGAGATCACCCCGAGAGACCTGTGCATCTTCTAGATGAGGACACGGAGCCGGAAAACTCAAGACATTACCCCAGGACTGAACGGCATTTGAGGGGCAAATCCCAACGTTGGTTTTCTGAGCCTGGCCCCCCTGCTGGAGCTTCTACACACAGCTCCCTCTCCAAAACAGAGAGAAGCCCAAGACAGTGACTCAGAGGCCTCCGTGGCAGTTTTGCTGATAAATTCTTTGTTTTGAAGTGAGATGTTCGGCCTCCATTAAAGTCTTTAGGAAATTATAGTGATTTTGACTTTTTCAGACATGTTTGAATTACTCACAGTCTGGAATTCTCAGGCAGGGGGTGAAACCCAGAGAGGCTGCAGAGAAGTTGGGGGACACAGATTTTGGAGTCAGATGGATCTGAGTTCAAGCCTCCACTCTGTCACTTGCTAACTGTGTGAGTAAACTTGTCTGAACCTCAGTTTCCTCACCTGGTTTTAGTAACTAACAGCTGCACTTAGTTCAAAGGTTGGTGGGGACAAAATAAAGTCAGAAGCAGAAAGCCAGTGGCCTCTAGGAGGCGTGAGTAAATGGGCACTGGGGTCATTCGCTGGCCACTTGATTGAGCAGGAAGGCTAGGGTCTTGCTCAGTAAGCAGAGAACCAGCCAGAATCACTGAGGCCTCAGGCAGAGTCTGCTTGCCCTTATCAGTCAGGAGCTGGGCTGCCTGGCTTCAAATCCACCTTTGTTGCTGACCTGGGGCCAAAGGACTTTTCCTCCCTGGGGCTGTTTCCCTGAAGGAAAACTAAATGGGGATAATGACAGTACAGGTCTATTTCAGAGACCTCCGTGTTCAGGGCTCAGAACGGTGCCTGGCTTACAGTTGGTGCTCATAGATGACCCTTTTTGCCACTGTTCCTTGCTTTTATTCTCTTCTTTCTGCCTGTACCTGTGTTTTCTGCAGGGTGGCAACTGCTCATGTGACTACAGAGCTAGTGGAAGAGTCTGCATGACTCTGTTTCAGCCAAATATGGTGTGAATTTGCACTTTGCTTGTTCAACAGGTGGCCGAGCCTTCGCCCAGGCTGTTCCTAGCCAGGAAATCCTTACTTCTCCGTCTCCACCTATCAGCATCCTTCCAAGCCGCAGGGTGTAAGATTGGGAGAAGAGCTTTCCTGATCTCACCAGTCAGAAACATTCACTGAAAGGTCTGACAAATATTTATTGAGTGCCTACTTCTTTCCGAGCACAGTGCTAGCGTCAACCCCTCCATTCTTTTTTTCTATCCCATGTCTGTACTTGAGCCCTTATTTATTCCACCCTGTCCTAGCATTAATTTTCTCTCCAGATTTTAGACAGTAAAGGGCCTTGTAAACTTGCATAAGGTTCCATGGCCAGTTTGTGCCCCGGCAACCTCTCTGACCTGGACTTTTCTCCCTGAGCACAGACCCACCTAGGGAACAGAAGTGTTAGTCTCCCATCCCCCAGCCAAGGGCAGATGCATCTGAGCATGCTCAGAAGGGCCACGGGGTACCACCATGCAGTTGGGGGTTCAAAGCCCTTGAGAGGTAGCCCCCGAAGGAAGATGAAAGCTGGAAACTGTTATTGTAAGTGTGTCTTCTCCTCTGTGGGTTGCATGGGGATCAAAGTCTGAAGGAAGTGGAAGGTTGCTCTCTGACAAAAACACCGTATTTTTAGAAGTACTCAGTGGTTTAGGATGTTTGCCCCAGCACTGCCTTTCAGTGGCAGGGGGTGTGGCTGGGAGTGGAGGCCCAGGGCTCCCACCTTGAGCTCCCACCTTGAGCTGAGGCTCAGTGGGAATGGGTCTCCTGGCGGAGGACCCGAAGGTGGAGGCTAAGGGTGGCAGACCCGAAGGTGGAGGCTAAGGGTGGCAGGCGTAGCTGTCCTGAAGACCAGAGCCCCCAGGCCATATAGTTGCGGGGAGGGGGGGGGGGGGGACGGGGAGAGGGGTGTGCAGGCTGGGGGCTGTGAGACCTCTGGTTCCATCTCCTCCTTTGAGAGTCAGGAACGCTGAGGCCCAGAGAGGAGCAGGGGCTTGGCCAATGTCCACCCCACCCCCACTCCCATCTGGGGGTTTAGGATGTGCACACACGGAACCGTTAGAGAACAATGCATGTATTCTGCAATCAGAGCTAATTGGTGCGGTTCAGGGAAGGGGGAGGAGTGATGCCAGGCATTTGGGAGCAGGACTCAGTGGCTCTCTGCACCAAGTGTCCAGGAATAGTCTGTGGAGAATGAGAATAGCTCCCGGGGCATGGGAAGGGTTAAACTTGGGTAGGTGGGAGGACTGCGTGGGCAAAGGCCGAGAGGTAGAAACCAGCTGGGCCTGAATGAGGGGTATTTGGGGAGGCAGGGCAGGAGACAGGAGGCGACCTGCCCGTGCTCCCAGCACTTAGGAGCCGGCCTCACCAACTCCTACTGAACCTCATTTTCAAAGGCGCCTGGAAGAGGTGAACTGGCTAAGCCCTGCACTGAGAGAGGAACAGAGAAACGCACACTGGGGGGCTGCCCGGCCCTCCCCACCCTCCCCAGGGCCTCTACCTTATAATCAGGGTGGCCCTTTCCTTAATGTTTATGCCAAACTCCCAAACAGCCAGGCTGGGATGGTGAGCTATAATTTATATCATTTTTCATATGGGTTCTGGGCTCCAAAGGCTCAGACTCCTTCAAATGGGAACCACATTGGAGAAGGGGTAAACCAAGAGGACGGAATGTTAAGCAATCTGGTCCCAGGAAGCCACCTGCTTCTCATTTGGGATGTGCTTTGGTTTATTGTTGGTTTCCCGTGCCCAGCTGGGTTTCAGAGGTGGCAGGCCAGCCGTGGATCACTGCCCTTGCCAGGCGTCTGTGCCGAGGCCGGGGCGGACCTCTGTTGTGAGTCTTCACAGCCTCCGGTGTGTCTCCATGCGAAGCTCTGCGGAGGAAGTGGGGAGCACACTGCTCTTTGTCCTTGCCTGTCCCCACAGAGCGAAGCCAGCTGGAGACGACTGAATCTGGGCAAACTCCCAATAGGCTGGCGCCACAGGCTAGTTCAAGGGAGCGATGCCTCTGGGCTCCCCCATGCATGGCTTCTTGCAAATCGGGAGGCAGTGCACCAGAGCAGGCCAGGAGGTAGGCTGCAGCGATGATGATGAGCCCAAGCTGCGTGCAACAACATGGATGGGTCTCAAACACGTGGTGTCGATCGAGACAAACTGAAAGAATACGTATGATTGATTCCATTCACATAAAGTTCAAAACCAGGCAAAATGAACTCTTCTCCAATGTTACAGGAGGTATGCTTGGGGGATAAAAGTAAAGTTGGAAGGGTTTGCCCTAAAATCTGGAATAGAGTGGTGAGCTTTGCTGAGGAGAGAGGGGACGGGGTCAGGCGGGGCAAGGGGCGTGATTCCCAGGGCAGGCCATCTGCTAGTTCTTGATCCTAGAGGGGCTACTGGAGTGTTCACCCAAACTCCTTATGCTGTACATTTATGCTTTGTGTCCTTTTCTGAATGTGTTATCACAATAAAAAAGGTCAAGACAACAAAAGCAGAGCGAATGAAATGAGGGAGCATAGCCCTCACTGCCTTCCCCAGGTTGCCTCTTCTCTCCAACACACTTTTCTCCAAGGGTCCCCGTGCCTGTGGTCGGCCCCCTCCGCAGTGTCCCACCCAGACTGGCTCAGGCGCAGACCGTCCTTGGCACCCCTAGGGTCTCAGGCCAGGGAGGCTGCCTGACCCTCAGAGAGCCCGGAAGCTCAGGAGTTGTGGGACCCCTTCTGTGGGGTCCCCGGGCCACTCTGGAAGTGCCTGCAGGCCGAGTAAATGGACCAGAGGACCTCTGGGGATGGCCATCCAGTAGCTACTGGCAGCAATCCGCCCTGACAGTATCAGCTGTCTCTGAGGGACACCCTGGAGTACCTTCACTGTTAATGAAGGGCAGATCTATAGAACATGCATGCTTTTTGAAAAACAAATCTCTGATCTTCAAAGTTCTGTTCACTCTGTTTATTTTCTTCAAGGAGAACTATTGATAGATGAAGGCAGGTATTGCCTTTCAAAGGTAAAAGGAATCCCTCAATGTTGGTGTTGAAGAAACCATGTAAGAAAATAAATTCTGTGTGTGGGGGGTGGTTCCTGGGAGGGAGGGGGCTGGGCTCTGGGAGCTGGCTTCCTCCTCTTCCTTGTTTCTGGGGGCAGATGACTCTCCCCAAAGCACCCAGGCCTCCGGGCTCTTCCTCGGACCTTTCAGGTGAGAAACTTTCCATTGTTGCCTTATCTAGCGGCAGTCCGCCTTGCCTCCTTGCAGCGACCACAGGTGCGCATAGATCTGAGGCCCTGATCTGTTCCACTCTCTTTGTGCCAAGCAGAGCTGGGGACGCGAACCCCAGCATGAAACGGCGCCCACAACCGCAAGGCCGGGTGTGCGCCCTCTGAAACTGTAGGTAAAGACAATTACCGGCAATTTCCATAGCATGGTTTGTTTTTTGTTCAAAGCCCATGGAGGTATTCTCAGCAGCAGGCCCAAAATATATAGTATTCCCACCGCATGCCGCCCTCGTAAATGTGCGATAAAAGCTGTGGTCGCTTTGTCCCGGCTCTTCCTTTTAACAGTCAAACCTTCAAGTTTGATGGTGAAACTGCTTTTTTTCTTAAAGTGTACTTTGATGGCTCAGATAACGCTCCATGATAAGGAGCTGCCTTCAAAACCACTCACTGTACCTCGTGCTCACCATTAGGATGCGCGTCACAAGGGAAAATCAGGTGCCTGAACTTATGAGAAGTGGGATAGGAATGTGCTGAGTATGAATTCTTCTCTCTGCTGCATGTATTGGAGATTATGCAGAAAGAAAGAAAGAAAGAAGGAAAGATGGAAGGAGGGAAGAGAGGAAAGAAAAAAGAATCAGGCACTGATCAGAAGGGGGTTTTATGAGAGGAGAAATGGCGGGGGGCAAGTCCTAGAAAGAGCTATTTCCCTCTACAAAAGTTGCCAAGAATCTGCACATTCATGCCCATCAATTTTCCTTAATTGCAAAGATTCCATGAGGCTGTGTTAAGTGGTCCAGAGGGTTTGGGAATGTCTGCATGCTCCTGGGGAGGTCCTGAGGTTCTGGATTCATCAGCCACGGTGTCTCCTGCCATTCAATTTGACTTCTTCTGTTAGTTTATCAATATTTGGCATCTACCAAGGACTGCCCACACCTGGAGTCATTACATCACGATAGAAACAGACCCTTGTGTTGTGTAAGCCTTGGTTGGTTTTTCAAAGCAACTTCATATCCCTTATCTCCTCTCCCGGTGAAGAAGGTTGATATCAACATGGCGGCCAGCACAAACCACAGTAAGTGTCATACTGTGCCCATTTTACAGATGAAGTAAGAGTGACTAGGGAGGCAAATGCAGAAAATACCCCAAGGCCAAAGGAGGGGCTTTTCAGTGGAGGTCTCGTGATTGTGTCTGCAAAGAACAGGCATTTTCAAGACCTCTAAACTTTGTGAGGAATCAGTGGCTTCCCAAGTCTCTTAGGACAGACCATCTTGGCTCTCAACTTCATTTTTGTTTTTATTTTTTTATGTTTATTTTTATTTGAGAAACAGAGAGAGAGCAGGGAAGGTGCAGAGAGAGGGTGACGGAGGATCCGAAGTGGGCCCAGTGCTAACAGCAGAGAGCCTGTTGCCGGGCTTGAACTCACAAACTATAAGACCGCGACCTGAGCTATAGTTGGACACTTAACCGACTGAGCCACCCAGGTGCCCCGTCTCAATTTCATTTTTAGCTTTGCCTTGTGCCCAGGGATCCCAGAGATCACAGAGACACCTGGCTTGGGAGCCAGAGGGATTCGGCCTGGCTTGGATCAAACTGAGGCTCGAATCTGGCTTACCAGCTGTGTGACTTTAGGTGAGTTACTTTACCTCTCTGGGCCTCACTTTCCTGGTCAGGAAAGCACGGGTGTCCTAGGAAAAGCTCTCTAGGGTCCCTGCCCCACCGCATGGCAGTTGGCGTTGTGATTCTGTGACTTGCCCTGGATTTGCATAAGCACAGCATCTTCCCGGCTTCGAGGCACTTTCACATGTCTTTCAGCAACTCATTTGATCTCAGCCACAGCCCTGTGTGGTGGGCAGGTGGGCATGCCATATTTTTATATCACTATTTGAGAGATGGAGAAATTGAGGTGCAGCACTTTGGTAAGGGATCCCTGGAGGAACTAAGAGGCAGGCCAGTGTGCTTCTGGATCTGCCTTTGAGTGCCTGGCCCTCTGTGCGTCCTTGCAATGTGCGTCTCTACTGCCAGACCCTCAGCCACCCACTGAACACCTGACAGCATTTCAGGCGATGCTCTCTGAGGCAGCTGGTAGGGTCTTTCCAAGGCAGAGGCAGAGGAATCCCTGCTCCAGCTGACTCTTCCCACCTCAGTCCTTTTCTTATGTGTCCACGTGCCCTGCCTTGGATCAAACAGGTTTCCCATCCAGGGATTGATTCCCTCGTTTCTCTTTGTTCTTGAATTCCTAGCTATCCTTAAAGCCTAGACCAAAGAGCCCTCCTTTGAGCCAAACACTCTACATACACTTACTTATTTAATCCTGTTTATTTATTTGTAAAAGGAATAGAAAGACCCATGGTCATATCATTTATCCCTTATTTTGCAGAGGAGGAAACTGAGGCACAGAAGGTTAAGCCACATGCCTGAGGTCACACAGCTAGTAAGGGCTGGAGCCAGGAATTGAACCTTATGACTTAAAAGACCCGTTCCGGACCCTAAGGTACCATACAACACTGATTTTATCCCATTCACAAGGCAGCTGGGGACCACCCCTCCATCTTAGCACTTTGAACGTCTGCACAGTGTGTGTTCCGTGAATCTCTCTTGACTCCCTCTCTGGGCCCTGAGGCCTGCAGGTGCCATCTACTCTACACACCTGCCTGGCACATGGTGAGTCTTGGTAACCCCTTGTCAGTTGAAGGCTCAGATGGTGAGGAATTGTGGTGCTGAGAGGTGCCAAGGCCAGCCGGGGCCTACACCTGGGGGCTGCTTCTCTTTCCAGTGGGTCCCACGAGGCCAGGACACTGACTGTCCCAGGGCTCTGGGGCCTAGCACTTACAGCATAGTAGTGCAGGGCATAACCCATTTTGCTTTTCTCACGTTGACCACTCACTTGGTCCTGATTCTTCTAACTGGGTAGAATAATGTGCTGTTTTAAAGCACAGGGTCAGGGTTAGATATTCTGTCCCACATCCACTGTGTGACCCAGGGCAAGTGACTTCATGTATTTTATCAATCTAAGGCTCCATCTATCATAAGGTGCACCGTATTTTATGTCCTAACAACTAAGAAAAAATGTTCACCGCCAGTTAAAGGATAGTAAGCCATCAACTGTAAGATGCATCTCAGTTTCAAAGATGTTAAGGTTTATAAAGGCCCTTCACAAAAGAAAATATACAAACGGCTGGTAAGCACGTGAAAAAATGCTCAGCATCATTAGTCACTAGGGAAATGCAAATTATAACCACAGTGAGATACCACTACCATATCCATCAGAATGGCTGAAAAAAAACACACACCCCAACACTAACCATGTCGGGTGTTGCTGGGGATGTGAATCAACTGTACTGTTGATGGGACTGTAAAACCACTTTTACAAGAGAAATGAAAGAGAAGTGAAAACATATGCACACAATAACGTATACTCAAATGCTTATAGTGATTTATTTTGTAACAACTAGAAACTGGAAACAACCCGAATGTCCACCAATAAGTGAGTGGATAAACAAATTGTGGTACATCCATACAATGGAATCCTACTCAGCAAGTCAAAGGTGTTAAGTAGGGGCACCTGGGTGGCTCAGTTGGTTAAGCGTCTGACTGCAGCTCAAGTCATGATCTCACAGTTCTGTCCATGAGCCTACCATCGGGCTCTGTGCGGACAGCTCAGAGCCTGGAGCTTGCTTTAAATTCTGTGTCTCTCTTTCTCTGTTTCTCCCCGACTCATGTTCTGTCTCTGTCTCTCTCAAAAATAAACAAACATTAAAAAAAAGGAGTTAAATGTTGATACAGGTAACAATGTGGCTAAATCTCACAACCTTTCTGTTGAATGAGAAAATGCAGACAAGAGAGTACATGCTCTATGACTGGATTTATAGAAAACTGTAGGAAATGTAAAGGAATCTATATTGTCAGCAAGCAGGACAGGTTGCCTGGGACTGGGTTGGAAGGAAGGAGGAATAGATTACAGACAGGCATGGGAAACTTGGAGGGAGATGGGACCGTTTGTTATGATGATTGTGGTAACGATTGCATGGGTGTAAACATGTCAGAACTTAATTGTATACTTTAAATATCTACAGTTTCGTATACTTCAGCTATACCTCATCGACACTGAAAAATATGTACATTTTAGAATAGAAAGATTTGCTTGTCTGTGACCCAGGAATGCTGTTGTGAGGCTCACATGACATAAGGCATTAGCCCAGCGTCTGGTATTTTACCTCTGTAGATGGCTTGCACATTTTACTTCCATATGAGGTCCCTGTACAGACAGGGGCCAGGGGTGGAAGAGGCCAAGGACTCTGCCCTAGGTCCCACGGTGAGTTTGTGCAGTGCAGGCCAGCTTTCCTGGTCCAGAGTGAACCCCAGGCCCCATGGCATCTTGCACTGGTCTAACCTCAGGTGGGGCAAAGGGGCCCATCCCAGCCTCTAAGGACCTGGGAATGGTGTGTCGCCGGCAGGAACCAAGGCCACTGGGGACCGAGATGTGAGAAGCCCTCAGCATTTGGTGTTGGGTCCTTATGCAGGACAACTGACCGTAGCAAGCAGTGCAAGTTGATGTTGCCTCCCTTGCGGCCTGCCCGTGTGGATGCAGCAGTCCTGACACACCGCCTGCCTCGGCCGGGCCCCAGGTCTCCTGCAAGTGGGTGATTCAAAGCCACTCTACAGCAAGTGTGAGAAGCCCCCACCGCAGACCGCCTTCGGAGCAGGCCAAGATTCGACATTACTCACAGCTTCCAGTACCTGCCTGAGTTCAAACAGGAAGCCTGGTTTTTCCTCTCATGTCAACAACAGACTTTATTTCTCTCTTTCTTTTCTGGCCTTTGGGCTCTCTTGTGGAGGTTTCTTGGGGTGAAAATCTGGGGTGTCAGTGGCTCTTGGGGCCCCAGCAGCAGATTCCTTGGCCAGGAGCTACTCACCTGGGAAAGTCTGGGATAAAATGACCTAGTTCATGTATGGCTTTGTAAACAAAGGGAACGTCTGGTCAGGCACACAGTGGGCCTTCAGCTGATCTAGGTCCCCAAACAAATGCAGCTCCTTCTAGGTCCCTGACCCAGCAAATACCACGTCTCCCTACTCACCTGCAGACACACTGCAGGCAGCTTTCTGGCTTTCTGCCCCCTCGTTCCCCACCTCAGGTGGACACTAAGTCCGTCCTCTTTGGTGTTTCCAAACTCCGTCCCCTCCTCCCCATCCTTTCCGTGATGGTTTGAATCCAGATTCCTGGCCCCCTTTGCCTGTTGCTGTCACTCTCTTCTCTGTCTTACCTGGCCCCATTCCACCCACAGACCACACAGTGGCCAGAGCCATCCTTCCTAGATGCTTGACGGACCACATCACAAATGGACTTTCTTTGCTTACTATCTTGCACACCCTGTGTGGTAAATCGCAAGTCCCTACTGTGGCCTGCAAGGCCCAAGGTGGCCTCCCATCTCTCAGGACTCATTTTTGCCCCCAGAGTGATCTCCGTGTGCTGAGGCTACCCTGCCACTTCATGTGGGGTTCCCTAAGCAAGCCTCAGTCTGCCTGGCCCCCCAGGCTTTGCATCATGCTCTGAGTAGGTCCCTGCCTGTCCTGGACGTTCCACTGCAAAAGCTGTCACCCCAGAGCCCTGCTCCACTCCCCTAGTCCTTTGCCTTTCCTGAGGGAGAGCGAGTCGATTTCCCTGCTGTACATGTGCATATGGCTCGGTTTTGCATGTGCTACCCGTGTATATCTCCAGCCTCTGAGGGCAGGGCTCTGATTTAGCCCTGTGTCTGCAGGCCAGCCCAGCCTTGTCTCATCAAGGAGGGTGTAGCACAGACTGAGGGCTTGGCAGCTATGTGCTGGACTGCCACTTCTGTGCTTTTCATAACCTCAGGGGATCTGACAGGTCTGGAAACAGCTGACATGTGACAGCGGCTCCCTACCTCTCCCTTGTTTCCCAGACTCCCTGATGCAGCTCGCTTTATAAGGAACACATCCTGTGGCATTGATAGTTAGGGGCCAGGGCCAAAGAGGAAGGGTCTCTTTCCAGGGGACTTTCTGTGGACACTGAATGCCTTTTATGTCCTTCTCCAGCTTTAGCTGCACATCTGACCTGTGGCCAATGCTGGAACACTCAGACAACCCAAATTCCATTTTTGCCAACCTCCAAAGAAAGTATTTCTAGAGAAACCTGGAGAAACAGGTGCCCCTGTCCTCAGCTGTACGGGACCTGGGAAGGCAAAGGGGAGGCTTCTCTCTCCTCAGTTTTCTCATCTGTGCAATGGGGAGTATCTGCCTCACAAATGAGGGAATACGTGTAAGCTCTTAAGCAGAGGTGCACACACAGTAAATGCTTTTTGTTAGTGCTAGTTAGCATTAGTTAGTGCTAGTTAGCGCTAGTTAGTTGGTTACTGCTGTATGTTAGTCTTGATGATGATGATGACGACGATGAAGGCAAAGGCCTATGGGCATTCCAGCATGGTAGGAGATGTACAGTCATGATGCGGGGAGGGCAGGACAGGGGGCTGAGCCATAGATCCCTGCCTCATGAGGAATCAACTCTGTGAGGGGGGTAAAGGCTGCGTCTGGCACATGGTAAATACTCAGTAAGAGTGTATTGAAAGGATTTAGAGTTTTTGATTTTTTCGGACCAAGCTGAGGTTTTCCTCCTATGCCAGAGAAGGGAGGCTTTTCCGGGCAAATGGGAGACTAAGGAGGTTTAATCTCTTGAAAGAAGAAAGACTTCAAGTGCTTATTTATAAGGGGAGTGCTAATCAGTAATAATTATTATCTGGCCATCAAGTCAGACCTCCCCCCAGAACAGTTAGGTAACCCCATAGGCCCCGATTGGGCTAAGAGTGGGCAGATTGACATTTCTTTAAGACAACCTGATTTCTCTTGTCTTTCCTGCTTCTTCTTTAGCCTCTGGTACCTAATGGCCTTGTGTCCTTAGATGAGATGACGCCCCTAGAGGCTATTTGGTTCAGCTCTCTGCCACACAACTAGAGGCACACCGCCAACATGGAAAGAAGGGCATGTCGTGAGTCCTGTGAAGGCTGCCATAGTGTAAGAATTCTCAGCCTGGGCATGGAGTCCCTCCCATACACCATGGATCTTCCTTGGAGTAGAATCCACCAGGTAGCAGTCTGTTCTGGGTGCTGGGGAGAGAGCGATGAGCAAAGCTGATTCAGCCTTGCCTGCCCAAGGCTCAGGACCAAGTAGGGAAAATGGGGAAATGCACATAGAACAAATATGAGGCACACATAAACGTATCATTGCAACATGTGCTACAAACAAAAGAGATTTCCAAGACTAAAATGAAGGCTGGGTGCCTGGCTGGCTTAGTCAGTAGAACATGAGGCTCTTGAGCTCAGGATCATGAGTTTGAGCCCCACATTGGGCTTAGAGGTCACACACACACACACAAAAAGGCTAAAGTAAGTGCTGACTTCAGCAGGAAATGAAATGACCTCGTCTTGGGGACTCAGGAAGGACTTCGCAAGAAGTGACCGTTCAGCAGAGATCTAAAGCCTACAAAGGAGTTATCTTGGTGAATGGGAGTTTGGGGAGAAAGCATTGCAGGCCAAGGACACAGTGTGTGTAAAGGTTCTGAGGTCTGTTGAAAGGAAGGAAAGCTGGAGGAGTTGCACTGTCAATAGTGCAAGGTGACAGGTGATCTGGAGAAGAGGGCAAGGGCTTGGTCTGGCCTCTGGGGACAGTCACCACAACATCCATGACTGTTCTGTTTGCTCCATCTAGCTTTGCATGGAAAACAAGGCTTCCTGGTGGATGTTTTCACAGCTTATGTGAGAATGATCAAATACCAGATCTCCGCTTACCTGCTTGGAGTTCCCTCCATTATCACATGATTCGTTGCAGGGTGGGGTAAACATCCTTCTTCCCTAATTTCTTTTTTAAACTCCAAGTGCTCTTCGGAAAAGGGAACTAACAGTCTTCCCACCACGGAGTGATGGAGGTGGGTTTGGGGGAACCAGGAGCTGAAGGGGTAAGGCTGCTACAATCACCTTCTAGGTGAAACTGATTTGGCCTGACCAGCAGCCCCTCAGGCAACAAAATGTCCTGCCTTCCACTCACACTACTCAGCACTTCTCTCTTCTCAGAATGACCTGGCGTTCCTGAGCTGGCGTCAGAACTCTGGCACCTGACTCCCACCCAAGTTCTCTGCCTGACATCGGGTTGCAGGACACCCCCACCCCTGCATGCTTGCTTCTCGGTTTGACTTCCTTTTTCAAATCAGATTTAATTTCAAAGTTAAAAAAAAATTTGTTTAAAGTAGCTTTATGCCCCAACATGGGGCTTGAACTCACAACCCCGAGATCAAGAGTCACATGCTATACTGATGGAGCCAGCCAGGTGCCCCTCAAAGTTTGTATTGATTCTTTAAAATTGACTTTTACTGATGTAAGTAATACAGACATTGAGGGCTGGGGGAAACATGGTTAAAGTGAAGGTTCTCCCATCCCAGTACCCAGCCTGGCAGTTACCCGCTGGGTGGGTCTTCTTCCAGTCTTTTCAACGCATTTTTCATTTATATGTATACAGATAATGAGGATAGATAGTTTGTTTGGTATACTTTTTTTTTAAACATGAATCTGAGTTCTGTGTATTATTAAGCAACTTCTTTTTCCACTTAACAGTACATCTTGAAGATCTTTGTAACAGCATCATTGCACATCATTGTATGTAAACCCACCTCATTATTTTTTTTAAATAATTTTTTTGATGTTTATTTTATTTTTGAGAGAGAGAGAGAAAGAGAGAGAGAGACAGAGAGAGAGGGAGACACAGTATTGGAAGCAGGCTCCAAGCTCTGAGCTGTCAGCACAGAGCCTGACACAGAGCTGGAACTCACAAACCGCGAGATCATGACCTGAGCCGAAGTCAGACCCTCAACCGACTGAGCCAGCCAGGTGCCCCCCACCTCATTCTTTTATAATGACAGCACAGTCTTCCCAAGTGTGCACTCCCATAGGTTAATTAACTATTCTCTCACTGATGAATATTCATTTATACTGTTTCTGGATTGTCACCATCACAAGCAACACTGTGACAAACATACTTGTATATGACTCTCAGCCTAGCTCAACTTGAGGATAGCTGTCTTGTTTGGTGATGAGATGTCTGTTAGGGGAGGTATTCAAGTAAAAGGTGAAATGATATGCCTTCCCCACCACTGAACAGTGATGCTCAAAATTTATTGTACATGAGAATTACCTGGAAAGCTTTCTGAGCTACCAATTGCTGAGCCAGACCTCTGGAGTTTCTGGGTTAGGAGGTCTGGGCTGGCCTGCGAATATGCATTTCTAACTAGTTCCCAGGTGAGGCTGCTGGGTCAGGGAACTTATTTTGAGAATCACTGCCTTCAAGGTGTTGGCTGCTTGGCTTCCACTTGCTTAAAGAGTCATATTACCCTAGGGAGACAATGTTCACGGAGAATTCACTCTGGGCTTCTCACTCTACTGAGAAGTGAGCTGGCTTCCCCCTCTGGGTGGCAGGGCCCTTCAGAGTACTGGTAGTAGGTCCAGAGATCTGTCTAGCAAGGCTGTCCCTGCAGATGTTCTGGCTGGTTCTGGAAGCCTAGAGCCTCTTATCTCTAGATACAGCCTTCGAGGCCAGCCCTTTCTGGGCACCACCCCCCATCCCTGCACCTCACCCCATTCTCCCCTCTGGAGCCTAAGGAAAGGCTGAGGCTGGTGAGGAAGTGCTCTGAAAGGACAGGAGACCTGAAAGGACAGGAGACCACATCTCCAGAGAGGGTCTTCTAAAGGCATTGAGGTTTCAGGACATCCAGGCACTCTTTGTTCCCTGCTGCACTGCATGAGGTCACCCTGGGGTTTGGGAGGAAGCATCACTGGGTGGGGGTGTGGGAACCTGGAGCCCTGACCCTTGGAACTAACAACATCCCTTTTTCCTGGGCCTTCATGGTGACTTTGAGAGGGACACGACTGCACCTGAGGATGGTCAAGTTGTAGACTGAGGGTCAGACCTCAGTGGGCATTTGGCCAGTGCCTCTGGCTAGAGCTGAGTTTGGACACGCCGCAGCCCACCAGTCTCCTTGCCCTTTGACCCCTGGGATATTGTTCATGAACATCAGCAACCTTGATCGTCAGAAAGAAGCTTCCTCTAGACTCCTGGCTTCTTTGTCTGTTGCAGTTACCAGAAGGCAGAAGAGAAGAAGCCCTAGCCACTGTGCCACACATCTGGTGGGAGGGATGGGAGCTCCTTTGGAGCTCAGGAGAGCTGCTCCGGGCCCCTCTCTGGTGGGGGCAAAGTTTGGATCCAACTCTAATCCAGTGCAGAAATGTTGTTTGAGGCAGGCTGGTGTGCCTTTGTGCCTCTCTCTTGGGGGGAAAGAGAGACAGACAAAATGCGAGAGGGAGAGAGAGAGAGAGAGAGAGAGAGAGAGAGAGAGAGAGAGAGAGAGAATGAGTGGGCGAGAAGTAGAGAGAGAGGGGGAGAGAGAAAATCCCAAGCAGGCTCCACACAGTCAACACACAGCCTGACATGGCGCTTGATCTCACGACCCTGAGATCATGGCCCGAGCTGAAATCAAGAGTCAGATGCTTAACCCTCTGAGCCACCCAGGTGCCCCCGGGGGGTGATGTCTAAAATCTTGAATACCTTCTCTGATGGGTTCATGGTTGTCTTCCCAGCACTTGGCACATAGTAAGTACCTAACACAGCCTGTTGAATGGGTGAATAATGAACGTAAAATAATACTTGGAAGGTGTCTGCAGGATGGGCTCAGGCTGCTCAATCCCTGGATATGGGGGCTAGACGGTAGGGCCAGCTACGAAGCTGTTTGAGGCCCTCTCTGCACCCCTGCAGCTGTTGGAGGTCTGAGTCCCACAGCAGGAACAACCACTGCACAACCTCAGATGTGAAAGGAGCCCTGGGCAAGCTCTGTGGCCTGTGCAGGGGTTACCCTGGAACAGGCCTAACCACAGGGGGGAGTGGGAGAGGGGACACCACGGAGGGGGTAGAGTGGCTCTCAGCGGGAGCCCTATTCTGGCGGCGTGAGCTCCAGTCATGGCCATGCTCTGTCCAGTATCCCATCAGCCACCGGCCTTAACTTGCTAACTCTGCAGTAATACTGGAACTGGGGGGTTGGGAGGGAGAGAATTTTAATCCTTTCAGACTCAAATCTTAACTTCTCATTTCTTTCAAGACACCCGCTCCTAACCCAAAAAACGAAAGCCGAGGCTGGGGGAATTCTGCACAGTGGAAAAGCTCAGAGTGTTACTTTTGTTCTGGGTCTGGCTGGTCCTGTGCAGCTCGCATCTCAGATCCGAGGCGCCCCGGGCGAACGGCGTTGAGAGTCTGCAGGTCGGGGTCCCGAGTGGGACTGAATCGAGGACTTGGAGGGTGTCCCCCGAGGCTGGGAGAGCAGGATGTCCCCAACTGCGCGGAGCCTGCACGCCTGCTCGGCCACGCGTGCCCCTCGCCTGCTCGGTGGGGAAGGGGCAGCCCTAGGAGGCTTCCCTTTGTGGGCCTCCGAGTCCGGCCCCTTCCTCCGCCCGCCCCAAACGGAGCGCTTTGAAGTGGCCGCGCTCTCAGCCCCCTTCCCCCTCGCGGCGCCGCCCCCGCTGTGCCCGCACCTTGGCAGTGGCCGAGTGCTTTGCATGGAAATGCGCCCTTGGCACCCGCTGGGCACTCTTTGTAAATTCATCCCCGGGGAGGCCCAGCCCTGGGGCCGCTCCGGGGGGGGGGGGGGGAGGGGGGATCGCCTGCGGGGTCCCGAGGTCGAGGTGTGTACAGTTAGCCCCCTCATGCTTCTTTCATGATTCAATACCTCCTCCCGACTTAGGGCGGGACTTTCAGAGTTCCTCAGTGGCTCCTCTGGAGGAAATGGGGCGGGCTGTGGGGTATGCGGGAACTAGTTTTCAACGGAAAATCCAACAGGCCCTTTTGGCAACATACTTGTACCAGTGCAGACCTTTGATCTAGCAAGTCCATTGCTATGAAAACAACCATAGATGTGTGCAAAGATGTTAGAACTGGGAAACCGTGGAAATATCTAGCAGTAGAGATTGGTTATATTCTCTTAATTAGTTTACCACTGGTCATACACCGTTGGAAAAATCCACTTCAAATCATTAGCAGGGATGATATATTTACTACCCCAAAAATGCTCTTGATATTAAATTAAAGCAATAACACTATATCCCTGTATGGAAAAAAGACTGGAGAATATAGGATACCAGCTTATTAATTTTCTCTGGATGCTGAGATACAGGAGACTATTACTGTTGTAGGCTTTCCTGAGATTCTTTATGCTTCATGCCATAATCATGTATTTTAAGATAATCTTTATTTAAATAAAACTCCTGTTTTAAGATTATAAAACAAAAATTTACCAGACTTCTCAGTAATTTCTTTTCTTAAAAAAAATTTTTTTTAATGTTTATTTATTTCTGAGACAGAGACTGAGCATGAGTGGGGGAGGGGCAGAGAGACAGGAAGACACAGAATTAGAAGCAGGCTCCAGGCTCAGGGTTGTCAACACAGAGCCTGACACGGGGCTGGAACTCACCAACCGTGAGATCATGACCTGAGCTGAGCCACCCAGGCGCCCCATCTTTTCTTCTTCTTCTTCTTTTTTAATGTTTATTTACTTTTGAGGGAGAGAACATGAACAGGAGAAGGGCAGACAGGCAACAGAGGATCCGAAGCAAGCTCTTTGTAGACAGCAGGTAGAGAGCCTGACATGGGGCTCAAACCTATAAACCGTGAGATCATGGCCTGAGCTGAAGTCAGATGCTTAACCAACTGAGCCACCCAGGCACCCCTATTTTTCTCTTTTCAAAACAGGCATTCAGTCTGTGGGATGGGTGGGCGATTATTATTCCCATTTCACAGAAGGAAAGACTGGTGCCTTGGGAGGTAATGGGTAGCTTATAGGTATAGGGCAGCGCAGGGCCAGACTTGGTGTTCTTCCACAGCACAAAACTCCTTCCAGCTGGCAGAGCACACGTGGAGTCATGGAGTGGAAATGGGGAGGGGTGGGGTGCAGACCAGAGCCGCAGGCCAGATGCCCCATCAGGGTGTGGCCAGGACCCAAGCATTCTTGGCTTCCCTACCACCTTCAGCATGCAAACCACCCCACTGCAACCGAATCTGCAACAATGGTGAAATGAAGAGAATTATTAGATAGTGTTAAAGCACAGGAACTTGAGTCCCAGACCATGGTCCAGTCTCTCAGATGTCCTGGGTCTGGTCCGACGCTACTCAGGGGACCTTAGGGTGATGGAGGGAGCTTCCACCAGACTGGGACTTGTCAAACATTCAGCTTTCTTCCTTTCCCCCCTCCCCTCTTTTGTTTTTTGTTTTTTTTTTTTTTTAGTCAGTTTTCTTCCTAAAAAATTAGCTAGCTATTGGGGTGCCTGGCTGGCTCAGTCCGTAGAGCATATGACTCTTGATCTCTGGTCATGAGTTCAAGCTCCACGTTGGATGTGGAGCTTGCTTAAAAAAAAAATTAGTTAACTGTGGGAGAGTCCCTCCACCTCAGTGAGGGCATCATCCCCTCCCCCTCCCCCCATCCATTATGGCTGGTCTCTCTCATCCACTTTAAGAACAGGGGACGGTTGGTGGGGGGACAAGTGTGGAGGAGAGGTCTGTTGTCTTGGGATGTATTCAGAGGGTTTGAGCCCCAGTGAAATGGCTACAGGCATTGAAATGGGCCCCTCAGTCTTTATCATAAGGTTTAGAGAACACTAAAAAAAATTTCCCTTTTCTCTAGTTAGCTTTGGTGATCTTTTGATGTTCTTGTTTCTAACTTGGCAGTTCATAAGTCATTCTATGCCTCTGAGTTCTTTAACATTCATCTTTGCGTTCCTCTGAAAGCACAGTAAAATCTGGGGGGTGTCTGTGTGGGCGGGAGTTTTGCTGGGGCCCCCAGAGGGTACTGCTACTAAGTAAAATTCGCTTTTACTCAAACACACAAAATCACCTCCCGGAGAACTTTTCTCTGTTCTAAGTTCGCTTATACCTCAGTCCTTAGATGGAAGAGGCACAAGGATTTCTGAGCAGAAAAAATGGAATCTCTCTATACTCAGCCACATTGTAGTGAAAGGTCATGACACTAGAGACCATGAGAAGATCCATAAAGAAGACCACAGAAAGAAGAAACATTCCCTACAAAGAAATGATCGTGAAACAGACTTCTTATCAGCAATGAGAGACAAGAATGCCATTTTCAAAGTGCTGAGGGAAATAAGTGCCCTTGTAGGCTAAAATTTTATGCTAAACTACCTGTTATTCAAGAATGAGGGCAGGGGCCCACCTTGGGTGGCTCAGCCGGCTAAGCATCTGACTCTCAATTTCAGCTCAGGTTGATTTCGCAGGTTTGTGAGTTCGAGCCCTGCATCTGGGTCTGAGATGATGGCGCAGAGCCTGCTTGAGATTTAATCTCTCCCTCTCTCTCTCTCTGCCTCTTCCCCACTCAAACTCTCTCTCAAAACTTAATAAATAAACATTTATAGAAAAAAAACAGAATGAGGGCAGTGGAGGAGGGTAGGAGGTGGGCCAGATGGGTATTAAGGAAGGCACTTGTTGGGATGAGCAACAGGTGTTGTACGTAAGTGATGAATCACTAAATTCTACTCTTGAAACCAACACTACGCTATATGTTAAACTAACTTGAATTTGAATAAAATCTTGGATGGAAAAAAAAAAGAATGAGGGCAAAATAAAGATATTTCAGACCAAAAAAAACCCGCCAAAAACCAGTGATCTCTTACACGCCCTCATGGAAAGATCTGCTAAAGTATATTCCTCTGAAAGAAAGGAATTAATCCTTGAAGTAAGGAATTGAAGGGAAAAAGCAACACAGAGAAAAAGCATGCATGTGGATAAATCGAAGTAAGCCTGTATCTAAAAAGCAGCAATAATAAAACTGGCAACTAACTGTGGAGCATTTAAAAACAAGAAAGGATCAAGTACTAGGCAACAATAATGACGAAGATGCGACAGGGCAGGTGCCTGTCCGGCTCCATCGGTGGAACCCGTGACTCTTATTTTTGAGTTCGAGCCTCATGTTGGGTATAGAGATTACTTGAAAATAAAATCTTCAAAAAAACCAAAAAGAATGGGACAGGGTCATTGGTGTAAAGCATTCTAAGATTCTTTGGTTGTTTTGGAAGAGGGTAGAACAGAAAGTGAATTTATCATGATGCTAAGAGAGCATAAGCTGCAGGCCGATTCTTTGTACTCTTTTCTCTCTCTCTTTTTTAACGTTTATATATTTAGAGAGGGCTGAGAGGCAGAGAGAGAGAGAGAGAGGGAGAGAAAGGGAATTCCAAACAAGCTCCGTAAGGAGCCCAACATGGGGCTAGGACCCATGCCCACAAGATCATGACCTGAGCCCAAATCAGGAGTCAGATGCCTAACCCAGGTGCCTGTGTACTCTTTTTTCCTAAAGAAGTCTCCCAAGTTAAATAAGTCTCAGGTTCCATAAGACCTAGACCTGCCTCTGGGGTAGTGTTAATGTTCTCTTTTTCTTCTTTTTTTTAATGTTTATTTTTTATTTTTATTTTTAAGAGAGAGAGTGAGGGAGACCAAGGATCTGAAGCAAGCTCCAGGCTCTGTGCTGACAGCAGAAAAACCAATGTGGGGCTTGAACCCCATGAACCGTGAGATCATGACCTGAGCAGAAGTTGGACGCTTAACCGACTGAGGTACCCAGGCACCCCAGGGTTAATGTTTTCTATTTATGATTTTATTAGAAGAGTTGTATAAGTTTTTAAAAACATAAAGATGACCTCCTGAAAGTATAAGGAACAAAATGCATAACTTCTACCTGGTAGGGAAAAAAAAAAGATTCCCCAATTGTCACGTGATAATAAGGTTTTTTTTATTGAGATGTAATTGGCATGCAACCTTCTATTAGTTGCAGGTGTACAACATAATGATTCAGCATATGTATATATTGCAAAATGCTGATCACAGTCTAGCTAACATCCATCACCACATATAGTTAAAAATAGTTTTTTTTTGCTAACAGAATTTTTAACCAAGTGAATTTAAAACCTACATCTCTCATCCTTCTTTAATTATAGGCATGGCTGATGGCAAGTGACCAGAAGTGATGTTGCAACTTGTAGGTTGCCATTTGAAAGGAAGGGAGATTATGGGGCACCTGGGTGGCTCAGCTGGTTGAACATCCGACTTTGGCTCAGGTCATGATCTCAAAGTTTGTGAGTTCGAGCCCCGTGTCGGGCTCTGTGCTGACAGCTCAGAGCCTGGAACCTGCTTCAGATTCTGTGTCTCCCTCTCTATGTTCCTCCTCTGCTCATGCTCTGTCTCTCTCTCTCTCTCAAAAATAAAATAAACATTAAAAAAAGGTAAAAAAATTTCCATGTTGTTTAAGCCATTTTAAATTTGACACCTTAGCAAAAGCAGCTGAATCAATTTACTAATTTACTAAGTGTAAATGCAGGTATGTGAGAAAGTACAGTAAAAGTGAATGAATTAGACTCACCAGTTAAAAGACAATGATTTTCAGGTCAGAATAAAACAAAACTGAAATAAACACAGCCACATTTGCTTGTTATGTATATTCACAGTGTATTACCAGGATCGAATAGTTGCAACCGAGACTGTGTGGCCTGCAAAGTGAAAAATAATTACTACATTGTCCTTTACGGAAAAAGTTTGATGACCCTTGAACTAGGTCATGTAGAGGCTGCCCTTTAGGCAACAGGCTTGAGCAATGCCTGAAGAAGGAAAAAGGGCCCACGGTGACCCCCGGGCTGAATGCAAACAGGCTCATGAAGAGACCCGTAGCCATAGGCTCTACCTACTCAATGGGCTACTTACAACCAGACATAGTGACCAGAAAAAGGGAAAATTCGATACGTTCCCATACCTCCCCATTCTGCCCTATAACTGTGCCTGCCCCCACCTTCCTCCCCCATTCCCGCCCTGCCTCCTTGCAGGACAGCTTCTCCTTTGCTGTCCTGCCCGCTAAACCCTTGGGGTGTATTCAATAAATTTCTATATCTTTTGGGGCGCCTGGGTGGCTCAGTTGGTTAAGTGGCCGACTTCGGCTCAGGTCATGATCTCGCGGTCCGTGAGTTCAAGCCCCACATCGGGCTCTGTGCTGACTGCTCAGAGCCTGGAGCCTGTTTCAGATTCTGTGTCTCCCTCTCTCTCTGACCCTCCCCCATTCATGCTCTGTCTCTCTCTGTCTCAAAAATAAATAAACGTTAAAAAAAAAATTAAAAAAAAATTCTATCTCTTTTGTTCTGCCTTGGGTGAATCCTTTCACCAGCACCACCCCCACCCCACTGGCCATCACCTGATTGGAGCACCCCACATCTGGTGCTTTCCCCCATTCCAGATGAGCCCCACATGTCATAAGGCATATCAAAAAATAATGATCATACCACATTCTCTGATCTTAACAAAATAAGATTAGAAATTAAAATAAAAGAAATAGTCCAAATAACCCCATTACATTTGGAAACACATCCAAATAATTCACATGGAAAAGAAGAAATCATAAAGGAAATTACAAATTATTTGGAAGTGGAGGATATGGAAACATCACATAAGAAAATTTGTGTTGTGGAATGTCAGCTAGAACAATGATTAGAGAGAAATTTGTATCCCTTAAAAATATATTTGAGAAAGACTAAAAAATTAATAAGCTCAGTACAATAAGTTCAACACAGGAACTAGAAAAAGAACAACAGAAAAATCTGAAGAAAGTAGAGAAAGGGAAATAAGAATGGAAGCAAAATAAAAACAAAGAAGCAGCAGACAGATAAGAGCAAAAGTTAGTTCTTTGAAAAGATGAAGACAAACCTCCAGCAAGATGGACCAACCAAAAAAGAGAAAAGGAATAAGTAATACTAGATTGATTAATTTACTACATTAATTTACAAATTGAATTAATTTAAAATAATTAAAAAGTGAATGTAATAAAAGATCCTATAGAGGTTAAAAATGTTTATTTTTGAGAGAGAGAGAGCCTGCATGAGCATGTGCACATGGGGGAGGGGCAGAGAGGGAGGCACCCAGGCACCCCAATCCTGTAGAGATGTTTTAAAAATGTTTATTTATTTTGAGGGAGAGAAAGAGTGAGAGCCCGTACACAAATGCAGGAGGGGCAGAGACACAGGGAGGGAGAGAATCCCAAGCAGGCTCTGCACTGTCAGCACAGAGCCATACATGGGGCTCCGATCTCACAACCTTGAGATCATGACCTGAGCTTAAGTCAAGAGTAGAGCGCTTAACCAACTGAGCCACCCAGGTGCCCCTCCTATGTACTATTAATATTAAGGGAAGCTAGGTGATAGATAACCTGTTAACAATCTTTCCACAATGTTACTGTAAATCAAAGTTATTTCAAAATTAAAAGTGTATTTTAAACAACTAGCAGTCCTGCAACATACTGGAAAAACAGCTGGGCAAATCTTTTTACAGGTGACTTTTGTCAAATAATTCAAGGAATAGATATTCCTCTTTTACTTAAACTGTTCTGGAGGCATCTGAGTGGCTCAGTTGGTTGAGCATCCAAATTTGGGTCAGGTTATCATCTCTTAGTGCCTGGGTTTGAGCCCCACATTGGGCTCTGGGCTGACAGTTCAGAGCCTGGAGCCTGTTTCAGATTCTGTGTCTCTCTCTCTCTCTCTGCTCGTCCCCCACTCACATTCTGTCTCTCTCAAAAATAAATTAACAATAAAAAAATTATAAAATTATTTTTTAAAAGAATTATGTTAAAAATTAAATAAATTGTTCTAGTGGTTCCTGGGTAGCTCAGTCAGTTAAGCAACCAACTCTTGGTTTTTGGCTCAGATCATGATCTCATGGTTTGTGAGTTTGAGCCCCAAATCAGGCTCTGCGCTGACAGTGCAGAGCCTGCTTGGGATTTTCTCTCTCTCTGCCCCTCCTACACTCACTCTCTCTCTTTCTCTCAAAAATAGATAAATAAACTTAAAAAAATAATAAATTGTTCTAGAAAATTGAAAAAGAAGTAATGCTTCCTAATTAACTTTATGAGGTTAATATAATCTTAATATGCAAGGTGGTCAAGGACAATATGAAAAAAGAATTATACACCAATCTCACTTACTTCATCCTAAATATTAGCAAACTGAATATATATATATAATTGATACAGCAGGGATACAAAAATAGTTTAAAATTAGAAAATCCCAAGTAACTTATCATATTAACATAGTAAAAAAGAAAACCCATATAATCATCTTAATAGATACAAACAGAAATAGCATTTGTTAAAAATTCAACATCACTCATTGTAAAAACTCTTGACCAACTCAGAATTGAAGGAAACTTCCTGAACCTGAGACAAAATAGCCATCAGATACCTACAGCAATGGATATCCTTAATGGTACAATATCAGAAGTATTTCCTTTAACATACGGTATCAGCACTAGCACAGTAACACAAGAAATGAAAAGAATACAAATTACAATGGAAGAAAAAAATTGCAGTTTTATGTGCAGATGACATGATTACCTACATAAAATATTCAAGGAAATCTACAGGTGAACTGAACTAAGAAGCACTCAGTAATGGCTGCATATAAGGCTTATATAAAAAAAATGTGATATAAAACATTTAATTGTTTCCCAGAGGGAAGATAGGGAATGGGGTGAAGGATGGTCTTTAGCCAGATGTATAAAGTTTGTTTGTTTGTTTTAACGTTTATTTATTATATAGAGAGAGATACGGAGCATGAGCAGGGGAGGGGCAGAGAGAGGGGGAAACACAGAAGCAGGCTCCAGGCTCTGAGCTGTCAGACACAGAGCCTGACGTGGGGCTTGAACTCACAAACTGTGAGATCATGACCTGAGCCGAAGTCAGATGCTCAACTGACTGAGCCACCTAGGAGCCCTGAGATGTATAAAGTTTGTTTCTTAAAAGAAAGAAAGATGGAGGAGATCCAAAACAAATAGTCTCGTTTGTTAAATCTGGATGATGGCTACAAGTATGTTACATTGTTTTCTTTTAAAAACCATTCTATGGGGGCGCCTGGGTGGCGCAGTCGGTTAAGCGTCCGACTTCAGCCAGGTCACGATCTCGCGGTCCGTGAGTTCGAGCCCCGCGTCGGGCTCTGGGCTGATGGCTCAGAGCCTGGAGCGTGTTTCCAGTTCTGTGTCTCCCTCTCTCTCTGCCCCTCCCCCATTCATGCTCTGTCTTTCTCTGTCCCAAAAATAAATAAAAAACGTGGAAAAAAAAATTAAAAACAAAAAACAAAAAAAAACCATTCTATGTAATATACATAACACACATTCAATGACTTATGCAACATATATGCTATTTATGAAGTATAACTTAAAAATGAGCCCTACCACACCTCCATCTAACTGAAAAACTAGAATTTTACCAACACCATTTTACTACCCGTGTCCTCCTTCCTTATTCCTTGTCTCTTAGTGCAAAAGTAAGCCCTATTCTGAATGTTGCATTTATAAATTCTTTACTTTAAATTTTTTTAAGTTTATTTATTTATTTTGAGAGAGAGAGAGCAGAGGAAGGGCAGAAAAGAGAGAGGGGGAGAGAGAATCCTAAGCAGGCTCCATGCTGTCTGTGCAGAGCCTGATGCGGGGCTTGAACTCATAAACTGTGAGATCATGACCGGAGCCTAAATCAAGAGTCATATGTTTAACTGACTGAGCCATCCAGATGCCCCATAAATTCTTTACTTTTTTAAAATGGAGTTTGATCTATCATATTAGTTTTTGTACTTTTCCATGTGTTTGAAATGCTTCAAAATTAAAAGGCAATTAATGTTGCCAAAGGTGTCTTGTGAAAATTTTCCAAAGAAAAGTGATTTTCAAAAATAATTCTTCAGAAGCATTTTTGGAAGGGCACCTGGCTGGCTCTGTTGGAAGACCATGTGACTCTTGATCTTGGGGTTGTGAGTTTGAGCCCCATGTTGGGTGTAGAGATTACCAAAAAACATGATGATGATGATGATGATGATGATGATGATGATAAAACTTAAATTTTTTTTTAATGTTTATTTTTGAGAGAGAGAGACAGAGACAGAGCTGGAGAGGGGAAGGGCCAGAGAAAGAGGGAGACACAGAACCTGAAGCAGGCTCCAGGCTACCAGCTCTGAGCTGTCAGCACAGAGCCAGATGCAGGGCTCGAACTCACCAACCACGAGATCATGACCTGAGCCGAAGTTGGACGCTTAACCATCTGAGCCACCCAGGTGCCCCATAATAAAACTTTAAAAAAAGGGGTTCTTTGGAAAGAGTACTGGGAAGAGCTTTCATTTCCTTATCTGTACCACTTAACTATTCATTGGACAATACTTCCTCAGCGAGCACCTCCCTGGTGCTAGGCTTTGTGCTGGATCTGGAGGATCAGACTCCTAGTGTCAGAGTGGGTAGGGGGGCGTTGGCTGGGATAATGTGTGTGAAGCATGGTGGCTGCAGCACGGGTGACCATCATTATTCCTGGCTCTGAGAAATGGCACAAGGTTTTCAGCTTCCAAGATAAAGAGTCAGTCTCTCATTAGCTGCCCTTGGCTTATTGTTCCCAGCACGTGTTCATTAGAGTGTGTGCTGAGCCTGTTCCACACGGCCTGGCGTGTAAATGAGTCATCACCAACAGAGGCCCTTAGTGGAGCAGCCCTGGCACCGGAGAGTATGTAGGGTACAGGGAGACCCATAGATTTCGTGGATCCAGGGATGAAGGATGGAGCCCTGGCGGGGGTGTGATTGCTCCTGAAGTAGACACAGAGTCCCCAGGGCCTCTGCCCAGGCCTGGCTTTGGCTCTCATTTCTTGCCATTTGTGCTTCTCTCCGTCACCTTTAGCCACATAATCAAATATGGGTAACACAAGAAAATGAGCAAGACGTCAAACCTGGGTGGCATTTAGGTTTGCTGTTGCTGAGAAACTGTTTTGGAACTAAAAGAATTTTGTGTGGGACAGGATCGGAGGGGGGTGGCAGTGTGGGTGTGTCTGGCTTCATTGTTCGAGCACAAAAGAATCATCCGGTTCTCTGAAAGTTCTGGAAGCCCTTCCATGCTAAAATGGCCGGAGGATGTGCCAACGCTCAGAAGGCTTGAGGTTGCAGCTCCCATTAGTGGGGAGCTTTTGAAGCTAGCCTCCTGGCACTGTGTGCAAGGCTGCTCTAGGCCCTGGGTGTGGGGCCTGTCTTGGAGGGCAAGGCAGTGCCTGCCTCCTGGGACCCAATACCCACTGCACGGGGCAGGCGCCCTGGCATTAAACTCTCCCTTTCGGTTGGAAGATGCCGTCTTTGAAACTCCACCAGGCCTTGGTGCCAGCTGGTTTCCTCCTGGTCTAGAGCCAAGGAAGACCTGAGTCCAAGCATGCCCAAGCCTTCCACCCAGGCGTGCATCCCTGAAACACCCTTGGCTCTGCGGCCCGAGAGCCCAAGAGCCTCATGTTGGCTGGCAGGTATGGAAGCCGTAAGACTGCCGGCCTCTCTTTCCCTGCTGCCCCAAGCCTAGAGCTCTGTCTCTCCCTGCCAAGCATTGCCGCCTCACTGGCTGGCAAAGCCTGCTTGGGCAGAAGGCTGGTAATGGCCCGTCTCTGACCACGGGCAGTGCTGAGTCACTGGGGCTTGCCTGTTCTGTCGAGGAGTGCCAGGGGTGGGGCAGCCCCCTCCAAAGGCACTGGCAGGGGCGGGGGAAGCCCACTCTTCACTGCTGGGTGGAGCTGGCCTCAGCTCATGGGGGGCAGAGCCCGCCTGCTGCGGCCACAGCCCTTTGAAGAAGTGTGAAGCCAGGCCAGTGCTGCTGTGTCATCTTGGGTCCACTCTGTCCCTGGGACTGTGCTCCCCATCAGCCCTGACTGGAACATACCCCCCATCATCAAGGCTGGTGCGCTGGGCCAGTCTGCCCAGGGTCCTAAGAGTCTGGATGCTGGGTCAGCCGAGGACAGCAAGGCTGCTGACCTGGGTCCCCCAGCCACTCCCTTGACCTTCCTTCATTATTCACTTAGAAAATAAGGACAGAAGTGAAAACAGTGAGGAGCACCTTTTAATTTTTTCTGCTCATCAGATTGGCAAAACATTTAAAAGGACTAATGATGCCCAGTGTTGAAAAGAATGTAGGGAAACAGGTGGTGTTGGTATATGAAAATGGCAGGGAGTGAGGAGCCTATTTAGGAGGGCCACTTGGTAGTACCTGCTAATGTTTAAAAGACACATACACTTGGGGTGCCTGTGTGGCTTAGTCAGTTAAGCATCTGACTACAGCTCAGGTCATGATCTCATGGTTCGTGAGTTCGAGCCCCCACGTTGGGCTCTGTGCTGACAGCTCAGAGCCTGGAGCCTGCTTGTGATTCTGTGTCTCTCTTCCCCTCCCCCGCTCACTCTGTGTCTCCTTCGAAAATAAAAACAAACATTTAAAAAAAAAACTTAGAAAATGAGACAAAAACATTTTGCAATTCCAAGTAGCTCTGTAGGCGTGTATAACACAAGAGCTTATGTTCAAGAATGCTCACTGTATTCTTGCTTGCAATTGTAAAAAAAAAAAAAGCAACAGTTAATGACCATTAATTGAGTGATGTATGAATAAACTAGACTCTACTTTTGCATACTCACAGCTGTTAAAAAGAACAAGGTAGATGTGTATGTACTGACTGTTAAGAAAGGATGTTTATGATATAAAGTGAAAAACAACTCCCAAAACCATGTGTGGAATATGTTCCTGTAAAACAAGCAAAACCCATGTATGCACACGTGTGTGTGCGTGTGCATGCATTACAAATCCACATAGGAAAAGGTCTGGAAGGCTGCTAATGGTGGTTTTCCCTGGGAACAGTTTGATGATTGAGATAATGGGAGACTTTCACTTTGTAATCTTTATATTCCCCTATTGTTACATTTTTGCGACACAAAATAAAAAGAAAAATAAATAAAAAGAAAACAATTGAACACAAAATGAACAGTTGTCCTTACACGCATGACGAAGACCCAAATGTGAGTGTGGGTAGGTACATGTACATACATGCGAGATAGGGGAAGGATTCCAGATTCCTCCTGCCTCCCCCAGGGCTGAAAACTCTTCCCAGAGCCCATCCTCCCTCAGGTCAGATCACCCAGTGGGTGCCACAACCAAGTGTAACTACCGTTCCTAAACAGCTTCCCTTCTCCACCTTCCAACGCTCCCTGTAGCTTCCTTGGTGGGGAGTGGGGGGGGCGTACCCCCACCCTGTGTTCCCAGAACACCCTGCCTATCTCCTTTGTGGCCATTTCACACTGGTTACCCCCTACTGCACTCCCACACAGCACCAGCTAAGGTGGGATTCTGCCCCTCTTTGCTCTTCATTCATATGCACAGAGAGGGGCCTCAGTAAGTGCGTGGTGAGTGATATAAGAATGAATAATAAAGCAGCCAGCAGAGGGATGCTGGGGGAAGGGACCCCTGCCATCACTCAGCCCACTTTCCCCTCTAATGCCCAGATGCCTCTGCCGACACCCACAGGGACGAGGCAGCCACTGCTGTCCAAGGCAGCTCTCTGGCCCTTCCTATGCAGAGTAAGCGGCTGCCTGCGTTCATCATGGGGAGGGGCCGTGGCTCCAGTGTTTCCCAGGTAAATGTAAAGTCTGTGGTCAGTTCAGCAGGCAGTTGTGAAGCTTCACAGCCCGAAATGCAATACCACCCTCTCTCCAGCCGGGAGAGCCCCTTCCCCCACCCCTGCCTGCTGCATATTCTACCTGCCTGCAGGACCTCATCAGTCCGAGCGGGACAGCCCCGCCCTAACCACCACATCGTCGGCTGGGTAAACGAAGCATTAAAAACAAACTAATTAGTACTTCAGGGTAGCTTCATTCACAAAATTACCTCACCGAGGACATGTCTCATTTATAACCGACTTAATTAAAAGAAACTTGGTAAATTCCTGTAATAGATGAGGACAGCACTTTCTAGAAACGCCGTCATTGAAATGATTTACTGCATGTATCAAATGGTTATTAAGTCTTTAATATCATAATTCCTGAAGAATGCCATTGTTAGTGACAAACAGGAATCCTGGCAACAAAGGAGCTAATTGTTCCCTTCTCTTGGCTCCCTAATGCACAGGAAGTCATAACTTCTCTGTTGTACTTCTTTTCTTTGCAGTTTTAATACGTATGAGTACATGCCAGCTCTGGGAGGAATCCACCATAAAGATTAAGAATGGGAAGAAGTCCTGTTTCTGACTGGTTGACAAGGGGTTTAGAAAAAACGCATCGTTCCCAGGTGAGGCTGTGACAGGCATTGGTTGAGTATCTGCCGCTGTGGGTGGGCTGGGGCCTCAGGGTAGCACAGAGATGTTGAATGACTCCCCCAAGTTGCCCAGCTAAGTGGATTTTGGAGAGAACCACCGTGCAGTGTTGGGTGGCCTGGGCAAGGCTCTCTGGGAATGTGCCCTGTGGCTGGCAGGATAAAGTATGCACGACCTGATCTCTTTCCCACCCACCCCGCCCCACAGCGCTTCCTCCCTACCCAGCTCCTGCGGACTGACTCCGTGCAGGAATCCTGAGCCGGTCTTTGTACAGGATGGTTGCCAGGTCTTCTCCCCTGAGCACCTGGCCCTGGAATGGCTGGTGGGAGGAGCCTAGAGATTGGTGCAGGGCTGGGCAGCAGGTCTGTTGATCCAGAGGAAACTAACAAAACGTGAGAACCTCCCAGGCTTCAGAGGGGGCATTGAAGGGTCTTAGGGAGGGAAGTGAAGGTATCTTTTTGCTGGCCTGCTGCCTGAACTGGGGAAGGGGCACAGCCACTCCTTGCTTCTGTTTCCTTTAACTCGGAAAGCAGTTCAAGTGTTATGAGGGCCTGTGTTTGGAGGCAGAGTGATTGAGTTTGAATCCTGCTTGGTTATATATTGTCGGATTTGGGGGCCTCTCTTCCTTAACCTTGCAGAATGGGGAGTGGGCCTCAGGGCGCAGAGGTCAGGGCTTCTAGGAGCCGGCTCATAAAACAGCCAGCACAATGACTGGCACATGGGCAGTGCTCAGTAAACTGATTAGTATTGGTTGTCAATGATATTTCAACTGGGTTTAGAGGAAGGGGAAATAGAAATTGGAACAGATGGTGCCACATCCAGACGGTGAGCAAAGGGCACCCGCTGACTTTATCAATGAGTTCTCACAAATCATCAAACCCCTGAAAAGGAGCCCGACAGGAAAGGCAACGTGGGGAGCTCTGATCCCAGACCCAAAATGCAAGTTACTTTGCAACAGTCTGTGCTGGAAAGTGTGGGTTGTCCTGGTCACCCTATCCTGTGGTAGCACACTGTGGGTCTTCCTTCTAGAGGCAGCTGAGCACACTCAAGAGCTGCTTATGGTCTCTTAGCATCAGAACTGTTGGGACCAGTGGAACTGGCTAGACAGTTGGGGAACCCGAGGCACAGAGTGGGTGATTCGGGCTCCCATCTGGAGAGCTATGGCCGAGTTGGAGTCAGGGCCCAGCCTCCTGGCTCCTGGTCCAGTGCTCCTTGTAGAGTTCACTGCTACAGCCCGGACAGCCACTAGCCCCCTAGGCACCTTTGAGAGAACTGGAAGAAGGTGCCCTATCCTCCTAGCTGGAGGCTCTTGGCTGGATTTCAGCCTCACGACTCCCTTGACCATGTGCCCTCATGCAGGGCATCACCCAGAGACCATACATGTGGGTCACCACTATTCCTGAGCCAGGACTGTACATCCCATCACAAGCCTCGTTCATGGAGGGATGTGGGTGGGTGTGGGTTGGCTTCCCTGATCCTTCAGATGTTCCCATGGAGTTTTTGCTTGGGGTGGGAGGAAGTCTTTATCCATCTGGGTCACAGCCTCCTTCCTTATCCTGACTGCACCACCCACATGCCCAAAGCCCATTCACCAAAATCAATATACCCAGCAACATCCCCACTCCCAATTTGACTTATTTCTAATATTCTATTGAAGGAAATTTTGCATCCTTTGAGTTTTTCCAGAGGATTCTTAAGTCAGTTCTCATCAGGACAGTTCTGCCTAAGGGGCGCCTGGGTGGCGCAGTCGGTTAAGCGTCCGACTTCAGCCAGGTCACGATCTCGAGGTCCGTGAGTTCGAGCCCCGCGTCGGGCTCTGGGCTGATGGCTCGGAGCCTGGAGCCTGTTTCCGATTCTGTGTCTCCCTCTCTCTCTGCCCTTCCCCCGTTCATGCTCTGTCTCTCTCTGTCCCAAAAATAAATAAACGTTGAAAAAAAACATTTAAAAAAAAAAAAAAAGGACAGTTCTGCCTAAGCTCCAGGTCAACCAAAAAAGCTTTTTAGAAGCTTCTAAGAAGAAATGGAAGACCTTGGGAGAAAGTCATTCATGTGTAAAAGAAGGGCAATCATTCCCCTGTAATTAGGAAAACAGCAGCCTCTGTATTTCACACTCTCCTTATTTCACATTCTTTTTTATCTTTGCCCCTGCCCAGAGGAATGGGGGGGGGGGGGGGCTTGGAAGTGTGAATGGGGGTTTCTCTGCAGCGCATCCCCCAAAGGATGCCGGAAGAACTAAAGGGTTGAATAATGTAAAAGCAAACCGTATGATCACTAGAAAATAGAATTATTAACTTGTCTCGAAAGGAAAGGTGTATCAAAGCTGGAAACGGTGGATGACATTATAAAAGAGAAGGTAGCAGATTTAATTCGTCTAAATTTCCATGTGTAAAAACAAAACAAAACAAAACAAAACAAAACAAAACATAATTGAGGGAGAAACATGCCTCAAAAGCTTTAAAAATGTTTGAACCAGTAGTTCAACTTACAGTGAGTCTCTGCTAATGAATAGCGCTTAAATATGGAGTTGAGTTAGACATAAAGTTGTTTATTGTAGAATTATTTATGACAGCAGGGGGAAGAAAAACAGAAAATAGCCTACATATGCAGTGATTGAGGAATGGCTAGGTCCATTTAAAAGAATGTTATGAAGTCATTTTATTTTTGAATGTTTGCATTTTTTTTTTAATTTTTAATGTTTATTTTTGAGAGAGAGAGAGCACGAGTGGGGGAGGAGCAGAGAAAGAGGGAGACACAGAATCTGAAGCAGGCTGTAGGCTCAGAGCTCTCAGCGCAGAGCCCGACGCGGGGCTCATACTCACGAGCTGTGAGATCATGACCTGAGCCGAAGTCTGGTGCTTAACCGACTGAGCCACCTCGGTGCCCCTGAATTTTTGAGTTTTTTAAAGATTTTATTTTTAGCAATCTCCACACCCAACATGGGGCTTGAACCCACGGCCCCGCATTCAACAGTCACATGTTCTACCAACTGAGCCAGCCAGGTGCCCCTGAAATCATTTCAAATGATGTTTCTTAAAAATTTTTTTTTAATGTTTATTTATTTTTGAGACAGAGAGAGACAGAGCATGAATGGGGGAGGGGCAGAGAGAGAGGGAGACACAGAATCAGAAGCAGGCTCCAGGCTCTGAGCCATCAGCCCAGAGCCCGACGCGGGGCTCGAACTCATGGACCGGGAGATCGTGACCTGAGCCGAAGCCGGACGCTTAACCGACTGAGCCACCCAGGCGCCCCTCAAATGATGTTTCTAAACTGTTTGGGGCACCTGGCTAGCTTAGCCTGAAGCATGTGTAACTCTTAATCTTGAGGCTGTGGGTTCAAGCCCCACGTTGGGTGTAGAGATTATTAAAAATAAACTTAAAAAATAATAAAAATGTTCACTGAGAGGTAGTGACATATAGCAACAGAAATATAGGTTTGATCTAAGCCAGACCTGGCATAGAAATCAGGGGCTACCTGTATAAACTTGGGACTTAATCTCTGTCTACATTTCAGTGTATACATCTACAAAATGGGGACAATAAGAGTACCTACTTCATAGGGATATTGTATGATATGAGATAATATATATAAAGTAGTCAGCACTAAGGAAGCCCTCAGTTGTCACATGTTATGATTATTATTCTTTTGTATAAGGTAGACAATTATCCATGCTCATTCATTCACTCATTCATTCAGCAAATATTTATTGAGGTCATATTTGTGCCAAGTACGGAGCTACAATAGTAAATGAGTTAATGCTAAATGAAAGAAACAGAAAGTGTGCATGCATCTTGAGCACAGCTGTGTTAAAAATAAAAAGATGCCTGGGGAAAAAAAGACTAGAAGGAAATATACCAAGATATTAGTTCTAATTGTCTTTGGGTAATGAGGCCATTGGGTGATTGGTCCTTACTACCCAATTTTCATTAATGAGTATGAATTTCTTTTATGAGTAGTAATGAAGTTCCTATGTATTGAAAAAAGAGGAAAATGCTGGTGTATGTTCATTAGCCTTTTATGGCCCAATATCATGCTGTGATGTGGATGTTGTGAAAGGCAGGGCACCATGCTGAGATGTGCCTCTGAGACCTGCCCCCCTCCCCGCCCCCCCCCCCCCCCCCCCCCCCCCCCCCCCCCCCCCCCCCCCCCCCCCCCCCCCCCGCACACATCCCCCAGCACTGTCAAGCCAGCCTTACTGCCCCATGAGGGAACGACACCACTTGTGTTGATTTGCTTTGAATATATTTACATTGCACAAAAAGTGTGCAGAATCAAAACAGAAAACAGCAAGGCAAAAAGTAAACACTCCAAAGAATTGTAGCTGATGGCGGGCTCTGCCATGAGCTGATAAAATACTTCTTGGCCATATGACAGCCAGGAGGCAGCATCATGGGGCCATCAGGAGGCCCCGTAGCCCCTGCTGGCCCTGAGTTTCCCCCTGTGGGGGTGGAATGGAGACTCTGTGGAGACAGATGGAGAGCGCATCTTTTCTCTCTCCTACAGGTATGGTCCTCAGAGGCCCTGCTCATGCCCCAGTCCTGGAAGCCTTGTCGGTTGGTCCCCCGGGGGAACCTCTCCTCACCCCATCCCGACCTCCTGTTTGGAGAGACCTTGGCAGCACCCCTGTCTGACCTTGCCTCTCCCTTCAAGCTGTGGGGACACCTACAAACCTCTGTTGCCTCTCAGTGGGTCCTGTCCCTGGGGCACCACACGGACCTCCCGCCTGTGTGTCTGCAGTCACGCAACACTCCGCTCCTTTATTAACCAAGGTTTCTACCCTGCCCCAGCAGGTGGCTCTGCAGGCAAAAAGCATCCCTTTGTTCCCTTTCTATGACCTACTTAGGTATCAAAAGCTTCATTCCCTGGGGAGTTTTCAGGAAAGCAGCAGCCCCACTGCTCTGGGGAGGGGCAGGAGAAGGGCTTTAAGGGTCAAGGTCTTGGTTCCCAGCCCAGCTGGGTACACATGCGTGTGTCCCTTCCTTCTCAGGGCACTTACTTCCCTCATTTCCAAATGGGTGTGTTGGGGGAAGGGGTGGCTGAGGTCACTGACCCAGCCCTAACAGCGCAGCCACAACACAGGCTCAGTGCACCCTCAAATCAGGCAATGTGGCTCCTTATCATCATCCCCGCTTCGCAGATCAGAAAACCAAGGTCCAGAGACATTATGCTCCATCCCCAAGATCGTCCAGTAGGAAGGTGGTGGAGTCGGGATGAAAAGAACAACTGGTGCTTCTGACCACTCTGCATAGCGTATTTTTGGAGACCAGCTTGGATTTTGGGAGAGGCCTCTTTTCCTCTAGTTTGAGGGGCTGCCCCAAAGGACACAGAACTGGGGAGCCTGCAGCTTGAGTTCTGGCCTTGCCTCACCCCCCTCAGACCTTGTGTAGGTCCTTCCATTTCTGGCTGTGGAAGGCAGAATAATGTTCCCCACCATCCTAAAATGTCTGTGTCCTAATCCCTAAAATCTGTGAATATGTTCCCTTACATGGAAGAGACCTCACAGATGTGATGAGTTAAGGACCTTGAGCTGGTGAGAGCATCTTGGACTATCCAGGTGAGGCCAGGGTAATCTCAAAGCTCCTTCAAGGGGGAGGTAGGAGGGTCAGTCAGAAGAGATGGGACAAGAAAAGGAGAGGTTTAAGAGAGATGAGAACGTGCTGGCATTGCTGCAGGTGTTAGAGATGGTGGATGAGGTCACCAGCCAAGGAATGCAGTCAGCTTCTAGAAGCTGGAAAAGGCAAGGACATTATTCTCTCCTCGAGCCTCCATAAGAAATGCAGGCCTGCTGACACCTGGATTTTAGGACTTCTGACCTCCAGATCTGTAAGATGATAAATTTGTGTTGTTTTGAATCACTAAGTTTGTGGTAATTAGTTACAGCAGTAACAGGAAATGAATATACTGGGCTTCAGCTGTCCCCTCTATAAACAAGTGGAGTGGCTGGCCAGATGGCCATGTACACACTGTGCTTTTTTCCATAGGCCTTGCAAGTCCCAGCCACAGGGCCTGGGGTTGTTTTGACGATTTTGTGGACTTTGTTTAGGAGTCTCGATCCCTGACTGTTCTTTATCCTCTGTGGAAGGAACTGTTGTTTTGTGTCTTGTGGCCTGTGATTCAGGAGGCCAAACCCCACAGGGGAGGAAAACAGTATGGCTTTGCCGAGCAGGCGTGGTTGGGGGTTGCTGGGTCCTTGCGTTGGGCCTTGTCTTGAGACTCCCCCCCCTCAAAAGGCCCCAACTGCCCTCTGGCTCCCGAGCAGAATTACAGCCTCCCTTCCCCAAAATGCCTGGGGTTGAGGGTGCCTCCATGAGGGCTCTGAGCTCCATGTGGTCCTCTTCTCTTCTGTGTTCCCAGCACCGGCACAGCACCTTACACAAAGCAGGTGCTCAAGAAATGTCTGTTGAATGAATGAATGATTCAGAGACACACACGGCCCGGGCACATCAGAGTCATTTCTATACCCACACACATACCTAGACCTGCACCTGCATACAAGCGCACACACAAATGCATGCTCAGACAGGAACGTGCACACAGCACAGAGGTGTGCACACACGTGGTGCTGAGCCCCGATCTGAAGGAAGACAGGGCCCTGTCCCATGGAGGGAGTTGAAATGCCAGGTCGCTTAGCAGGGCCTTGGCAGTTTTAATACATCCATGGTCACTGGAGGCTTCCTTGTGGGGCCCAGCAGCTGAGGAGGACCCAGGCAGGAAGGATGGGGCAGATCCCCCACTGATAGAAGGTGGGTAGCCAGATGCTGGCTGCCGTTGGTGGGTACACACACCTGCATACAGTGGGAGCTAGGGATGGAGAGGGGACTGGGGGCCCTGCACAGATGTCTGAGTTTGCCTCCCTGCATGGGGAGACGAGCCTCTGAAGTTTAGATCCTGAATCACGACTCATGGGGATCCTGGAGGAGGCCCAACTTTGGGGGCAATTATCCTAGAAAGGAGGAGGTGCAAGCTAAAATCCCACTTGTAAAGGGGTAGATAGGGAAGGGAGGCAGGTAGTGAACAGAAAAGACAGCTTCATCATCTCTGAAGTGGACTAATGAAAGTACCTACTTGTCAGGGCTGAGGGAGGATTAGGTGAAGGAATGAGAGTCAAGCAGCTCATTGCCAAGCAGCTAAAAAATGGTAGCTCAGGAAAATAGAGGCACTTGACCCAAGGGCACTTACCCCATCCTAGATCAGAATAACCAGGGCGTAGGTGAGGAGTCCTCTCCAGTCCTCTCCTGATTCCCCCCAGTCAGTCTCACAGTCTAGAATCCTGCTCTGAGAGGGTTGGTTCTGGGAGGGGTATAACCCATGTTGACCTGGTGAGGCTTGCTGGGTGACCTTGAGTAAATAGCTTTGCCTCTCTGAACCCCAGTTGCCTCATCATCTCCAGCCTGGGGGGTTGTGAAGCTCAAATGAGACTGTGTGTCTGAAACTCTCAGGAGAAGCAAGGAATTCTCACTCAGCTGGGCACATCTCTGGCCATTCTTGGACATGAGATAATGATGATCCCACTCTGCTAGGTCAGCTGACCCACTGTTTGCCCCCTGAGTCTCTCTGTGACCATTGTCCTCCTGTCATCTCACACTGGCTCATAGGTGCTCATCGGGGCTCTTGACAGGATCTGACAGCACCAGCTGGGCCTCTGTGGGTCGGCCTTCTGAGACTCCCATTCCCTCATCCAAACTCAGAAAGAGGCCCAAGCAGAGTGCCTCCCTCCCTGCCTTAGGCCTGTCTCTCAGGGCCTGCACACGTCGGGTACCGAGACAGGAGAGCCTCAGCTGCCTGGAGCAGCCTGGTTTCTGCCCTGTGGCGTACTCCCTCCTGGAGATGGAGGCCGGGGGGAGTCCAGGTTCATCAGGAAACACAAGTTCAAGGCGGTGAGGCAGTGTCTGGCCATCCCCCTTTGAGTGCTGAGTGCTGGGTGGGCCTGCGCTGTCTCACCTGCTGGCCAGGAATTCCCACCCAGCAGGGCCTAGGTTCACTTCACCTGGTCCCGGGCACTCAGCACCAGCTCGTGGGCTGACGGGATGCTAAGATGGGGGTAGATGGGGGCTGTGAGGCTCAGACTCACTGGGCTTGGTTTTCCTTGACATGCCCCATCTCCTCCCCTCTCGGTGCTAACAGGGCCTGGTCCTCTGCCAAGTCCACAGCGCTCAGGGTGAGCACGGGGTCGCTGTGGCCTTGGGCCCACTTTGGCAGCCATCTGACCCCGAGTCATTAGCGCTGGGTCATTGGGCGGCCCTGTTTCCGAGCCTGCCACACCCTCCTTGACTCATTCTGAGACAGCATTGCCATGAGGGTTTCTGGCCTCTGAATTCACCTTTGGTTTGGTTTCTGCTTGGGCAGCTCAGAGCAGTTTTGTTTTTAAGTACAAACCCACAGAGCTGCTTTCCCCTTTCTCTGATCCCCCAAAACAAACAAAGGATGTTGGTCTGCATCTTGGTTTGTTTTGAAGCTGAGAGGAAAGTGAGGGAAATGGGTCACACCAGGAGCTTCGAGGGTGGCCAGGTCGGTCAGGGAATGTGGGGGTGTATAGGGAGGGGTGGGTGGTGGCTGGGGTGGTGTCCCCGTCCCTCGAAGGGCAGGCTGGCCAGCCCACCCCAGGTGGACTCTGCCCCATGGAGTTCCCCCATCAACAGGGATACTGGGAGCTGGAGATTCCCCCTGGGGCCAGCAGAAGGACCCCACATTGAAGGGAGGGGGCCTAGGTCAGAGTCACGGCTCTGAGTGCCCTCACTGTGTGACATTAGGCAAGGCCTGCCCCTCTCTGAACTTCAGCTTCCTCCCTAGTAAAATGAGCCGTGAGGCTCTGTTCCACCCTGTGTCGGTCCTAGTGGGGGGCAGGGGAGGCACCACTGATTCGGACACACTCATGATGCCGACTTCCAGGGTCCACCCCGCAGTCCTAGGCCCACTGGAAAGCACTTTACATCTGCTGGGACCTTGGCCATCAGATCTGCTCTCCTCCAGCCCAGGCTCCCTTTCACCATCTTCCCTCTGGTCTGGTAGAGGCCCCCACCCTGTCTGGGGTCTATGATCCATGGATGTGCCCCACTAGGCCCGTGACCCCTCCAGTAGGGTGTGCAGGTTCCTGAAACAAAAGATTAGTCCGAGTTTCAGCCCACAGGCAGAGAAGTCTCTTTTCTAACATCTCCCAAGGAAAGAAGTCACCTGTGCAAGATGAGCTCCATCATGTCTAGAGCCTGCAGGTGACTGGAGATGTTCAGAAGGGGGTCCTAGGCTGGCCAAGTCCTTGAACCACTAAGGGAAGGGGGTGTAGAGTTTCCCCTCCCATGGGGCCTGTGGCAGTGAGACGAACAAAGTGAGCACATTTATTCCAGAATAAATTAACTGGATCCTAAGTGTTTTAAATTTCTGTGTTAAAATCCATCTGTTTGTAAAGTTCTTAATCTTTTGTGTTTTTATCTTTCTTGTGAAACCTATAGGCTCTCTTTTTGGAGAAAAAAAACACGCACATTGGGGCACCTGGGTGGCTCAGTTGGTTAAGCGTCCGACTTCAGCCCAGGTCATAATCTCACAGTTGGTGAGTTCGAGCCCAGCATTTGACTCTGCACTGACAGTGTGGAACCTTCTTGGGATTCTTTCTCTCTCTGTCTCTTTCTCTCTGCCTCTCCCCCTGCTCTCTCTCGATCTCAAAATAAAGAAATCAACTTAAAAAAAAAGAAAGAAAAGGGGGAAAAAAACCATGCACATAGAATTTTGCACCAGATTTAAAGCGGTTCACACACCTTCAAGCTGAGCTTTTAGGAAGCTGAGGTAATTCAGGGAGAAATGACTTCCTCAGGTGCCCCTTTTCTCATTTGGGGTAATTGGGTTTTTTTTCAAAGGGCATTTTAGAGAGATGTAGAACCAGTTGTTTCTTTTAAGATGTGTGGTGCCTGCTTAGAAGTCTCTCTCTTGGTGTCCAAAAGGGGAGGTAACTTTCCTGTGGACCCAAGGAAAGGAGGCCCTGACCCCTAGGCCCTGAGAGGGGTCTATTTTGGTGTTCCTTCACCAAACTTTTTGTTTTTAAGTAACAAAGTTACTTGCTTTAAGTTTGCTTTTAAGTAATCTCTATACCCAACATGGGGCTCCAACTCATAACCTTGAAATCAAGAGTGGTATGCTCTATCCACGAAGCCAGCCAGGGACCCCGCCCCTTTTGTTTTCTTAGTTGACCAGATCCTAGATGATTGGGAATTTGCTATGCATGCACTGGGGGTACTGCTTCTGGGACCCCTTGCAGCCCCCACTAAGCCTCCACCAGGAACAGCTTAGAAATCTAGGGGAAACGCCTCTGGGCTGACATCCCACACTGTTAGGGTGAATAAAACCTCAGTGGCCAGAGGCTAGTGCGGACGTCTCTAGTTCTGAAGATTCAGCCTCTTCCCAGAGACTCAGATTTGGGCGGGAGGCGGGGGGGGGGGGGGGGGGGGGGGGCGGGTGGTGGTGCAGGTGCTAACCCAATCAAACTTCTTTGGTCGGCTTCTAGCGCCACCTGGTGGCTTATTCTCTCATAGCAACCAGGTCTGCCCCTGGCTGCAGAAGGTTCTAAACCCTGCTACGTGGAATCACCCAGAGGGAGCTTTTCACAATGCTCCTGTTGGGGGCATCCTAGGACAATTAAATCGTCATCTCTGGGGGTGGGGCCGGCATAAGTGTTTTTTAGAGCTCTCCAGATAATACCAAAGTGAAGCCTCGGTTAGGAATAATCCGTAGCACGAGTTGGTTGTTTCCCCGGTCCTGTGCTAACCTGTGAGGAAGGATGGGTAGGGTGGGCGAAATTCCAGAGATTTTCTGAAGAACGTGCTTCACTCCCTTTGTGCGGACCCGCTTCAGTGCTCTGAAAACTCCGAGACAGGAAGACCAGTGAGTCATGATCACCACAATGGCGAATGTTGTGAATAAAGAACTCTGGGGGCGCCTGGGTGGCGCAGTCGGTTAAGCGTCCGACTTCAGCCAGGTCACGATCTCGCGGTCCATGAGTTCGAGCCCCGCGTCAGGCTCTGGGCTGATGGCTCGGAACCTGGAGCCTGTTTCCGATTCTGTGTCTCCCTCTCTCTCTGCCCCTCCCCCGTTCATGCTCTGTCTCTCTCTGTCCCAAAAAAAAAAAAAAAAAAAAAAAAAAGAACTCTGTCTGGGATTGAGCCTTAGTGTCTGTGGACATTTCATTGAGGTCCACAGGGTTTCTATGATCATTTGCTCATTTTGTGTCTTATCTCGGTGAAAATTTTCAAAAGTCAACATAGACACACCTTGCATTACCTGGATGACGATTAACTAACTCTCCCTCCCAAGGTTTTGGTATCCAAGGTCGATTTGGAACTTACTATCATGTTTATGCCAAACAGAACTACTTTAGTTGTTGTGGGGTAATTAGCAAAGAGTGAAAGAACTTAATTGGTGCAGAGTGTGTTTGAATCAGGTGAAAGCTCAGAGAACATTCCAGAACATTCTGCAAAAGAAAGTTTTATAGCAGTTTGAACCAAGAAAGGGCTTGGGAGAATTGAGATAGCTTTTCAAAAATCCTTTCATGTTTTCAGAACTAAACTGTAGTTATTTTGAATTCATAATCACCTGCCCCATGCTGTCCTATATGTGTTCACATGGTGAATGTTGTGTGGGATGGGGAGGAGAAGTCACAGGCATTTGGACAAGAAATAAAGTGACTACTCCTGACCATGGCAGGTAAACCCCTGTAGGCTCTCACTTTGCCTTCCTTCAAATCTCCTTTCTTACCACTTCACCCTTCCTGGCTTCACTCTACATATACTCAACTTTTTGCTGCTTCTCAAACATGTCTGACTTGTTCCCACCTCAGGGTCTTTGCACCTGCTGTTTGTTTTGCTTGGACCACTCTTGTCCCAGATATTTACATGGTGTGTTCTCTGAGTCCTTTCAGACCTCATCTCTGGCCTTTCCTGACCGTCCTAAGTAAATTAGGACCCTCCCCTAATTCTCCTCATTTTGTGTTCTCCATTGCACTCCTCACTATTTGAAATGTATCATTTATTGGGGTTGTGAACCCCATGCATTGTAACTCCTTGAGGGTAGAGGCCATGTCTAGCATTTCCTACAATGCCTCCAATCTCTGGCACAGTCCCTGACACATAGATATGATTTAATATTACTCTTTTTTTTGTTTAAAGGAAGTTCTATGCCCAACCTGGGGCTCAAACTCACAACCCCAAGATCAAGAGTCATATGCTCTACCGACTGGGCCAGCCAGGTGCCCTTGGAAGTGGTGATTTTCTGTTTCCATGATTAACTTATTTTTGGAGATTCTAATGTAAGGAAGAGCTGTCCCTTCTCCCCCATGTATTTTTTAAATATTTATTTATATCAGTATGGATTCATGGATATTTTTTTTATTCTGTGGGTTATAATCTATTAATATCATTAAGCATTTTGTTGCTCTAATTGTTCCACGTTTGGCAATTGGGTGCTGTTTCAGGCTGGTTCTGTGCACACCTATCCCCCACTCCTTTTTTTTTCCTTTGCAAAATTGTAATTTCTGGAACTATAAAATATACCAGGCTCATCTTGTAATTTCTCTGCCTCAGCTCTGGGGCCAGCCATTTTTTCAAGGAGCCCTGATTCGTCTATTGGAGCATGGTGTGTAGAAACCAAGATCTGGTTCCTAAGCGGACTCACTGTTACTGAAGCATCATTGCTTCTAGGTCCTCTCCATGGACAGAGCTGGGAAATACACGTCCATGTAGACTGCCCAATCCCTCCTTCCCTCTCTCTTTCCCTTCCTTCCTTCCTTCCTTCCTTCCTTCCTTCCTTCCTTCCTTCCACTCTCTTTCTTTCTTTTTCTCTCTCTTTCTTAAAAAATCATGAATTTATACTCATACCTCTGATCCCAGTTCAGTATCCATGGGTTTATGTTAACGTTTCCCCTTTCCTTATTTGTAACTCTTTTCTTCAAAAGTGAGAAACCTGGCCCTCCTTATCCACATATATTAGCCCATGTGCTCAATCTCAGTGTATATACGTTGTGTTTGTTTCCTAAGGTTAGTGCAACAAATTGCCACAAGCTGGGTGGCTTAACACAGAATTGTGTTTTCTGGAGTCGTATAGTTCTGGAGGCCAGCAGTCCAAAGTCAAGGTGTCAGCAGAGTTGGTGATTGCTTCTAGAGGCTCTGAGGGAGAAACCATCCTATGCCTCTCCTGGCTGCTGGTGACTGAAGCAACCCTTGGTATTCCTTGGCATGGACATGTACAACTCCAATCTCTGCCCTGTTTTCAGATGGTTTTCTCCCCGTGTGTCAAATATCCCTCTCCTTTGTCTTATTAGAACGCCAATCATTGGATTCAGGGCCCAATCTCATCTCAATATCTTTAACTTAATCACACCTGCAAAGACCCCCCTTTCCAAATAAAGCCACATTCATAGGCGCTGGGGATTAGGACTCAGATATATCCTTTTGGGGGACACAACTCAATCTCCTACACACATAAAGTAGTTTCATTTTGTTTTAATTAAAAAATACTTTTTATTTGTTTGTTTGTTTATTTTTAAGTACACTCTGCCCCCAACGTGTAGCTCAGACTCACTGCCTCAGAGATCAAGAGTCGCATGCTCTGCTTTTTCTTTTTTTTCTATTTATTTATTTTTAAAAATTTTACATCCAAGTTAGTTAACATATAGTGCAGCAATGATTTCAGGAGTAGATTCCTTAGTTCCCTTTACCCATTTAGCTTATCCCCCCTCCCACAACCCCTCCAGCAGCCCTCTATTTGTTCTCCATATTTATGAGTCTCATGTTTTTGTCCCCCTCCCTGTTTTTATATTATTTTTGCTTCCCTTCCCTTATGTTCATCTGTTTTGTATCTTAAATTCTTCATATGACTGAAGTCATATGACATTTGTCTTTCTCTGACTAATTTCACTTAGCATAATACCCTTTAGTTCCATCTACATAGTTGCAAATGGCAAGATGTCGTTCTTTTTGATTGCCGAGTAATACTCCATTGTATAGATATACCACATCTTCTTTATCCATTCATCCATCCATGGACATTTGGGCTCTTTCCATACTTTGGCTATTGTTGATAGTGCTACTATAAACATTGGGGTGCATGTGCCCCTTCGAAACAGCACACATGTATCCCTTGGATTGCACCTAGTAGTGCAATTGCTGGGTGGTAGGGTAGTTCTATTTTTAATTTTTTGAGGAACCTCCATACCGTTTTCCAGAGTGGCTGCACCAGTTTGCATTCCCACCAGCAGTGCAAAAGAGATCCTCTTTCTCTGCATCCTCGCCAACATCTGCTGTAAGAGTTGCATGCTCTTCTGACTGAGCCAACTAGGCACCCCACATATTAAATGGTTTTAGAATGGCACATAATATTCTGAAGAACAAATTCACTTGCTAAAATATGGGTACCTATTCTTTTTTGTCTTTGATCTTACCATGTGTTATCACAATCATGCTTTCCAAAGTTACTTGGACCAGCTTTTTTCTTCCCCACTCCTCTGGTGTGGTTGGCTTTGTTATTTATTTCTAATAGAATTAAATTCATTTCTTACTATCTTTATTCCATTTGGGGTTCCCCTGCATCCTGGTTGATGTGAATGATTATCACTATTATTTTTTGGTATGTGAAGTATTACTGTGGGTTTAAGACTTAGATCTAGACAGGGCCTCCTGGGTGGCTCAGTTGGTTGACTTTGGCTCTGGTCAAGATCTTGCAGTTCCTGAGGCTGAGCCCTACATTGGGGCTCACTGCTGTCAGTACAGAACCCACTTCAGATCTTTTGTTCTGCTTTCTCTGTCCCTCCCCTGCTCCTCCTCCTCTCTCTCTCTCTCTCAAAAATAATAAATAAACACTAAAAAAAAAAAAAAAAAAAAGAACTAGGCAAAAAGATTGGCTCAAAGAAGTAGCACTCCGCCATCTTTACTCCTGCCTGCTGTCATTCCCTTCCTATCACCACTGTTTCCACTCTCTCCTATAGGTTACCAGTCTCATGAATTGGCAGTTTCTCCTTCCTCAATTTCTCTTTGCACCATGAGCAGATGTTTTTACATATTTTCTTATACTCACTTCCCTTCTTTCTCACATGAAAAGTAGCATGCCATAGGTACTCTTGCATTTTTCTTGTTTTCACTTAATGTCTCTTGGGAATCTATTTGAATTACGTTCCTTATTTTTCTTTCTGGCTGCAAGCTGCTGCACTATGTGGTCCTAGCATAGTTTATGCAGCCACTCTCCCGCTCATGGACATTTAGGTGGTTTCCAGTATTGTGCCACTACAAATAATTCTGCAATGAATAGCCTCATGCATACATATTTGTGTTGTTGAAGCTTGGTCTTCAGAGTAAATTCCTGGAAGTTGGTTATTGGGTCAAAAGGTGAGCGCAGATGTAGGTTTGTGAGGTAACCCATTGGTTTGTTAAGGCTGCTATGTAAGAAATCATCACAAATCTAGTGGCTTAAAATGGCACAAGTTGATTATCTTCTGGTTCTGGGGACCTGAACTCTGAAATGGTGTCACTGAGCCCAAACGAAGGTGGTCAAGGCCATGCTCCCTCCAAGACTCTAGCACAGAATCTGTTTCCTGGTCTTATCCAGGGTCTGGAGCTGTGTTCTTTGGCTTCAGGCTTCTTCCTTCATCAACAACGCCAGCAGGCAGCATGTTACTGTCACTGTCACATGGCCTCCTCCTGTAAAGAACGCTGCTCTGACTCTCTTTTATAAGAACACCTGAATGGCCTTCAGGATCCATCTGGATAATCCAGGATAATCTTTTTATCTCAAGGTCCTTAATTGAAACACATCTGCAAAGTCCCTTTTGCTATATAAAAGGAATCTGTAAAATTCACAGATGGCAGGGATTGGATCCTCGATATCTTTGGGGACATTATTCAGTTCACCATAGGTAATGAATGCTTTTTGGAACTAGGTTGAATGTAATCCCTATAGATTTACTGCAAGTTTTCATTATTTTAAAGTTTGTTTGGGGCGCCTGGGTGGCTCAGTTGGTTAAACATTCGACATTGGCTCAGGTCATGATCTGGTGGTCCATGAGTTTGAACCCTGGTTGGGCTCTGTGCTGGCAGCTTAGAGCCTGGAGCCTCCTTCAGATTCTGTGTCTCCCTCTTTGTCTGTTCCTCCCCTGCTCTCTCTCTCTCTCTCTCTCTCTCTCTCTCACACACACACACACACACTCTCTCTCTCTCTTTTTCAAAGAGAGGGCTCCGGGTGCCCCTGGAGCATCTTCTTTTGGGTCCTTGGGCTCCCTAGGGAAGAGGTCCTGCTTCAGCAAATTTGGGCCTAATTCATGATTCCAGTACAAACAAAGAACTGAGGGGAAAACTTTTCTACCCTGAGACCTGATAGTCTGAACGTTATTATTATTAGAGCTGCCAAATAGAACCTTGTGAGGCAGTGAGTTTCCTGTCACAAGAAGTTCTGAACAGACGCTAAAGGACCAGGAGATACTTCTAGGGGAACCTGTACATTATTTAGGCCCTCACTGTCCGACATGGTGGGTACTAGCCACATGTGCTAGTTGATGCTTTATGCTTATGTCATTTTTACATTTTTAAAAACTTTTTATTGTGAAGTAGTTGTAGATTATTGCAAAAATAGTACAGAGAAGTCTCATGTACCCTTCCCCCAGTTGCCCTCAATGGTTACATTTTATATTCCTGTAGTACAATATCAAAACCAGGAACGTTACATTGCTACAACGTGTGCATTATCCTATGTGATTTTACTACCTGTATAGACTTGGGTAACCACCACCATAATGGAGATATAGAACTACTCCATCACCACAGAGCTCTCCCACGTGCCACCCCTTAAAGTCACCTACCACCCTTTCTCCCACCACCCACCCTTAGTCCCTGGTAACCACTACTGTTTCCCATCTCCATTATGTTATCATTTTGAGAATATTACATTAGTGGAATCACACACATGTGCTATTTATGTATTAGTTTATATTTTTATTTTTATTAAAAATTTTTCAATGATTATTTATTTCTGAGAGAGAGAGAGAGGGAGACAAAGTGTGAGCAGGGGAGGGGCAGAGAGAGAGGGAGGCGCAGAATCTAAATCAGTCTCAGGCTCTGAGCTGTTAGCCCAGAGCCTGACGTGAGACTCGAACTTAGGAACTGCAAGATCATGACCTGAGCTGAAGTCGGATGCTTAACTGACTGAGCCACCCAGGCACCCCTATTTTTTATTTTTATTTTAAAAATGTTTATTTATTTTGAGAGAGAGAGAGAAGTAGTGGGGGAGGGACACGGAGAGAGAGAATACCAAGCAGGCTCCACAGAGTCACCGCAGAGCCCGATGTGGGGCTCTATCCCATGAACTGTGAGATCATGACTCGAGCCGATCCAGAGTCAGACGCTCAACCAGCTGAGCTACCCAGGAGCCCCCACATGTGCTATTTAAAGTTTAATTCATTAAAATTAAATCAAAATTTAAATTCATTCCTTAGTCATACTAGCCACATTTCTAATGCTTAGTAGCCACAGGTGGCCAGTGACAGTCAGTGGACAGCACGGATATATGACTGTCCTAATATTGTAGAAAGTTCTATTGGAAAGGGATACTTTAGGGAATAAGACCAGATCCGTGATTCACAAATGCTGATTCATAGACAAATCACCCAGGAATGTGATGAAATAGAGTCCTGAGTATACTACTTACCTATTAGTACATAATAATAAACTATCCCTAAAGGTTGTGGCTTAAAACAACCTCTATGATGTTGCATATTTTCTATTGGTCAGGGTTCAGGAGTGATTCAGCTGTGTTATTGAGTTCAAAGTCTCTCATGAAGTAGCAGTAAAGTGTTGGCTAGGGCAGGGGTGCCTGGGTGGCTCAGTTGGTTGTGTTGGACTCTTGATTTCATCTCAGGTCTTGATCCCAGGGTCATGGGATCAAGCCCCACATCGGGCTCTGCGCTGAGCATGAAGCCCGCTGCAGATTTTCTCTCCCTCTGCCCCTCTGCTTCTCTCTCCCATTTGCATGCGTGCTCTCTCTCTCTAAAATAAAATAAAATAAAATAAAATAAAATATTGGCTAGGGCTGTAGTCATCTGAAGTCATGGCTGGGCTGGAGGAGCGCCCCCTCCAAGGTGGATCCTCACGTGGCTGGCAAATGAGTGCTGGCTGTTAGGGTTACCAGTTGTCTCCATTTACGCAGGACTAGACTAAGAGGTTGCCTGAATTGTGGGACTTGGCTGTGAAAAGTGGGGCTGTCTGAGACAAATGGGAACAGTTGTTGATGGGAGGACTCCCAACGTGGGCCTCTTACAGGGCTGTTCTAGTGGCCTGTCCTGTGACATGGCCGTCAGCTTCTCTCAGAGCCAGTAATCTTAGAGAGAACAAGGTAGAAGCTCCAGTGTCTTTTCAGACCTGCCTTGGAGGCCACACAGCATCACTTCTGCTGCGTTTTGTCATTAGAAGCAAGTCCCTGAAAACTCTGGTCCACATTGGAGGAGAGGGGGATTAGGATCCACCTTTTTAAAGGCAGGGTTGTGAAGGGATAGGTGGACATATTGGAAACCGTCCACAATGGTCTACACCTGAGATCCTGGTGGGGCAAAGGGAGCAGGGCCTGGGAATCCGTACTTTATCAAGATTTCCTGATGACCCCTGGTGTGCCTATCAGTGGCTTGCCTGGCCTCAAAGTCCCTTCCCACCATGAGATGGTGGTCATCTCATCTATTTCCGTAGACACTCACAGGAGGCAAGACGAGGGAGGGTGACTCCAGGCCAGCAGAACCGGTGAACTGAGCATGATTCCTGAAGCTTTATTAGATTGTATGGATGTCCCATACTGTGGTGTAAATGAACAACAACCGGGAACCACTTAGAAAATCCTCACTGCACTGCATCATTGAACCCTGTTACAAACGATCATCCCCAAACCATATAGCAAAATGGGGGAAGATATGCTACCACACACACACACACACACACACACACACACACACTTGAGGAATGGCTGAAATGCTGTAGCAATACATGGACAAGGTCTGGAGATGCATTTATTATACAAAAAAGAACACAACTGCAGTTATGGCAGGTGGGTCAGGACTGGACAGTGAATAATTTAAAGAAATGCATATTACTGTCTATTCTGTTGTCTTTTCAATAAAAGAGGGTCATTCCTCCCTCAGACCTTAGCTCCCCTGTCACCTTTTTTGAGACCTTTCCAAATTTCTTGGCTAAAGCTGGTCTTCTCTGTACTATTTTTTTAATTTATTTATTTATTTTGAGAGAGAGAGAGAGAGAGAGAGAGAGAGAGAGAGGGCTTGAAAGTGGGGGAGGGGCAAAGAGAGAGGAGAGAGAGAATCCCAAGCAGTTTCCTCTGTCAGTACAGAGCCAACTTGGGGCTCGATCTGATGAACCGTGAGATCATGACCTGAGCTGAAATCAAGAGTGGAACACAACCGACTGAGCCACGACTGAGCCACTCAGGCACTCCTGGTCTCCTCTGAATTATTTGGTATTTTAGTGCTTTGTTTGTGCCCATATAGCCCTTGTCACATTTGCAAATCTGTTTCTCCCTGCAGCTTGAGAGCTCCTTGAAGAGAGGAAGGGACTGTCTGCTTTTGTCCCCCATGGTCTCTCTAGGGCCAGCACAGTGCCTTGGACATGCTTGCTGCCCAGGAATTGTTAACTGAGGCCTGAGTGAGGTGAGATATGAAGGAAGGAGGAGGGAGATGCTGCAGGTGAAGGAGGCAAGGGGACATCTTGCAGCTGGTTGGGGGTGGGGAGGCTGGGATCAGCCTAGTTCAGTGGGCTCTGATCCAGGGATGTCTAAGTCTTCATGGGCCAGCACTTGAACATCTGATTACATCAGTGTTTCTCAGCCTTGGCACTGTTGATGTTTTGGGCTAGATAATTCTTTGTTGTGGGGGGTTGTCTTGTGTAAGATGTGTAGCACCATCCCAGGGCTCTGTCCAGTAGAGGCCAATACCATATCCTCCCCTGTTGTGACAATTAAAAATATCTCCGAAGGCTGCCAAATGCACCCTGGGGATTGCCCATGGAGTTGTGTCAGAAAACCTGTCCAGCATCCTAGTGGGCCTGAAATCTTTGCATGAAGATGAGCTGGGGATGTAAAAGAGGGACGCTAATGCCTGTCTTACGTGGGAACTGCTCTCTGGAGAATTTGATTCAGAACCGGCTGGGTGACAGGCACAGCCTGTGCTGCCACCTATTGGTGGATTGTTGGGAGTGCACCCACGACAACACAAACCTGCCTGGCAGGTGGGGGCAGTGGGGCTGGCCATTAAGGGCCTCTCCTTAAGAATGGGCCAGGGAAGCCCCCAATAAGGCCAGCCAGGGTGTGCAGCAACCAGAATAGCCAGTGGGAACAGGACATTTTCTTATCATTTTGGTCAAATGTTTCATGATGTACTTGTCAAAAAAAAAAAAAAATCAAGCCAACGTATTCTTTCTTTCTTCCTTTTTCCTTGAAGACACTATGATCCCTCCTCTTTTGAAATTCTCTGATTTGGGCCTGGCCCTCAAGGGTTTCAGTCAGGGCAGGGACACTTTGAGATGGAGTCATGCCCAGCTTCTTGCTCCTCAATCACTTCCCTTGGCCAGATTGCTGGTCATCCCAGAGATAGCCCATTCCCACAGGCTGCCCTTGTGGGGGTAGGAGGGACTGGGGGAGGATTAGGGGAGAGGGGTTGGTTGGGGGGAAGGCAGGAGTTTGGCATCTCCAATGGCCAAACCCAAACTTACCATCTTCTGCTACACCTGCCCCTTTCCTGTGCTCCCAGCTCAATAGGGACAGTACTAGCCCTAGTTACACAGCGAGAAACACCCCCTCCATCACTGACTCCTACAGGTTCTACTTCCACTATCAGTCTACTTCACCCACTCTCCTGCCTCCCCACTGTTGTTCTCGTCACTGTCTGAGCCCCGCTCATCCCAGTGCAGTGGCTCAGCTGGACTGTTGTGATGCATCTAGTGTTGTCTGAGGTCACACTTGTGGCTGCATTTAGCTGGAAGCTTGGCCACGGCTGGGATGTTCTAAATGGCTACACTCACATATCTGGTACCTGGGCCTGAGGGTGGGTGTGGGAAAGCAAGCCAGTCTCCCTCTCCTGCAGGGTAGTTGAACTTCTTATTTGGGGGACTGGGGCTACAAAAGACAGAGAAGGGAAGCTGCTTGACCTCTGAAGTCTGGGCCTGGAACTCGCATAGTGTTCTTTCCACCACATCTTGTTGGTCAGAGCAGAGCCCGAAGTCCAGACAAGTTTTAATTTTTTTTTTTAAGTTTATTTATTTATTTTGAGAGAGACAGAGACAGAGTGAGCTGGGGAGGGGCAGAGAGAGAGAAGGAGAATGCTAAGCAGGCTCCACACTGTCAGTGCAGAGCCCCATGCTGGGCTTGAACCCACGAAATTGTGAGATCATGACCTAAGCTGAAACCAAGAGTTGGGTGTTTAACCGACTGAGCCACTTAGGTGCCCCCAAGTTTTAATTTTTAAATTATTATTATTTTTTTATGGGGGAGGGGAAGGGTACAAGCAGGGAGAGGGGCAGAGGGAGAGAGAGAGAGAGAGAGAGAGAGAGAATCTCAAGCAGGCTCCATGCTCAGCATAGAGCCAGATGTGGGGCTTGATCCCATGATCCTGGGATTGTGATCTGAGCCAAAATCAAGAGTTGAATGCTCAACGAACTGAGTCACCCAGGTGCCCCCAGCCAAGTTTAAAAAGAAGGAGAAGACTCTAGCTCTTGATGAGAGACTTGGTTGGGAGGAATTGGCCACCATCTTTGCAGACAACCTACCAAGCCCACCTCCCTCAGGTCAGGTCAGCCTCTCCATTGAAGATTCACTTTCTCACTTCATTCATTTCTGTTTAAAAGTCACCTCCTTGGAGAGGCCTTCCCGGACTGTCCTGTGTGGACTCTCTCCCCATTGGTTTCTGTCCCTACACTGCCTTAATTTTCTACAGGACACTTTCCGGCACTTGACATTATAGTTCATCTTTATTGACTAACTTTTAGTCTTGCCCACTTGACAATGAGCCCCAAGAGGGGAGGGATTGTGTCTGTTGAGTTCAGTGCTGAGCCCTCAACATCTAGAAGAATACCTGGCTCATTGTAGGAACTCAATACATGTTTGTCAGATGAATGAATGTTTCTTTTTATCTTTTTTTTAATTTTTAAAAAAGTTTTTAAATATTTATTTTTGAGAGAGAGACAGAGAGACAGAGTACGAGTGGGGGAGGAGCAGAGAGAGAGGGAGACACAGAATCTGAAACAGGCTCCAGGCTCTGAGCTGTCAGCACAGAGCCTGATACGAGGCTGAAACTCACCTACAGCAAGATCATGACCTGAGCTGAAGTCAGACCCTTAATTGACTAAGCTGCCCACATGCCCCTGAATGAATGTTTCTAAGAAACTTTCTTCCACAGGAGTTACCAAAGTTCATCATTGTGTGTTTATTTGTATAGAGATTTGAGCAAAGTCTGTCTTTTCCACAAAGAAAGGAACAGTGTATGTTTATATTCACCATTAGGTTAAATTGCCAGTTCTGGGGGCATTGTCTGGAAACTAGCAACCTGCCATGAGGCTTGGCTGAATGAATGAACCCTGAGTGGAGGGGTAGGATTCAGGGCAAAAAGTGAAGTATCTTCCCATGGAGTCATTCCTCTTTATAGCACACGGACCCTGGATCTTGAAGAAGAGGGCTGTAAATAAAAATGTTCTGACTTGGGGTGCCTGGGCGGCTTGGTGGTTAAGCATCCGACTTCAGCTCAGGTCACGATCTCGCGGTTCATGGGTTCAAGCCCTGCGACGAGCTCCGTACAGATTCTGTGTCTCCCTCTCTCTCTGCCCCCCACCCCCCATTCTCTGTCTCTATCTGTCTCTCAAAAACAAACATTAAAAGATATTTCGACTTGAGGGGCTCCTGGGTGGCTCAGTCCGTTAAGGGTCTGACTTCAGCTTGGGTCATGATCTCACGGCTTGTGGGTTTGAGCCCTGTGTCAGGCTCAGTGCTAACAGCTCAGAGCCTGGAGCCTGCTTCAGATTCTGTGTCTCCCTCTTTCTCTGCACCTCCTCTGCTCATGCTCTGTCTCTCTCTCTCAAAAATAAATAAACATTAAAAAAAAACATTAAAAAAAAATGTTCTGACTTGATATTCTTTAACCCCCTCAGGGTGTTGGTGTTCAGAGCAGCCACACCTTGAATTTCTTTCTGTGAGGTATGGAAGGTCACAGCATCTCTCTGATCCTGCTGTTCCAGGACCACTAGCGGTGCTTGGGAAAAATGCAGATGCTGGCCGCACCACAAAAATATTAATGGAGAACCCTGAGTGGGGGAGGCCCCACCACCTGCATGTACCAGCAGCCCTCCAGGTGATTCTCATGTGTACCGTGTTTTCAGAAATACTGCTTTCCATTTCTGTTTTCGATGTTTGGGCTTTTGGGGGAGCTGGGTTTTCTTGTAGACCACTTGTGTTTCTTGAGTCCTTGGTAGCTTTATTTATTTATTTCCCTCAGAAGGCTTTGTGAACAAGCAGTCTGTTCCCTAATCCCTGGAAAATGAGGCATGTTTGCTTACTTTTTGAGGAGGCTGATGCTTAGGGTCATGGAGAGGTCATATGGTCCAATCCCCTGTGGTTGGGCAGGATCATGCTTAAACCACAAGAAGCAGAAAGGAGGCTGAAAACTGGGTCTCTCCTTCTGTAGATTTACTCTGTGTGAAATTATGAGGTTTGTGCCTGGTGCTTAGAGAGAGAAGGGGTGGGGTCCTTGATGTGGGGAGGTCCTTGGCACAGTTAATGGGAAGCCAGCATTTCCCCAGGGGTGAGGAGGAACTGGGGAGAGAAAGGGAGGGATAAAGGGCCTAATCTTCTTATGTAAGAGTCATGAAGAACTTGTTTTGTAATCCCAGGGCAGCAGGGCTGCTAAGTTTAGATTTGAACCTGAAACTTCTAAACTTCGAGAGGCATCTGGGCTGCTGCTCCCTTGGACTGTGTTGGCCCTGGCCAGAAGGGCTGTCTCTGGCCCCATGGTCTCCACCTGGGCAGCTGGGGGAGATGGTGGGCATTAGAGGAAGGAGACACCTAACTAGTTTTAGGAAAGCTGTGGCATTTCCAGAGAATACCCTGATGGTCAGCCCAACCCCCACAATGTCTCCTCCAGCAAAGACTTTAGTAGGCGGTGGGTGGGGGTGGGGCATGAGAGGCTGGGGTGGGGACAATGGCAGGGGCACTTGGGGTCAGTAGCCCACCTGGTTTATTGCCTGCCTACCTACCGGTCACTGCCCACATCATCAGGGAAGTCCCCCCCAGCAGCGCGGACACAGGGGGAAGTGCTGCTGGTGGGGCCAGGGAGGAAACAACTGTTGTCCTGGAGCACCTGGAGGACGCCTTTGGGAATAAGAGCAGTAGGCAGTGTGGTCTCAGTTGGGGCAGATGCCTGGTCTGACAGCAGACCTAAGTCAGCCAGGAGAAACCAGGAGAAGCCAGTCCTCCTCCTTTAGAGTCTATCTGTTTGTACATGTGTTTGTGAGTGGGGTGGGGGGTGGCTTAAGGGACAAGCAACATGAGAGGGAGCACAGTCCCCCAAACCATCCCCACTGACATCAGTTGCAAGTTTCAGGGTTTCCAAGGTCACCTTTACATGTAACGATTTACTAGAAAGACTCATAGAACTCACCGAGGACCATTGTACTCACAACTACGGTTATGGAATATTGCCAAGCAGGAAAGTTCACTCGAGCTTTGGTGACCAGAAATTTATTGGGGGCTCCGTGGTCAACTGTCCACGGAGGTGACATCAGTTTCCAGTCCCTCTGGAGGTCCAGCTGATACTGTGTGACTCAAAGCCCCCACCCTAAATCACATTGTTACTTTATCTAGTAGCTGGTCCACACCCTAAATCACATTGTTACTTTATCCTGTGTGGCCAGCCCTCACCCTATCTGGCATGACGTTGCAAGGGCTCAGAGATTATTTTCCAGAAGCTAAGGACAAGTTCCAGATCTCTCTTTGGATGAGGTGTGGTTCAATTCTTTTTTCTTTTTTCTTTTCTTTTTTTTTTTTTTTTATGTTTATTTATTTATTTTGAGAAAGAGAGATAAAGCACAAGTAGGGGAGGGGCAGGGAGAAAGGGAGATAGAGAATCCCAAGCAGGGATCCAGGGCTCTAACCCATGAACTGTGAGATCATAACCTGCTTAACCGCCTGAGCCACCCAGGCACCCCTGGTTAAATTCTTTATTACAAAGGCAGAGTAAACAGCCCCCAGCCCACAACAAGGCTGTCATCCCATTCTTCCTGGATGATTGACATCTCACAGGCACGATTCCTAGCTGTCTGGACAGTAGGACTGAGAATAGCTGTCCCCGAAGTGTGCCCCCTGCATAGAGGTGAGAGTAAGCCACTTCAAGTCAGTTACCTCCTTTACACTGTGTGCCACTCACCATCTATTTAGAAATTTGTTTACTCCCCATTTACTGAACACCTGCTACGCGAACAGCATTCTAAGGAGGGAGACACAGAATAAAGAGCAAACCCATGGTTAAATAATTTTAAAGTGTGCTCATGCTATAAAATAAACAAAGGACTGATCTCAGAATACAGACAGAGAGGAGAAAAGAATCTGCTTTTTAACTGCAAAGCAGGAAAAGGCAGCTTTGAGAAGGTCCCATGTTAGCGGAGAATGAGAAAGGAACCAGCTGTGGGAAAAGCCAGCAGAAGGAGCATGTCTGGTGCAGGGCAGTGGGCCTCAGCTGCCAGCTGATGCCCCCACACAGATTGTGAAAGGCACCTGGAAGCAGAAACATAGTTGCTTCCTTGTGGCTGACAACAGTGTTGTCAGGACCCAGGGCTTCATAAGCTGTGTGGAGACAGGACCTCAGTCCCACACATCCCCTTGGCCTGTGCTGGTGCAGTGTGTAGGCCACATGACTCAACATGGCAGCCTTGGACAGACAACATCTGGAAGCAACATCCCTGGGCAGTCCTACCAGGTTCGTACCAGGTACAGGCCATTTTAATTCCATCTGACTTCGTCCACATTTCAAATAATATTTTGCCTGTTAGCAGAGGCCATGGTGCAGAAATTGGGAAATTCTTCATCAAGTCTCAGATCCTTGAGCAGTGTGTGCGAGTTAAGGGCAAGAGGCATTTCTATTTCTGTCTTCAGGGCAAACTGCATGCATCCATTTACTGGTGGGCTCCAGAAAAGGGGTTCCCTGTTCCTTGCAATAAAAGGGGATCCTACGTGATTTTTCTCCTGGCTTTCTTCATCTTTTGCGGGACCCAGTATACGCTGAGCACTGGGGAAACTCTTGCCTTCTTTTAGCTTAGCAGTCTCTGGTAGGATTCCATCCCAAGTCAATTGTACTTAGCACCGTGAAACCCACCTACCCACACCCACACCCATGTGCACATGAGCACACATTGATGTCCCTTTCAGGGGTCTTTATAAGTACCAGAGTTGGACCTGGATTGAGGCCCAGGTTTGCCATACAATAATAGTAGATTCGGATTCCAAATCACAGGTAGTTTTGTACGGCAGGCAGGGTTCCCTGCCTGTTTTCATGATTGAGTTCAATTTGTTTACCACAGTGCTTAAAAGTCGGAACTTAGTGGGTGCCTGGGTGGCTCAGTCAGTTGAGCATCTGACTTCAGCTCAGGTCATGGTCTCGCAGTTGCTGAATTCGAGCCCCAATGGGACTCGCTGCTGTCAGTCTGTCAGCCTGTCAGCACGGAGCCTGCTGCAACTCTTCTGTCCCCATCTCTCTGCCCCTTCCCCCATATGTGCTCTTTCAAAAATATAAAGATTTAAAAAGAAAGCTATTTAAAAAAGATGGAACTCAGAGAAAATTAAAAAAAAAAACAACAAAAAACAAACACCCACCACTTAGAAACTTGCCATTTATTGTGGACTGCATGCTTGTGTCTTCCCCCAAATTCAAATGTTGAAATCGTACCCCCGCCCCCCTCCAACAGGATGGTGTTAGGGGGCAGGGCCTTTGGGAGGTCATTAGGGTTAGATGGGGCCTCCATGTTGTGAATAATGCCCTTATAAAAGGAGGTGGGGTCTCCCTGTCTCTCCCTCTCTCTCTTTCCTCCTTCAAAGGAAGGCCACGTGAGGACATAGCCCGGAGGCGGGGCTCTCAGCAAGAGCCCGACCATGCTGGCACCCTGGTCTCAGACTTGTAGCCTCCAGACGGTGAGAAACTAATGCCTGTTGTTTAAGCCCCCCAGTCTGTGGTTTTCTGTTACAGCATTCTGAGCTAAGACACCGTTCTAACAAATCATTTATAGTATCGTCTCCTGCAGGTTTGTGCACTAGTTTCCTCAGGTATTTATAAAAACCATAGACTTAGTGGCTTAAAACAATTTAGATTTATTATTTTACAGTTCGGGAGGTCAGAAGTCCAAAATTAGTCTCAATGGGCAAAAGTTCAGGTGTCAGCAAGGGCTGGTTCCTTCTAGAAGTTTTTGAGGGGAGAGTCTGTTTCCTTGTCTTTTTCAGCTTCTGGAGGCTTCTTGTATCACGTAGCTCATGGCCCATTCTGCCCCCTTCAAAGTCAGGAGTGAAGCATCTTCCAATCTTTCTCTCCAGTCTCTGCTTCTGTTGTTACATCACCTTCTCTTGCTCTGAGTCTCTTGCCTTCCTTCATAACACCCTTGTGATTACATTGGGCCCACCTGGACAGTCTAGGTTAATGTCTCCATTTCAAGACCCTTGACATAATCACATCTGTTAAGTTCTTTCTGACAAGCAAGGTAACATATTTATAGGTTCAGGTGATTAGGATGTGGACATCTTTGGGGGGGGGTCATTATTCTGATAATGAAATTCTGATAATGAAAAACAGTCTACCACTGTTTATCTCTACAGTTTTTTTTTTCTTAATGTTTACGAATATTTGAGAGAGAGAGAGGAAGAACGAGCTGGGGAGGGGTAGAGAGAGAGGGAGACACAGAATCTGAAGCAGGCTCTGGGCTCTGAGCTGTCAGTGCAGAGCCCAATGTAGGGCTCAAACCCACAAACCGTGAGATCATGACCTGAACTGAAGTTGTATGCTTAACTGACTGAGCCACCCAGGTGCCCCTCTACATTTTAAAAAAAATGTTTATTTATTTCTGAGAGAGTGCATTTGGGGGAGAGGCAGAGGGATCTGAAATGGGCTCTGTGATGACAGCAGCAAGCAGTCCGACGTGGGGCTCAAACCCATGAACCTCAAGATCACGACCTGAATTACCCAGGCTCCCCTGTCTCTACAGTTTTTAATGTTGTGGTTGCAGTAATAGTAATACATGATTGCCTTCAATTAGCATTGTAACAGAAATATTTCCCCACAGGAAGTCTTTGTAACCTTCTTTCCTCAAGGCTGTGAATGATCCGTAGAGGGTATAAGCTTCAATTTGCTCAAGCTAGAAACCAGGCTCTATTCCATTCTGGGCTGCAACACATCTTCCTGAAGCTAGTATTCCCAATACTTGGGATTGCTTTAACATAGGTTCCCAGGAACAGATCAAAGGAGTGGGTTTATGATTCTTATTCCATATTGTCTAATTGCTTTCCAGGATTGTATCAGTTTATACTACCTCTCCTAATCAACCTCATTTGGCCTATTTTTTAAAAAATTTTTAATTTTATTTATTTTGAGAGAGAGAGAGAGAGCGAGCCAGGGAGGGGCAGAGAGAGACAGGGAGAGAGAGAGAATCCCAAGCAGGCTCTGCACTGTCAGCACTGAGTCTGATGCAGGGCTTGAACTCACGAACTGGGAGATCATGACCTGAGCTGAAATCAAGAGTTGGATGCTTAACCAACTGAGCCACAAGGCACCCTGTTTTTTTGTTTGTTTGTTTGTTTATTTATTTATTTTGAGAGAAAGTGTGCAAGTGGGGGAGAGGCAGAGAGAGAAGGAGAGAATCCCAAGCAGGCCCCTCGCTGACAGTGCGGAGTCTCATGAGGGTCTTGAACCCACGAGCCATGAGATCATGACCTGAGCCAAAACCAAGAGTTGGACGTTCAACCAATTAAGTCACCCAGGTGTCCTCTCATTTGGCTTTCTTATTTATTTATGAATTTACTTATTTATTTTTTTAATGCTTATTTTTGAGAAAAAGAGAGAGCAAGCGTGAGCGAGCAGAGGAGGGTCAGAGAAAGAAGGAGACACGGAATTCAAAGCAGGTTCCAGGCTCTGAGCTGTCAACACAGAGCCTGATGTGGGGCTCAAACCCACAAACTGTGAGATCATGACTTGAACCGAAGTCCACTTAACTGACTGAGCCACCCAGGCGTCCTCCCCTCATTTGACTTTCTTAAGAAAAAGTTATCTCATTTTATAGTAAAGGTGTTATATCTCATTACAGAATATGTGGGAAATACAGAAAGGGGCAAAGGAAAAAAAAACACTCATAGTTCCATAAAATGATTTTTTTTAAGTTTATTTATTTATTGTTAGTAATCTGTATACCCAACACAGGGCTTGAACTCACAACCCTGAGATCAAGAGTCACATAGTCCCATAAATTGAAACATAACTTTCACTAATGCTTAATAAATTTCTTTCCAATATTTCTCTCTCTGTGTACGTATATATAATTTTTAAAAACCATGGATATTATGTTGGAACATCTTGGAACTGTTTTAGATCTAGGTCACCTTATGTTTCTGGATATGCAGGAGAAAAAAATTTTTATTGGGATGTTCTCAGAATCTTGTCTATGTCTGTCTTTTGTGGGCTGGCTTCATTCTTAGGGCAGGTCTGCCTTTCAAAAGGCCCAGGAAGTCTGACCGGGGTCTTTGGTCCATCCCTATGAGTGCAGTGCTTTGATTGATCCAAGAAAGTCCCTGGAGTGGAGTCAGCTCCATCAAAGCTTATGGACTGACAGGAGGAGGGGAAAGTGGTTATTACCCCCAAAGAAAAACTGTTAGACCTGACCTGGGTGTATTTGTTCATAATTGCAAGAGAGGACCTGATTAGCCAATCAGTCTTGGGTCAGGTGCCCACCCCCAGCCCAAAGCCCTGGAAGACAGAGTGGAGGTGGGGCTGGGGGTGGGGGTGCTAAGCCTGGCATAACAGGCTGCCTTGTACAGCTCTTCTGTTGGGGCTATGGTGGGGAGGGTCAACAGTAGGGCCTGATTCCATGTCCCACCAGATTCCTTCACTGTTTCCTGAGTGCTTACTCCTTTTGCCTCCCATTTTAGACTTGCCACAACTCTCTGAAGTTGCAGCTGAGCAGTTAGGTCTGTTGCCCAGAGTCACACAGCTAGTGACTCAAATGGCACTCGGGTGATTAATCTGAAAGCAGCCCGGAGGGGAGCCCCAGAAGGGACCCAGAGCAGATGGGGGATGGGGGTTGAGGGTCCTGAAAGGGGGTTTGGCAAGGAGGTGCTGGAGGGGAGGGAGCACCTTGGACATTTGGGCCAAGCATCACATCTGGACTTCACTGACCCAGGGCAAGACTCCTAGCTCATGTGCGGTTTCTGGAGCTCCATCTTCCGGCAGAGCCATCTGGCTCTGCCCTGCCTCCCTGAGGATCTGCCCTCCCAAACTCTGCTTTAGCGCACTCATGGATGACTCACTGGCTTTCCTTGCCCCACCCTCTCCCGGAGTGTGCTGAGGCCTTTGTGTGCAAGAGTGGGAATGACCAGGTTGGAAAGCTCCGAGTTCCCAGTTGGCCATAGAGCAGCTCAGGGGGCCGGGGGAGAGTTCTAGCATCGGTCCTCCACGCTAAATGAGCTCAGGGGTTTAGCTGTGCCTGCTCACGTTGCCAGTTAGACTAGGGACCTCTACAGAGCCCAGTGCGCCTTGTCTGCAACACCCCCCCCCCCCCCCCCCCCGCCCAAGCTCCCCTCTTCCTCAACATCCCGCCCCCACTGGGACAGGTGCCCTTTCCTATTTAAGCTGCCATCTCTTTCCAGCAGCCTGTCCTGACTGCCTCTGCCCACGCCCCAGTTGCCTACTCCTTGAATTTGTGCTACGTCTGATTGGGAGCGAGTGTCCCGATTTTGTAGCCCTGCGCCTCCTCCACGGGGCCCCTAGACGCCTCACGTCTGTTGGCTGCGGCGAAAGAGGTGCAGAAGCTTCATCCAGCCACGAATTGTTTAATACCTGGGGACACTCAGTGGTAATTCTTGGTGAAGGAAACCACCCACTTAAGGCCTAACGCGGAGACGACACACGCTTTCACCGAGCTCCGCGGGGAGGCAGGCCCCGGGTTCCCCCAGGGGCCCTCCACTGGCCGGAACCTGCGTCACGTCTGCGCGCTGTCAGACCCAGCAGGGGACATTCTGGCAAAACGCAGTTTACTTTTTTCACTTCTCAAATGCTCCGCAAATGGCTACTAGCTGCTTCGCTGCAGGGGAAAACTGCTAATGTGGAGCGCAAACACCGCGCACAGGGGAGTTTTCCCAGCGCTTCGCCCACGGCGGCCGCAGGGTTCCGGCGAGCCTGGAGAGGCGCGAGGAAGTGTCGGGGGCGCGGGAAACACTGGGTTGGGAGCCCAGGGCCGGGAGCCGGGGGGGGGGGGGGGGGGGTGGTGACAGTCGTGGGCTGCTCCGCCGTGTCCGCGGCGCCTCCAGCGCCCAGTCCCTCCCACCTTCCGCTCCAGGGACCGCCCCCGAGGGCTCGGAGCCCGATTTAACAACCCGCGCGGGCTTTGCCGAGGTGGGGGTTCCGGGGATCAACTAGTCGAACCGGGCTAGGTCCTGGTCCGGCACCGCACGCCACATCATCTCTTGGGGGTGGGCCGTTGTCTCCCAGCCCCGAGAACCGGTTGGGGGCCCAGGATCCCGTGCGTCTTCCATTAGCGCAGGAGGCCCGGGCCACGGCTAAGAGAACCGGAAGCCCCCCCCTCCCAACGCGGGCTTCAACCTGGCGCATTTCCAGCCAAAACTGGCTCCCGTGGGCGGCTGGCACGCGTGTCCCCGCGCACGCACACATCTTGTACACGTCAGCCCCACGCCTCCCCGGCCCCGTGTCCGGGCGCACGCAGCACCCACGCGTGCCCGCACACGCCCGCGGGCACACGCGTCCGCGGTGGGCACTGAGGTCGCAGGAAGGTAATGGTTCTGGCCGGGAGCTGGTTGGGGACCCGGGCCCAGGCCTGGGCGGTGTCCGGGGCGGGCCCAGGGGCGGAGCTCGCCAGGCCGGGCGCGCAGGGTCGGGGCGGGTCCGCGCCGCCGCCGTCCGCGCTGTCCCGCCCTCGGCCCCGCCGCTGCTCTCCGTTCCTCGCGCTGCAGCCCCCGCGGTAGCAGCCGCCGAGCCCGCCGCCACCGCCCCCGAGGTAGGCGCTGCGGACATGGGCCCGCGATCTGCCGGCGCCTGGGGTCGCGGGCCCTGCCCTGGGGACCTGAGCAGGAGGTGGGGGGAGGAGCGGGCGTGGGCGAGGGGTTGAGTACCGGGCCCCAGGGGCCGAGCGGGAGCTCCCCGCGCAGAGCAGGCCGCACAGGCGGGCGGCAAGCGGGCCGGGGCGCGGGAGCGGGAGGCCGGACATCCGGGGGCGCCTGCGGCTGGAACTCGATCCTTCGGGGACCTGCGGGCGGAAGGGCACGGGCCGCCGCGTGAAGGCCAGGCCGGCTGCAGGTCTAGGTGACCTTTCCCGGCGGCGCCCTCTGGCCCTCGATCCCGCCAGCGCGGGTCGGGCGGGGAACCGCCTGCCCCCACACTCACCGGGCTGGGCGCACGGATCTGTGCGGGCCACGCTGTCGCCGCCGGCATGAGTTCCTGTGACGACCGCGGTCCCTCGCTCCCAGCCCCACACGCCCTGTCCGGCCTGTCTGGTCCACGCCCGGAGAAGCTGGCGCCCGGCGCTGTTCCGCGCGTCCCAGCTCCCTACCGGGCGGAACGAGAGGCTGAGAGTCGACTTAGGCCGCAGGAGCCTGTGCAGTAGGCTCGGCCTTGGGAAAGGACGCCCTGCGGGGAGCGGATGTGGCCTCCTTGGCCTTAGGAGAGATCCTGGTTCGGTTGCTCATTCATTCACCGAGTGCGTCTGTGCCTTCACGAAACTGGTTGGAGCCCTTGGATTTCAGGGCTGCAATCCTAGTGACTTGCCCAAGGTCACACAGCCGGGGCGATACGAAGCCTAAGTTTTCTCATCTGTACAATAGGAGCAATTGTAGCCCTCCTTGTAGCGGCCATTCATCTTTGGGAAGAATGATATGAGTTGATTAACGCCAAACCTTCAGTAGAAACCTTGACACTTGAGGCTTTTGGGGAGGATATAGCCCATCCTCTGTAGACCATTCTACTCCACTTGGTGTTCTGGAAAACGTTTAATAAATACAGCCCCTGTTATTTTAAACGTTATTAGTAAACACTTGTGTGCCAGGCATTGAGTAACTTCCATGATCATTAATGAAAAATTCTTTAAGTTTATGGACAAGGTCAGGTTGAAGTAGGAAGTGCGTGCAGACCTGAGGGAAGGTTTCACCTGAGGTCTCCATCACCCTGACCAGCCTTACCTCCGCAGAGGAGGTAGAGAATGGGCCCCTACTTTGCCTAATGTGCTGTTGGCAAGGCCAGGGCAGGCTGCCCAGGGCTTGCCTTGTTTCTCCACCCCAGCTCTGGAATGAGTTCTACAGGGTTAGGCTTAAGCCCTTTGCAGCTTTGTTTTCATTGCCTGGGGTGGTGCCATTTGGCACACAGTAGGTACTTGAGAAGGGTCTGTGGGGGTAAATGTGCTCTTCCTTTTTATCCAAGAGTCAACTTACCCTTACTGATAGGAGGATAGTTGTGGTTTTTGTTTTTTTGTTTTTTGCCATTGCAGCATATGTCTTGTAGTAGTTGCTCATTAAGTATTTGTGAAGTTATTGAATGGGCATATGTAGTGGCTGCAGCCCCAGACCATATTCTCTTGATCTTGGACATCCTTTCTGAGGGACATACACATCTATCTCACTCACTTCCAGAAAATAGTCTTGCTTAGCAGAGGGTCACATCTGTTTAAAGAGCTCCTGCGGAAAGTACAGCCCTAGAGCACTGAGACGCAAAACTGTTTCCCAATTTGACATAACTGCTTTAAACGTGCTATCTTCATTCTGTGACTTTCCAGGTCCTGTGGGAAAGTTGTAGAACTGGTGTTTCTGGGCCTGCAGGGGAGGGCGACCAGGGTGAATGGGATTCTCCTAAGTGCTTTTCCCTTCTCTGATGGTGGGTGGTGGGTGGGTCGATAACTTCCGCTGGAGTTGTTCTGAATAAAATGCTTGACCTTGGGGAGGGGGGTACTGCTCTCAGTTGATTGCTTAGTTTTATTTCTATATTTTTATTCTATTAGGTAGAGGCAAGGGCTGTCTGTAGACACAAACACAGGGGCTCCGGAGACCATATGGTGAGGAGTTGCCCGTGGGCTGCCGGTCCTGCTGGACCCTGGGCAGATGTGGACAGTAACCTTCAAGCTGGTGATAATGAGGGACATTGACCGCCCCCCCCCCCCATCTTTACTGATGAGATGCTACCAAGGCACTGAAGTTCACTTTGCCCTTGATGGAATTTTAATGGCCTGACATCGTTGTTGGTGGTGACTGGGGGAGATGTGTGTGTGTGTGTGTGTGTGTGTGTGTGTGTGTGTGTGTGAGAGAGAGAGAGAGAGAGAGAGAGCGAGCGAGAGAGAGCGCCAGCCCAAACCTGCAGGCAGCCCCTCAGGGAACTCAGAGAGTCTGTGGCCTTGGGCTCCCCATAGACTCCTCTGGTATCCACTGAGGGAAAGTGAGCAATGGGGTCCTCTGCTGGGCCTGGGCACAATCCTCCATTTTACTGCTTGCTCTCAGGGAGGTGAGGGTGAGTGGGCTTCTAAGCCCTTTATCCAGAACTGTCCTGGAAAGAGTCCTGGGGAGCAGATTGAGCTCACAACACAGCTCTGACAAGAGCCACAGGATTGAGTACAGGTCAACTCACTGTCTTGTTCCTCAGTGTCTCCTTTATAAAAGTGTGACCATCATCATCATCGTCACAGTCAGTCTTCATTGAGGGCCTGCTCAGCACCCTTCTGTGGGGGCTTAACGTATGTGTGACGTTGAATCTACCATCCTGCAAACCCTGGGAGAGAGGCACTCTTGTTCATGGGTCTGGAGGCTGGAGCCCAGAGTTGGGATTCGGGACCTGGTCTGGCTAGTTCTAGTGCTGGTAATGCCACACTGAAGTTGCCACGGCAAGGGGCCATTGCCACCAGCTAATAGATGTGGACGCATTTGAAAGGTCGAATTTGCTGTTCAGAGGGGAACTGTTCTCCTTTCACGCTGAGCAGAGTGAACGTGTGTATGGCTGTGTGTAGGCTGCCTGGCAGTGGATTGTAATCAGTGGAGTCACTCCTCTTTGTTGCAAGGACAGTGACACTGGGTGTCTATCAGGAGAAAGGTCAGTTTTTACTGGGATGAGGTAGGAGACATTCTTCCAGGACTTACCTGGACAATATTCAGCTCAAGAGTACCTCATGTGGTCAGGGAGGACTCTGGACCTTGTGATTGAGGGTGGCCTTTTGATAACCTGCACAACAGCAGTAATTATACTAAGAAATCTATAAAATGTAAACCTGTAATAAAATCCTCTCTCTGGTCATTGTGTACTTACCACGTACCAGTCACTGTATTAAGTATTTCATATTAGCAGTCCTCACGGTGATGCTGAGACAGATACTCTTTCCCCATATTCGAGCTGAAGAAACGTGAGATGCATATACATTGTGACTTGCCCTGGGTCCCATTTCTGGAGAGTCGTGTAGTGGTATTGGAACTCAGGGCTGCTTGACTCTCAAATCTACTTGCCCAAGCACTGTCTATTTAAACCCCACTGGGTCAAGCCAGGCAGCGAGGTTCCAGGAAATGTGAGGTGTCTGAGGTCAGACAGGAGCCCTGGTTGCACCTGGGACCCAGACCTTGCCATGCTGCCTGCCAGCCCAGGCTTTTCTTCCCTTGATGGGTGGGTGGGCCTGCAGGCTGCCCCCAAGTCAGTTACATTCCCTTGCGGCTTCTTATGGAAGGCTGTGCTGGTGGTGGCCTAGCTCCCAGAGTGTTTTAAAATAGAAGCAACGCCTAGGAAGCCGGGCTCCCCGGTGTGAGCCTCTCGTGGAGTAGGAGGGGAGGGCAGCTGTACTGGGAGCACAGACTTGCTTCAGAGCACAGGTCACCGGCTTTGCCAGCATCCGGTAGACATAACCAGGGGCTGCCTTTTCCGTGAGATAGGGATAGGGGTGTGAGGAGGCTTCTGATGGTGTTGGCTTGATATATTGGTTTTCAGAGCTGGGCTAACCTCCTGCTGGGGAAGTTGCTTTTCCTGGTCCCCAGAGTTAGGGGGAGGTGCTTTTGTTCTAATCCCGGGCTGGTCTGGTGCTCCTCCTATGTGCTGGCCCAGTTCTGCTCAGACAAACCACCTCAAGTGATGTTAGAGAAACAGCAGAACCAAAGGCTTTCCTACAATTTTCCCTTTCTACGGGAAATCCAGGATGGTCATGGTGATGGTGATGGTGGTGAAGGTGACTGCCCTCTTGGTCAGGGGCCTTGCACGAATCAGTGGCACACTTACATGGGGTGATAAAAGAAAGCATAATGAAGGGGCCATTTGCAAAGGTATGAGCAGAGTGTGGAGCTCCTTGGCAGGAGCTGTGGCCTTGGAAAGCAGTCACTGCCCACCTGAGGCCCAGCAGGGAGGGAGCTTGGGAAATGAGTACTCCAGCCTCTCTCTCCCATCTTCTGCTGGTGCCTCCTGTTGGCCAAAACCAACGATACATAGCCTTTGATAGCAGTCCATAGTGATCAGCTCTTGGGTCACAGAGCAGGATGGAGGAGAAAAATGGATCTGAAGGGACAGAGAATATCCAGAATAATGGACTGTGATTAGCACTGCCATTTATGGAGCCCTCACCGTGTGCCAGATACTCCTACGTGCTCTGCCTACCTAACTTACTTAATCTTTGCAGTAGCTCTGTTAGAAAGGCACTAGTGTTAGCCCCATTTTATAGGTGAGCAAAATGAGACCCTGGGAGTGTAAGTTATCAGTGGCTTGTCCAAAGTTACACAGCTAGTAAAGGCTGGTGCTGGTAAATCCTCTGCCAGGCTCACAGCTCCTTCTCATAGTCACTGTGCCTTGCTGCCTGGGCACCCAGTTGGGCTGTGACATGCCGTGGCAGGGTGGCTCCTGGTGTTTGGGTCCTAGTGCTGTTGTACCCTTGCCCTTGAAGATGGTGTCTCTTAATCCATTAGGTGTCACCTTGCTCACAAGACTGAGTCTTGGGAACTTAAGGCCACCCTGCTCCCTGTGTCCCCCACCGCAGTGGTTGTTAGCTCTTTGAGGGTACCACGGCTCCTGTGCCAGGATTCTACCTCTGCCGACAGAAGTGCTGTCCTGCCTGTTTCTTAGGCTGTGAAAGGCTAAGAGGGGGGGAAGGAGGCTTTTGAACAAGTGCTTCAGGCCCTTCTCATGCACGTTAAAGTTAGGGAGCCCTGCCCTACTCCTGCCTCCTGGGCAGGGTGGCCAGAGCCACAGGTGGTCATCTGGGGGTAGAATGTTCCCCCTGCAGGCCCTGCCTGTTAACCCTGCCATCTCAGTGTAGTTGGACTCTGTTCTTGGAACCCGGATAGATACTTCCCACGTGGCCTTTTCCTTCTGGCACCTCTATTGCAGCAGTCTTTTAGAATGTGGCTTATTGTGGCATCGGGAAGGCAGCGTAGCTCAGTTTCAGACACGTTGGTTGGGTTTTTAAATTTTATGTCCTTAAAAAAGTTATCAGTATGTGCAAACAACTTTAATAAAGTGGAATAAGAAATGAAAATCCTATTTTAACTCTCCTCCTTTCCTAAACCCCCCTCGTTTCCAGAAGCAGCTCCCAGTCAGCCACAATGTACAGATGGGCTTGTAGCCTTCCTACATGCTTTCCCATCATTCACAAATGTGTGAGCACATAAACGTGTATGTGAAAGGGTTTTCCTCTAATAATGCAGAATTATACATTTTCTGTGACTTGCTTTGTGCATTGAACTACAGTTGGCCCTTGAGCACTGTGGGGGTTAGGGGTGCTTACTCCTCATGCAGTTGAAAATCCTTCTCTAATTTTTGACTCCCTCCCAATTTAACTACTACTGTTCACCTCAAGTTTTATTGATATTATACAGTCAATTAACACATATTTTGTATGTTATATATACATATATATTATATATTGTATTCTTACAATAGAGTAAGCTAGGTAAAAATATTACTACTTTTGAAAAGAACTCTTAAAAAAATTTTTTTTAATGTTTATTTATTTTTGAGAGACAGAGAGAGAGAGCATGAGCAGGGGAGGGGCAGAAAGGAGAGAGACACAGAATCCGAAGCAGGCTCCAGGCTGCGAGCTGTCAGCACAGAGCTTGATGCGGGACTTGAACTCACAAACTGCTGAACCTGGACGCTTAACTGACTGAGTCACCCAGGCGCCCCTAGAGAAAAAATACTATTAACGAAATCATAAGGAAGAGAAAATACATTTACAGTATTGTATTTATTGAAAAAGATCCAACATATAAGTAGACTTGTGAAGTTCAAATCTGTGTTTTTCAAGGGTTAGCCATATGTCAAAGATAGCTTTCTATGGCACCTTGCATAAATCCACCTCATTCTTTTTGATTACCACATGGTGCTCTTTAGTTTTTGTAAGTACCTTAATTTTCATTCATTTCCCCATTGGTGGACATTTAGATTTCTTCTGGCTTGTGTTACAGAACTAATGCTGCAGTGAGCATCCTCGTGTGCTCCTCTCTGGGGACCTTGGCTGGGTTCCTAGCAGTCGAATTGTCTCTAGGTTAATGCATGCCCACTTACGCATTGGCCAGTAGTTGTCTCCAAAGGGGCTGTCCTATGCTGGCGTGAACAAGGGTGACCATTTTCCACACCAACAGTGGATATTTTCATTTGCATTTTTGCTGATTTGTTTGTTGAGTGAGCCTTTCAAACACAGGTGTGTCATAAACTCTACAGTGGCTCCCTGAGGCCCTTAAAGTCCACACCTTGTTCTGAGGTAGTAAGTGGCCCTGCTCCCTTCTGAAGCCCGCTGGTCTCCTCAGCCTGAGTTGAGTTCTCCTTAGGCCAAGGCGGGTGGAGAGGGTACTAGTTGTGGCTGTCTCCACCCCCCATTCCTGGCGGTGCTGCAGCCTCCCTGTAGAGGGCGCTCCTGCTGCTTGGTTACATCGCCGTTTGCTTAGATTCTTGTCAGATACTAAGTTTCTATTTTTTTCCTTCTACTATAAACATACTTTCATGCTCCTTGCACATTTTCTCATTAAACAGACCTTTATATTGAATACCTGCTACTTGCCAGGGCTTGTCATCTTTGACACATAGCTTTTTACATATTTTGGATAAATTTATGCATGACAGGCTCCGGGCTGCTTTGAGTTCAAGGGTGTGAGTTGGGGGTAGGTGTGCACTTGTGGGTGTGGTGGGGGCGCTGGAAGCAGAGCAGCTGTCACTGACAGGCAACTGATGAGTCAAGGAAGATATGTCCCCCCAAGGTGGAGGTTATGTAAGTGTTATGCAGACTGTTCTGGGCGATATACTATCTCTCCCCTCTGAGTTTCCAGTATGGGCTGGATTTTCATTCCTCGGCTGGAGTGGAGCTTGCATAATCTGTTCAAGGTCAGCCAGTGAATGGTTGGGTAGGTAGGCGAACAGGCAGTGGAGGGAAACAAGGGACTCCTGTCTCCCACTGTGACTTACTGGTCCTTCTCAAAGTCATCAGTGACTGTGGGAAGGTCTGCTCAGTCCAGTCCTGTCCGTCCCTCATGTTCCACTTATCCTTGGGAACCATGCTCGCAGGCTCTGCATTGAAGCCTTCACCCAGACCGGCTTCTGATTCCCATCTGTCCAGGGCCGGCTGCTTTCCTGTGTCAAAGTGCCCCGCCTCACGCTCGGACTCTAGAGGCTGGGCTTCTGAAGGCACATGGGGCGGATGCCACCAAGACAGATGGTGAGCGATTTGGAGCGATTTGGAGCTGATCTAGGCGGAGGTAGGGGCCAGGGGGTCAGGGTTCAGCCTTAGAATCAGCACAGGCAGCGTGTTAAATGCGAAAGCAGGTTGCTGAGGTCTCTTTCACACCCCCTGGTCCCGGCCTGAGAAAACATGAATGGAAATCATTTCTACAAGAAGATGATTTTTGCAGCAGGTGCTGAGAACTGTGTAAAAATGGGCATTTTCTAGGCGCTGTTGGCAGTTGTAAGAAAGCAGAGCTTTTCAGAGGCACACTGCCTCAGGCCTTGCCTCAGTCCTGTCAGATAAATGCAGGAGGCGACTGGGTGGGGAAAGAGAAGACTGCAGCAAAAGCCTAGGGGAAGCTACAGTTGCACAGCAGGTGTGGGCCTGTGGTGAAGGGAGCGTCTTGGCTTCTGGGTGGGTGTTTCTTCAGGTCCAGGAGTGGGTTTGGCTCCGCTCAGCTGCGGGTTCCTGTGCTTCTTCCCTGCCAGGTACCGAGCTGGAGCTGCAAGGAGAACCTGGCCTCATCCAAGCTCCCTCTGCCCTCCCAGCTCCCTTGTGTTTGGATGGTAATCTCCTTAGTGGCCATGTACTTTAGGGTGATGTTTGGCAGTGGTGGAGTGTTTTTTGACAGGTGGTTTTGCTGGTTCTTTTTTTGGGGGATTAGTGATGAGTGAGAGCATTTGGGGAACATTAAATGATGAGTGATCTGCTTTTCCCTGATGCGAAAGCTGTTCGTGTCTGGTGAGGTGGGTCCTAGAGCCACAGCAGAGGGTACTTTTTGGAACGCCCTGGCCCCTGAGGTACAGGGAGGTCTTGGCTGACCCAGAGAGGTTGCCACTGTACTGCTCTTTCCTCACCCTGGGGCTGAGTTTGCAGTCCAGCTGGGGAAGGGCAGCGCTGAAGAGGGGTGCTCAGTCCACTGATACCTGTTGGCACTGGTGGCTGTAGAGAATGTTCTGGATCTTTTGCTGAGATGTTCTGCAAGTTTCCTCAGGGCTCCATCACCTCAGCCTTTGACGCAGGTTTGTTTCCTTGCTTCTGGGAGGGGCCAGGGCCATCTGTGGCTGAGACATATCCACACCTTAGGCTGGGGGTATTCTGCATGACCTGGTGGATGGTTTCTTTGGCTGTCCCTGGAGTGGATGTGCCTGTGAGGTTCGCTTGGGGTGGAAGGGGGACAAGTCGAGAGGGGGGGGGGTCCCCAGACTTGGAACAGCCAATGGGGACAGCCTGAAATGGATCTTCCCCCAGGCTCTTTGTGCCCTGATCCTAATGTGGACTGAGCTGTCCATGGTTCCAGCCTGATCACGTGCAAGAGATAACAAGAGCAACAAAGAGGATCGTAAACAGCTCGCTGGGCTGCTCCACTCTGCTCTGACAAAAAAGTGAATGGAGGCGGAATTAGCAGAACCTCTGAAAAAAGTACCATAGGACCTGGACCACAATTTTATTACTTCAAGTGGTGGAAGTTTGTCGTTGTTTGTTTTATAGCGTACTCATTGCTTCTGTGGGCTCCTTGCAGCATCTAGGATGTTAAAGCTTATGTCAGGAATGCAGCTTCCTGTGGTGATGCTGTTCCCCCTGGGACCGATTGAACTATTTTTCTTAACCGACGGAGCCATCCAGGCGCCCCGATTGAGACATTTTTCATTGGGTTCCCACTTACCAGGAACATGCCGTGCAGGTGTTTGCTTGTGTGAGTGCATACGTCGGTGACTTCAGGTGGGATATATGCAGGCTCAGTTTGGCAATTTAGGTATACTATATTTTAAAAATTAATGGAACCATCCTTGGGTTAATTGGATTCCTGCTAATTAGGGCTGATGATTTGGGAAATGGAGAAGATGCAGATCATGGTGCTTTCTCATGACTCCTTTCCTCCTGGATGGAGCACACTGTGTGTGTGTGTGTGTGTGTGTGTGTGTGTGTGTGTGTGTGCGTGCATGTGCGTGTGTGCTCGCGCTGTACTGGATTAGGATTTTAACTCTGTGTATGTAATGCGTCAGAATACAGCCTCTCAGGGACACAGTGTGGCCTTAGGGAAAGGACTCTGAATTACTTGCCTTCCTTGAACCCTGAGGTGTTTAATAAATGCTTGTTGACTTAGTGATATGCAACAATTTCAAGTAGTACTTTAAAAAATAAAGTCACATTGTAGTTCAATAAATGTTTGTTTGAATTAATTTTTTTTGGCGGGGCGAGGGGATGTGGTTATATCTCCTTCCATGTGAAGAGTTGCCTAATTGTTAGGTTTTACTGTATTCTCTGTGAGAAATCTGATACTCAAAAAAATGGGGTCCCCTGAAATACAAAGTTTTTTGAAAAGTTGCATTTATTCTGGCACATAGTAGGTACTCTGTAAGTATTTTGTTGGAATGGATGAAATCAGAACCATATGGAAAATAGGATGGCCTGAAAAGCTCTGATTTCTATTCAGTACACTGAATGCCATAGCAGCCGACATTTTGTAAGAAGATATGTTTTATTGGCAAGAGTCCTGCGATTCAGTAAAGTAGCTGGCTCGTGGGAATTTGTCTTTGACAGTTAATTCATTCAGCAAATGTTTACCGACTGCTGCTATATTCTGCACTTGTGCTCAGTCCTGGGGGTGCTAAGGAAGAAGAGGTCTAAAGGCAGGCTGGTCTGCTGTCGACAGAACTTACCTGGGTGTCTCCACCTCTCGACATGAGGAGGCATGAGAGAGCAAGGCTTCTCTGTGCACACCCGGGAGAATGCACGCCTGGGACTCTGTGCTGATGATTTTTATTGGTGGTTAATTATAGCTAATAATTTTTATTGATGGAAAACTAATTTCCCTAATTACTGATGCGTGTCTTCTGGTGATTCTTTTATTGTAGCAGAAGATGGCTGTGCCTCCCACGTATGCTGATCTTGGCAAATGTGCCAGGGATGTCTTCACCAAGGGTTATGGTGAGTGTTTCGGAGCTAATGGGCTGGGTTGGCATGTTTGGGATTTTACCCATCACAGTTCGGGAGACCTGGGTGGGTCAACTCTCAGAACTTTGATGTCGGGGGGAAAAAAGACAAGCCTACTATGCCTAATAAAGCAGTGTTGGTTTGTACACCTGGTAAGGGCAGGCTGACGAATCGCTGCAGACAAGTGGACGCCCTGGTTTCCTCTCCCACAGGTGGGAGCAGCTCTGTGTGTGCCGTGGTCATGGAGTGCAGTTTCTAAGTGTTGCCCATCCTTAGGCCTGTGCTCACACTGTCCCGTACCTTTCCCTGTCATTCTGCTGGGAGCGCACAGCCACTGTTCGGTAGCCAAAGTTCCACAGGTAGGCAGGCAGCAGTGGAGACAGGCACCCTGCACACTCACGGCATCTTGAAACAGGAGAAGGGAGGCAGAGATGCTGCTCTCGAGCTAGTTATTTAGCCTATTAACAGTTCCCATGTTCTTTCTTTAGGATTTGGCTTAATCAAACTCGATTTGAAGACAAAATCTGAGAATGGACTGGTAAGTTGTCTGATCGACACGGAGCATGGGGGTTTATTGTAGATCAGTGGAGAGGATGACTACCGTGTCCTGGGTGGCAGAGTCCAATGAAAGGACCTTTTCTTTTTATAAATTAAATTTTTTATTTTTTTTTGAGAGAGAGAGAGAGTGTGCACATAAGTCGGGAAGGGGCAGAGGGAGAGAGAAGGAGAGAATGTTAAACAGGCTCTATGCTCAGCAAGGAGCCTGACATGGGGCTCAATGTCACGGCCGTGAGATCATGACCTGAGCTCAAATCAAGAGTTGGACGCTTAACTGACTGAGCCCCCCAGGTGCCCTGAAAGGACCTTTTTGATTGTGGCAGTTTGTAGTTGTCACATTCATCGCATCCTGTATGGGATGGGTGGTCCAGGGGCATGCTGCTGATAGGTCCCTAGTTTAGCAGCTGTTAATACTCACTGAGTTAATAAACTCTGTTTTATTTTTCCTTGTTTCTTTAAAAAAAATTTTTTTTTTTTAACGTTTATTCATTTTGAGACAGAGAGAGACAGAGCATGAACGGGAGAGGGGCAGAGAGAGAGAGGGAGACACAGAATCAGAAGCAGGCTCCAGGCTCTGAGCCATCAACCCAGAGCCCAACGCGGGGCTCAAACCCACGGACCGTGAGATCGTGACCTGAGCCGAAGTCAGACGCTCAACCGACTGAGCCACCCAGGCGCCCCTCCTTGTTTCTTTTTAAAATTGAGCTGTTTTCAATGCCACCTGATTATCAAAAAAAAAAAAAAAAAAAAAAAAGTAGTAATCCCTTTTAGACTGTGTGTGTGAGGATTGTTGGAAGGAGGACGTTTTGGGGTTGATGTACTCCAGTGTCATCTTGAGCTCAGCGGTTTTGGTGTGTATTTGGCTGGAAGTATTGTGGAAGTGGGATTGTCTTCCTGTCCAGACTGATGTATTACCAGGGCGGAAGGAAGCTGTCTCCTGACAGAGAATTCCCCATAAGAGTCTTTTAACTAACAGGGCTCTTTAATCCCATCTGTATTTAAATATTGAATTGGATTGTAGAAGTAGCCTTTGCCTCCACACATTCAGGTCTCACCTCTTGTATAGAGGAAAGTCCGTTCCATTTAGGATGCTTCAGTGGAGCCCTGGGGAACAGGCCGTGACTCTCTCTCTGCTTTACAGGAATTTACGAGCTCAGGTTCTGCCAACACTGAGACCACCAAAGTGACGGGCAGTCTGGAAACCAAGTACAGATGGACTGAATACGGTCTGACGTTTACGGAGAAATGGAACACTGACAACACATTAGGCACAGAGATTACTGTGGAGGATCAGGTAATGGTGGTCACTGCGAAGAGACACGGTTTTATTCTGCTGCCCTGCCTTTGACTAAACCTGGCACGTTTCTTTTCTGTTCAGCTTGCACGTGGACTGAAGCTGACCTTTGATTCATCCTTCTCACCAAACACAGGGTAAGAATCTCACGTGTTTTCTTAGCAAGGACGTTTAACAGTGTTTTTTCTGTTTGTTTTAAAAAATTTTTTTTAATGTTTTATTTATTTTTGAGACAGGGAGAGACAGAGCATGAACGGGGGAGGGTCAGAGAGAGAGGGAGACACAGAATCTGAAACAGGCTCCAGGCTCTGAGCGGTCAGCACAGAGCCCGACGTGGGGCTCGAACCCATGGACCGAGAGATCATGACCTGAGCCGAAGTCGGATGCTCAACCGACTGAGCCACCCAGGCGCCCCTTAAATTTTTTTTTAATGTTTATTTTTGAGAGAGAGAGAGAGAGAGAGAGAGCGAGCACATGAGCATGGGAGGGGCAGAGAGAGAGGGAGACATAGAATCCAAATCAGGCTCCAGGCTCTGAGCAGCACAGAGCCTGACGTGGGGCTCAAACTCATGAACTGTGAGATCATGACCTGAGCCAAAGTTGGACGCTTAACCGACTGAGCCACCCAGGCACCCCTAACAGTGTTTTATAGTGAGATTCTGTGCTGCGTGTTGTGGCCATCCTGGCTTCATCTGTGGAGGGCTACAGGATTTGTGTGGTCCAGTAATGCTGTGTTTCATGTGAGTGAGGCTGCTGGGAATGTAAGCGGCCAAGGCTGTAGGCAGCCGGCGATGTTGGGAAGCAGTGTCTGAGCGATCATTGTTGCCAGCCCCAGTTTTCAGGCTGGGAGGGCCCTTTCCCCAGTTTTCTACATAGGAGCACTGAGAGAGGATGGGTTTTAAGTGCAGCATGGCTCCTGAGGCTGCACTTTTTGCCCCATGTCCCCCAGCCACAAACCAATTATGCTTCACTGTTCTTGGGCTCATCAGGAGGCAAGACCATGTGTTGGTTGCCTCAGCCCCTGGTGCTTTTCAAAGTGAATAGATGGGACACATGTTGCACAAATAGCATGTCGGGTTCCCTTACATCCTACACCCAGCTTCTCCTAATGTTAACATCTTACATAACTATGATGTAATTATCAGAACCAGGAAATTTATATGGCTGTCATACAGTTAACTAATCTGTTGTCCTACTGATGTCTTACTTCTGGTCCATGACCCATTTCAGGATACTAGATTGCATTTAGTCCTCAAATCTCTTTGGTCTCCTCTAATCTAGAATGTAGTCTTTCATGACCTGGACACTGTTAAATAGGATTGATGAATTATTTTGTGGAATCCTTCAGTTTGGATTTATCTGATGTTTCCTCATGGTCAAACTCAGGTTATGCATTTTTATTATATTATGTTATATTATTGTTATATTATTTATTTTATTATCTTATAACACTTCTGTTATACAGCCACAGAAGTGATGTTTGGTCTGTCTTGTGCGTGATATCAGGATGTATATGTCAGTATTCTTTACTGGTGATACTAACTTTGATCACTTGATTAAAGTGGTCTTTGCCAGGTTTCTCCATGAAGTTACTTTTCTCTTTGTAAATGGGTATGTTGGGAGATACTGTGAGACTATGTAAATATTCTGTTTCTTACTTTTTGAAAAACAAAATTAGTATCCATAGTGATTCTTGCCTGCAACTAGTATGTTTGGTAAAGATTTTCTCTTCCCATCATGCCTTCTGCATTTATTAATTGGGATTCTACTCTAAGGAGGAGCTCTTCCTTCTCCATTTATTTATTGAATCATTTATTTATATTGATATGGATCCACAGACATTTTATTCTGTGGGTTATAACCTATTACCACAATATATTTGATTACTCATTTGTTTCAGACATGGCCCTTGGGCGTGTCTCCAAGTGTGCTTTTGATAATCCCCTGTCACTTCTTTTGAGCTCTACTTCGGAAGCTATAGCAGGCTCATCTTCTGCTCTAGTCCTGCCATCAGGCATTTCTGCAAGGAGCTTCAGTTCCTTTTATTGAAGAATGGCATATAGAAACCAAGATTGTGGGCACAGTGTGTCCGTATTGCTCCTGGGTATTTGAGGCAGGTTTTGATGGTTTATGGAGATTGGAAGTGGAAGCTGGCTTTCCAAACCTACTGAGGTGGATAGCCTGGGAAAGCATTGTGGCTTCTGAAGGAGCTGAGCGTAGACTACATAAGGATGAGGCTGCAAACTCCTCTAGGGACCAGCCCCACATTGAGTACCTACCACAGAAAAACCAGATCATTAACTGGATATCAGAGTCATGCCTCTCTCAGGTGCTTGTCAAGTTAGTGCTATTGTTTAAGTAGCTTAAAAAAAAAAAATCCCCGTAATACTTGAAAGAGGGAAAACTCCAAAGACGTGGAGTGTTGCATTAGAGCAGAAGCCTAGAGAGAAACCTGAGTCACTGCCCGAGCACTGCCTATTCTCTGGGGACTTTGTGCTCCTGGCCAGAATTCATTGAGACAGGGTAAGGAGGCACCATGTAAGTGGTCTGGGATGGCTGGTCCACACCACTGGTCAGAGGCCCTGCCACAAGCAGCATGCTTTGGTCAGCAGCAGCTTTTTACCCAGTGGTTATAAGATGCCTGATTTTTACAGTGCTGGTCTCCCTCCCTTCCTAAATGTCAGCCTCCGAGCAGCTGCCTTTCATCAATCACCCCACTAGCATGCTGCCAGTTGGATAAGCCAAAACCCAGGTTGCTTCCTCCAAAGGGTAGGCAGACCAGAAGAGGTTTATTTTATTTTGAGAGAAAGAGAGAGAGAGAGCACGCATGAGCAGAGGAGGGGCAGGGAGAGACAGGGAGAGAGAGAATCCCAACCAGGCTCTGTACTGTTAGCTTGGAGCTCTACACAGGGCTTGATCTGATGAACCATGAGATCATGACACCAGGTGCCCCTATTTTGAGTTTTTCTTATTGACAGATAATTTGGTTGTTATTCCTTTCCTTCAAAGCTTGTGAAAATGTACCAAAGCAACTTGAACAAAAGTTGTAAGCATCATTGTCAGTTGTGAAGGGTGTTGGCTTTATTTTCAACCATGATCTCGGAAAGTCTCATCTCCTTGATGACTTGGAATGTTTAACCTTAAATTTTTTGTTATAGAAAATTTCAAACATACTAAAGACTAGTATATTAAACACTCATCAGAGGGGCGCCTGGGTAGCTCAGTTAAGCCTCCGACTTCAGTTCAGGTTATGATCTCTCAGTCCTTGGGTTCAAGCACTGCCTTGAGCTCTGTGCTGACAGCTCAGAGCGCGGAGCCTGGTTTGAATTCTGTGTCTCCCTCTCTCTGTGCCTCTCCCCTGTTTGCTCTCTGTCTCTCTCTCTGTCTCTCTCTCAAAAATAAACATTAAAAAAAAAAATACCTTCATCATGTTACCATCACCCAGCTTTAATAATTATCAACCCATAGCTAATTATGTTTTATTTATGCACTCACAATCAGTCTCTTCCACCCTCAGATTATTTTGAATAACAGTTATTGCCTAATTTCATCTGTAAATGTTTTAATATATATCTTTAAAAAATTGTTTTTAATGTTTATTTATTATTGAGAGACAGAGAGAGAGACAGAGCATGAGCATGGGAGGGGCAGAGACAGGAGAAGACACAGAATCCAAAGCAGGCTCCAGGCTCTGAGCTGTCAGCAGAGCCCAACATGGGGCTCGAACTCACAAACTGTGAGATCATGATCTGAGCTGAAGTCGGACACTTAACTGACTGAGCCACCCAGGCACCCCAATATGTATCTTTAAATGATGATTTTTTTTTTTTTTTTTTTTAGTTTATTCTGAGAGTACAAGTGGGGTAGGGGCAGAGAGAGAGGGACAGAGAATTCTAAGCAGGCTCTGAGCCATAAGTGCAGAGGTTGACATGGGGCTTGAACCCGTGAACTGTGAGATCATGCCCTGAGCCGAGATCAAGAGTCAGATGAACTGACTGAGTCACCCAGCTGCCACTTGTTTTTATTTTAATTCTGGTAGTTAACAGTCTTGTGTATTAGTTTCAGGTGTACAATATAGTGATTCAACAATTCCATACATTACCTGGTGCTGATCATGACAAGTGCACTCCTTAAGCCCATCACCTATTTCACCCAACCCCTGGCCCCCTCCCATCTGGTAGCTGTCAGCTTGTTCTCTGTAGTTAAAGATTTGCAATGTTTCACGAATTTGTATGTCGCCCTTCTGCAGGGGCCATGTTAATCTTCCCTGTATCGTTTCAGTTTTAATACATGTGCTGCTGAGGCACACATTTTTAAAAAAAAGTTTAGTCACAATATGATTACATTGTAAAAAATTGATCATCTTTCTTTAATATTGTTAAATCTCTAGTCTGATCAAATTTACATAATTTCATTAAAAAACTTTTTTTAATGTTTATTTATTTCTGAGAGAGAGAGAAAGAGAGAGAGAGCGCACAAGTGCAGGAGGGACAGGGAGAGAGGGAGACACAGAATCTGAAATAGGTTCCAGGCTCTGAGCTATCAGCACAGAGCCTGATGTGGGACTCAAACTCCTGAGCTGTGAGATCATGACCTGAGCTGAAGTCAGACACTTAACCGACAGAGTCACCCAGGTGCTCCTACATGATTTCATTTTTAATTTACAGAATCAAAAATTGTCCGTGCAAAATTGTGAAAATCGGGTCATTTGCCTCCTTAAATCTCTTTAATTTTTAGATTCTCCTCTGCCTTTTTTCCCCCCTTTCTAACTTATTTGTTGAAAGTAGGTCATTTGTCCCATAAGATTACACATAGACTAAACTATGCTGTGTGTATCTCTATGGTCATTAAAAATTTTTTTTAAAAATGTTTTTATATATTTTTGAGACAGAGAGAGACAGAGCATCAGCAGGGGAGGGGCAGAAAGAGAGGGAGACACAGAATCCGAAGCAGGCTCCAGGCTCTGAGCTCTCAGCACAGAGCCCAATGCGGGGCTCAAACTCACAGACTGTGAGATCATGACTTGAGCTGAAGTCAGACACTTAACCGACTGAGCCACCCAGGCGCCCCTCTCTATGGTTGGTCATTTAATTTGTTACCCTGTCCCTCATATTTACTGTGAATTGGTAAGTCTACAGGCTTCATTGCATTTAGATTCCATTGGGGAGGGGAGAGGGTAGAATAAAAGTGGTGACATATGCTTCCATTGGATGTGCATAGAAGGCTGGGTTTTTTCTTTGTACATTAGTGCTATTCACAGTTCACTCAGGGGTTACAGACTGGTGAGAATTCCACTTTAATCATTCATTCTTCATTTGTTAGGTAGAATATTTCGATAAAAAGAAACTTCTTTTTTTTTCAATGTATGAAATTTATTGTCAAATTGGTTTCCATACAACACCCAGTGCTCATCCCAAAAGGTGCCCTCCTCAATACCCATCACCCACCCTCCCCTCCCTCCCCCCCATCAACCCTCAGTTTGTTCTCAGTTTTTAAGAGTCTCTTATGATAAAAAGAAACTTCTAAACTGTTGGTTACTCTGAGATAGTGTAGCAAAGGTGGAATAAACATTTGCTTCCTTTTTATTTACTGTTTCAAAGTAACACATTGGTTCTCTAGTCTCTAAAGATGCCCAATGTCTGTGTTTTAAGTGTCAGTATGAATGAATTCATAGATTTAAACATATTTGATGTGTTTCAATCCATTGCCAGTATTTTTTTTTCCAAATTTTTTAATGTTTATTCATTTTTGAGAGACAGAGACAGAATTCGAGCAGGGGCGGGGGCAGAGAGAGAGAGAGGGAGACACAGAATCTGAAGTAGGCTCCAGGCTCTGAGGTTTCCCAGCTCCCATGACTGCAGGGTCCCGGGTTCTACATCTGTACCCAGGTCTCTGAAATACATGCTCATTGGGATCTCATGAATACCCAGTTAAAAGCTATCTGTCATATTTACTTAGGAGGGATGTACCTAGTATTTGTTTATTTACTAAGTGAACCACAAAGTAAGAAAGCAACCATCTCCTTAAAAGCTGCTGTTTAGGAGCCCTTGGGTGGCTCAGTTGGTTAAGCGTCCGACTCTTGGTTTCGGCTCAGGTCCTGATCTCAGGGTGTTGTGAGTTCAATCCCCACATGAGGCTCCATGCTGACAGTGTGGAGCCTGCTTGGGATTTTCAGTCTCCCTCTCTCTCTGCCCCTCCCCCACTTATGCTCTCTCTGTATCTTTTGAAATAAAAGCTTGAAAAAAAAAGCTTCTGTTTAGATAGATGCCTTCATGACAGATACACTGTGTCTTTTTCATAGACTTGAAGAATAGCAAAGATACATCTGTTTCATAATTACATGAGCGCTCTACCTAATAAATGCCTGTGTAGGCCATTACATTAGGCATAGGGAGAGGTTAGTAAAGGAAAATTACTTAGTGCCCCCCTTGCCTGTGTTCTCACTTGATTATTGTGGCATTTCTGCAGATGGGTTTGTGGTTGAAGAGAGGTTGTGGTCTTCCATTGGGGCACAGCAGCTGCTTAAGGGAGATCTGGGGTGTGCTGACTTTGCCCTCCATCCCTGTATATAACCTGAGCTTTAAAACTTTTTTTTTTTTTTTTTTTTTTTTGCCTTCTTTTGGTATGGTTGTCACAAGGTGAGTAAGCTTATGACTTTAATACAATTTCTTTTCCTTCAGGAAAAAAAATGCTAAAATCAAGACAGGGTATAAGCGGGAGCACATCAACCTGGGCTGTGACGTGGATTTCGACATCGCCGGCCCTTCGATCCGGGGCGCTCTGGTGCTGGGCTATGAGGGCTGGCTGGCTGGCTACCAGATGAATTTTGAGACTGCAAAGTCTCGAGTGACCCAGAGCAACTTTGCAGTTGGCTACAAGACTGACGAATTCCAGCTCCACACTAATGTGTAAGTGTACGTGAGTGTCGTGTGTAAGTGTGTGCAGGAGGGGGATTGCTTTTCAAGCTCACATTTTAATCACTTTAAAGTGAGTGTTTTGACATCACATGAGCCACATGGCCTGCTGGTCTTTTTCTGTTTCCCACCTGTCCAATTCTGGAAGTGGTTTAGGCTCTTTGTGTTCTAGAGACGGTCGGAGCTGTCACTGGTACACACAGAATGACTGATCAGTTACAGCAAGGGCATGACGTCAGTCCAGTGGAGTGTCCCTTCCCTTTGTGGACATTGGAACTCCTTTCATTGTTAGTAACAAAATAGTGGGGAAAGGTGTGTCTGTCCCTCTTTCTCTGTAGGAAGCCTGAGGTTAGCCTGCCATGCTTAATGAAACATAGATCTGAGACACCAGGTTAGGGGATGATGATCTCAGTTCCATACAGTGTCTTCTCATGGCAGAGCATGCAAAAGTTGACTAACTACCAGATAGTACAGTGAAGGGAAGAGAAAAGTGCAGACTGGCTTAGAGAGCCCCTTGTAGTTAAGCTTGGGAATTGGAGTGCAGTGGAGTGCTGATGTAGGTGAAGGGAAACGGATGTTTCATCTCTAAAATCCCGATGCCACAATTGGGGGACAACTTTTTCGGATTTCTTTCTTTCCACTAGAGGTCACTAAAGGAGTGACTTCTTAAAGTTAAGTTAAGTGGTACATGTATAGTATTTAATAACATTTCCACTTACAAAGTTTTTTGAAAAATTTTTATACAGTAGTTCCCCCGTAACTGCCATTTCACTTTTTGCGATGTCACTTACCCAGTCAACCACGGTCCAGAAGTGGATGATCCCCCTTCTGATGTATTTTTGGAAGGTCAGCAGTAGTCCAATGTACGTCACAGGCCTGTGTCACTCACCTCACTTCATCTCATCATGTAGGCATTTTATCATCTCACATCATCATAACAAGGCCATACGTAGTACAATAAGGTATTTTGAGACAGAGAGCACATTCATATAACTTATATTACAGTATGTTGTTATAATTGTTCTATTAAAATCATAAAAGTTATTGTTGCTGATCTCTTACTGCATCTACTCTATAAATTTTGTCATAGGTATGGATGTGTAGGAGAAAATGTAGCATATATGTAGGGTTCGGTACTGTCTGTGGTTTCAGGCATCCCCTGGGGGTCTTGGAACGGATCCCCTACAGATAAGGAAGGGCTACTGTAATTAGTATAATTAACATAACAGAATTAATATAACAGATCTGTTATTTTGAGTTTATTTATATTTATTTATTTTAACATAACAGAATTAATATAACAGATCTATTTTAAGTTTTGAGTTTATTTATTTATGTTAACATAACAGAATTAATATGATATAACAGATCTATTATTATAATAAGTTTTGAGTTTATTTTTTCTTTCTTTTTTTTTTTTTTTTTTCCAACGTTTATTTATTTTTGGGACAGAGAGAGACAGAGCATGAACAGGGGAGGGGCAGAGAGAGAGGGAGACACAGAATCGGAAACAGGCTCCAGGCTCTGAGCCATCAGCCCAGAGCCTGACGCGGGGCTCGAACTCACGGACCGCGAGATCGTGACCTGGCTGAAGTCAGACGCTTAACCGACTGCGCCACCCAGGCGCCCCATTGAGTTTATTTTTTCAATGTTTATTTATTTTTGAGAGGGAGAGAAACAGCGTGAGTGGGGGAGGGGCAGAGAGAGAGGGAGACACAGAATCTGAAGCAGGCTCCAGGCTCTGAGCTGAGCCGTCAGCACAGAGCCCAATGCGAGGCTTGAACCCATGAACCGCAAGATCATGACCTGAGCCAAAGTCAGAAGCTTAACTGACTCAGCCGCCCAGGCACTCCTATTTATTTATTTATTTTTAAGGTTTATTTTTGAGAGGGGGGGAGGGGCAGAAGAGAGGGGGGGTGGGGACAGAAGATCCAAAGCAGGCTTAGCTGACAGCAGCGAGATCATGACCTGAGCCGAAGTCAAAAGCTGGACGCCCAACCAACTGAGCCACCCAGGCACCCCAGTTTTGAGTTTTTTGAAGCTAAAAAGTCACAGGAAAACCAGAGTGATGGATAGTCCAGTGGTTTCTGGAGTGGGAGTGGGGGAGAGTGTGACTGCCCAGGGGTGGTGTGAGGAGATTTGGGGGTGGTGGAGCTGTTCTGTATCCTGATTGTGGTGGTGGTCACACAAATCTTGCACATGTGTTAAAATTCATAGAAATGTACACCCCCCCCAAAAAAGTCAAAAAAGGTATATAAATTCAAAAAAAGCAATATACAAAAATGTCACAGGAAAAAGGGCACAATCAGTAGAAGTGTTTTTTAAGTTGGAGTTATGACTGAAATGGAAAGTCCTTCCTTGGTGTCGAATCGGAAATTGGCACCAATTCTAGGAATAGCAATGGCCGTTACTGTTTTCCCCACATACCTGAGCCTCACATACCTGATTTTATTAAGTGGACACGGTTTATTTTTAGCTGGCGTGGAAACTGCTGACACAGCCATCTGGGTTGTCCTAGGGCTTGCAGAGGCCCAAGTGTCATAGTTGTGCTCTGTGCTTCATGTAGATGAATTTGAACAATGACTTCCCTCTGTTTATGGTTTTGAGAGCTCCCAACAGGAAGGCAGTGTTGCTGGTTTTAGAATATAATGAAAAATCTGACATTTTTTAGATACACATGTGAGCCCAAGAAAATTTCCCGATTTCAGTTATACTAAAGTTAATCAAAAACTTTAGTTTTGTCTGTGGCAAGCTGCTGTTCTGTGGACTTTCTGGTTCCCTGCAAATCAGGGGGTGCCTGTCCTGGCCTTGTACTTTCTGGAAGTACAAGGTCTGTATCACTGAATTTCAGGGGAAAACTTGAGCATTTAGAATGTATTTAATGAGCATCTACTTTAGGGAGAGTATATTAGTGAGGAGCGGAGTTTGCAGTGAATCAGCAGTTTGTCCCTGGATTAGTGAGTTCTAAGCTCTTTGCTGAATTCCGGAGTACGTGGGCTCTGCCTTACTAGTTTCTGATGACATTTCTACTTGAAGCACCCAAAATGACGAGGCAGAACTTTGACATTGTTTTGTGTTAAAAATGGAAAGGAGGGGAAAGGGATATTTCCAAAGGCTGGAGTCACTGTGGTGTGTTTGGAAGAGATGAAGGAGTTTGTCCAGTTCGGTTTCATTCCATTTTTGAAAGACGGGAACATTTTGTAATGCACCAAGTGTCTCCTTTTCATCCCATCAGAACTGTAGAGATTTTTCAGTTTGGGCCAAGAGTATTGCACAGGTGGAAAAGTCTGAATTGCAGGTCAAGTTCTTCTGTAATTGCTGCCACCCTAGGGGGCTAGGTGGGTTTTGGCTGTGCCCGCCCAGCAGTGGCTGCAGCTGGTGGTGCTAAGGGCTGTAACCTGCCTTCTGAAGAACACGGGTGGCCCAGCCTTTCTTACCATTTTTGGTTGTGTTCTCTTCTCATTTGCTTCTACTCCCTTACCACTGTTATGATAGATGCATTGACAAAAGAGGTAATATTAGCAGCAGCAGCAAAAAAAATAAATAAATAAATAAAATCACCCAGAATTCCATTTTCTTAGTTGCTGCTTCTATTTTAAAGAATATTTTGGAAGCAGATTTCAAATTCCATGCAGCCTCAGCTTCCTGCCTTTGGGTGTTCCCAATGGTGGTTGAAAACTAGCCTCTCCCTTTGAACCTTCCCAAAGCTGGTGTCTGTTCCATTCCTATCAGGCTTTTCCCTACTTTGGTACTCGTTTTGTGATCATTTTGGTCCATTGACAGCAGCCCTGCCCTCTGTCAGACTTGGACCACTGTGCCCAGCTCCAGCCTGCCTTCAGGGGTGGATGGGCACCTGTGCTCTGATTGTTTGCAGAAACGATGGGACAGAGTTTGGTGGCTCCATTTATCAGAAGGTGAACAAGAAGTTAGAGACCGCTGTTAATCTGGCCTGGACAGCAGGAAATAGTAACACTCGCTTTGGAATAGCGGCCAAGTATCAGATCGATCCTGACGCCTGCTTCTCGGTGAGTACCTGTGGAATCACGCATCACCCAGGCTCCACCTGAAGCTTAGGATGGAATCCTTCTGGATTGCCGGAGTTCCATGCTGGAGCTAGAGATTTTTTTTCTCTATGCAAAGAGTTTGAAATGAGGAAAGTGATAATAGTAATAGCTCTTACTGTAGATGCCAGCCACTGTGCGGAGCCCATTATGTGTGGGTTACTGTCTTTAATTCTTACACAACCTATTTGAGGCAGGTGCCTTTAAAAAAAAAAGAAATATGATTCCAACCCTGTTTGCACAAATGAGGAACTGGAAATTCAGAGAGGCTGAGGGCAGATGGAGCAGACATCTGGTAAGTGCTGGGGTGCTGGGCCTGGACTTGACCCACACTGGTTTGCTCTGGAGCCTGCCCTTATCAGCCCATGTTCCATGCTGCAGACTCTAAAGGGGGGTCACCTTGAATCCTAAGGTTTTATTTTTTTATTTTTATTGTTTTAATGTTTATTTTCGAGAGATAGGGCAGTCAGGGGAGGGGCAGAGAGCGAGGGAGACAGAGAATCCGAAGCAGGCTCCGCGCTGACAGGGGAGAGCCTGGTGTGGGCTCGAACTCATGAACTGCGAGGTCATAACCTGTGCTAAAGTTGGCTGTTTAACTGACTGGCCACCAAGGCATCTCCCCCCCGGCTTAAAAAAATTATTACTATTATTATTTTTTTTGAGAGAGAGAGGACCCTCAGGATTCATGTTCATTTAATGCTTCTCATTTTTCATCCTCTTGCCAGCTCTTGTATTGGATATTAAGAAACCAGACCCTGGCACTTAGTAGTTGGCATCTAATCTTGCAGACTCGGTGGCATTGCTCGCGGTTGAGTTGCTGCACGATTTTTGCATTAAATCCTGTTGAACTCCTCTCTGTTGTCACAGGGCACTGCTGGCTGCTTCCCTTTGGGGTGGAATGCGGAAGTCTCATGTTGCAGGATGGTTATTGTGTAATTTACAAACAGCTCATTTGAAACGGGAACTGAATTTGGCTCCCTTAAAGTTACGCAGTTAAAAACAAAGGAAGAGGGGCCTTATTAATTAGATGGTATAAGCAAAAAGGAACAGCCAGATGGGGCCCTTACTGCCAGGAAATCTTTCCCCCTGCTTTGTTCTTTCTTATGGAAGTTGTCAGGTCTGAAAACAGCATTAAAGCAGGAAAACGTACCTTGGCAGCCTTAGCTTTTGCCAGGACTTGGTGTTCTCATGACGTGAGCCTTCTCTGCTCCTGACCTCTCCTTGTTTCACTAGAAAGGGGGTTAAGGGGGAGGCCCAGATTTTCCTACAACTCAGGCAGAGGAATGAGGGTAACATTGACTCAACTTCTTTATTGAACTTAATTATTAATTATTATTCACAAAATGCTGAAATTTAAGTGACTGGCTAGGTCATTCTTTTGCTCCAGTATGATTTTATTTTACTTTAATGTTTTATTTATTTTTGAGAGACAGAGTATGAGCGGGGAAGTGGCAGAGAGAGAGGGAGACACAGAATCTGAAGCAGGCTCTAGGCTCTGAGCTGTCAGCACAGAGCCTGATGGAGAGCTTGAACCCATGGACTGTGAGATCATGACCTGAGCCGAAGTGAGACTCTTAACTGACTGAGCCACCTGGCCACCCCATAACTTTCCTTTAACTGACAGTTGTGTTGACTCTTTAAGTTTCTTTTCTGAGACTTTGCTCTCAAATTTGATATATTTCATGTTGAATTTAATGAATCTCATAATCAAAGTGGTCATGAAAAAAGAGAAGTTGATTCTGAAGGCCTGAGTTGGTTGGTTCCAAAGCTCTTACTCATTTTGGAGATGAAAACATAAAGTACTTAACAATTTCACTGTCTTATCTTTTCCTTGACTAGGCTAAAGTGAACAACTCCAGCCTGATAGGTTTAGGATACACTCAGACCCTAAAGCCAGGTAAGTGTTGCTTTGAAAGTTAGTAAAATTGTTTCTTTGCCTTAAAGAAAAATTGTGCTGGTTTGCTGCTTTATGTTACTGCTTATATAATGCCTGAATAGTACATTATAAACGAGTGGAGAGAAAGTTTTATAATTAAATGTTTATAAAAGTGTGCAGAATTGTTATAAAACATTTGGAGCATAGAAGTAGTAAGTAGGAGAGAAAAAGGCCAAGGCTAGAGTGTTACACTTTTGGTTATTTTCTTCCATCTGTTTTTCCATTGTGTACATAGTGTCTGATACTTACTTCTAGCAGATTCTTAAAACTAGCCCATAAGTCATCCTCATTGTAAAAACCGTTGTGCCGATTTCCTCTGCACAGGTGGCTAGTCCGGTCCATGGTATGTTAGAACTACGGGAGATAATACCACTTTGGGATTGGTTTGGTCAAGTTGGGTCTTTGAACTCTACAAATCTGAGATTACATGATGAAAGAATCAAACTTTGGTAGGGAAAATACCAATTAGTCGCGTGCATGTGTGTGTGTTTGTGTCCATGCCGAAAGTGAGATCTCAGAGTCTGATTTATGGTTGGACTTCCTTTCAAAGCACTTTTGCTGAAGAAGCTTACTGCATGGTGCCACTAGAAGAGAGATGATTGTAGCAGGGGGCAATGACAGGACAAAGGAAAGTGGACTCCCTAAAGTGGATTTGGAAAGCCTGTGGAATTAATCAGATGGGTGTTCAGTAACAGGGACTGATGGGCCGTGTGGTTTTTTTGCCTGCTGATAACACACAGCTGAAGCAGGTTTTGAATCTGGTGTTGTCTTGCCATTGTGCTTAGGTACTCCTCCTTGTGTTAACCTTTCTGCTCTGTTTTGACCTTTCTTTTTGTTTCTCTCCTCCATCCCTCCCCTTTCCTTGTCCCTGGTTATTCCCCTTGCAGGTATCAAACTGACGCTCTCAGCTTTGCTGGATGGCAAGAATGTCAATGCTGGTGGCCACAAGCTTGGTCTAGGACTGGAATTTCAGGCATAAACAAATACTGTACAATCGTTTAATTTTAAACTATTTTGAGCATAGCTACCTTCAGAATTTAGTGTACCTTTTAATGTCGTATGTCTGGGATGCGAGTATTGCTAAATATTATGTTAGACCTCCAGGTTAAAGATGATTCAGCTTTAAGGTGTTACCCTTTCAGAGGTACAGAAGAAACCCAATTCCAAGAAAAGTCCTTTCAGCTGTAGACTTTGGGGGACCTTGGTGGCCCTCTAGAATTGTCAGGTTTCTTTTTTATCTAGAAATGGCTGCAAGTGGAAGCTGAGACTTCGTAGGCACTTTGTAAACTGGTATTGAGTAAATGGATGAAATTATGACTTCCTGAGAATTAACTTTGGTTTCCTACCCTAATGAAGGAGAGACTCACTGATGGTGTGTACAAAATCATCTGAAAGAGACTTTTTTAGACAGATTTTCATGACCTGTTTCCACCCCAGTCCATCACCTCTTTTACACCAAAAGTAGTCTGCAGGGCGTGGTAGCTGTTTCTTTTGTGCCATTTGGGGTGGAGAAGGTGGATGTGATGAAGCCAATAATTCAGGACTTAATTCCCTCTCATGTTGTGTTTTTTTTGCCCTTGCACCAGAGTATGAAATAGCTTCTAAGAGTCCCAGCTGCAAGCTGGGAAGAGTCTCTGTGACTGTAATCACATGGTGACAACATTCGGAATCTAAATTGGACTTCTGTTATATTCTCGCCACTCAGTTTATTTTTTAGCAGTTTAATGGGTACATTTTAGAGTCTTCCATTTTGTGTGGAATTAGATCCTCCCCTTCAAATGCTGTAATTAACATCACTTAAAGTAAAACTTGAATAAAATATTGAAACCTCATCCTTCTGTTGTTTTTATTATATTAATAAAAGTGTGAATAAACAGGGCATTTGGCATTTGTGTTTGCACTGTATGTGTGTATGTTGTGTGTGTATGAGAGGGGGATTTTTAGTTTTCTGTTGTTGCATAACAAATGACCCAAATACAGTTGCTTAGAACAACACTCAGTATTTATTTCACAGGTCTCTAGGTCAGAATTCCAGCATGGTATGGCTGGATTTTCTGTTAAAATTCTCATAATGCTGAAATTAGGATGTCTGCCAGACTGTGTTCCCGTCTGGAGCTTGAGGTCCCCTTCCTAGGTCACATGGTTGTGGCAGAATTCAGCTCCTTTCAGTTGTAGGATAGTGGCCCCTATTTCCTTGCTGGCCATCAGCTAGGGGCTCCTCTCTGCAAATAGAGACCACCTGCCTTCCTTGCTGCATGGCCCCCTCCCATCTTCACAGCTGGAATGGAGTAATTCCATTACTGTCAGATCCCTCTCACAGTTGAAATCTCCTCCAGAAGAGCCCCAGCTATACTTTTCCCCTTTTAAAAGTTTTAATTGTATTTACTGAGTTATAATTGACATAAAAAATTGTACTAGATGCCCAACATGGTTTAATATTTGTATATATTATGAAATGATCACTACAATAAGGCTAGTTAGCATCCATCACCACACAGTTACAATGTCTTTTTCCTTGTGATAAGAACTTTTTTTTAATTTTAATTTTTTTTTATTTTTTTCTTTATTTTATTTTTTTCAATATATGAAATTTGTTGTCAAATTGGTTTCCATGTGATAAGAACTTCTAAGATCTACTCTCTTAGCAGCTTTCAAATATACAATACACAGTATTATTAACTCTGGTTACCATGCTGTACATGACATCCCCAGCACTTACTCATTTTATAAGTGTCCCAATCCTTTTAAGGACTCAACTGATGAGGTCAGGCCCTCTGAGGAAAATCTCCCATTTTTTTTAAAATTTATTTTTTAATGTTTATTTATTTGACAGAGAGCGCGAGCGAGCAGGGGAGGGGCAGAGGGAGGGAGACACAGACTCAGAAGTAGGCTCTAGGCTCTGAGCTGTCGGCTCAGAGCCTGACACAGGGCTCAAACTCACAAATCTCAAGATTATGACCTGAGCCGAAGTTGGACGCTCAACCGACTGAGCTACCCAGGTGCCCTGAAAAAAATCTTCTTAAAGTCAACTGTGCCATTTAATAACGTAACCACAGCAGTGGCAGCCCATCATTTTTACAGGTTCCTCCCACACTCAAGGGCAGGGGATCATACAACGGCACGGATCATTGGGGTTCGTTCTAGAATTCTGCAATATGTTTAGTTTTTAAAAATGACAATGTGTCAATTTCAAACATTTACAAAGTAGAAGAGTAAACTCTTATATTATCAAGCTTCAATAAATGAACATTTTTCTATTCAATAATACACATTTTTTTTAATGTTAATTTTTGAGAGAGTGACTGGGGACGGGCAGAGAGAGAGAGAAGGGGAAACACAGAATCTGAAACAGGCTCCAGGTTCTGAACTGTCTGCACAGAGCCCAATGTGGGGCTTGAACTCGGGAACAGCGAGACCATAACCTGAGCTGAAGTTGGATCCCAAATGACTGAGCCACCCAAGTGTCCCAATAATATGTATGTTTTTAGGCAGAGTTCCTTTTTTTTTTCCTTTTTTTTTTTTTTTTTTTTTTTTTTTTAGGTAGGCTCCATGCCCAATGTGGGGCATGAATTTATGACTCCAAGATTAAGAGTCGCATGCTCTTCCGACTGAACCAGCCAGATGTCCCAAGGTAGAATTCCTTTTTATGTATGTTTGGAAGCGACCATGCCAAACAAGTATCACATTTACTTGAACATTTTGTGTAACTGATTACCCCAAACTTGCTTGCCTCAGCATTTGTCATACTGTCTTCATCAGGTTTATGAGGATCTGTATGTTTCAAAGTGAACTTTTGAATTTGTCCAGAGACTTTGGCACATAATGGTTGTTAGGTACATCCAGTCAGATGCCAGATACATACTGCTATTTTGAAATGTACACAGGGCCCTCTGAATATTGAGGGTATATTTCCCTCCTCACATATTATCTGCCTATGCAGCATGTCAGAATATTGTGCAACTGCCTTGGGTTCATGATATCTCACCAGTAAGAGGACTGAAACACTCTGGTGTGAGGACAAAGGAAGAAAGGGAACAAAGAAGAGAGGATTGAAGGTGTGTTTATTACAGAAAAAAGGCGTATGCCTGGATCTGCCAACAACCAGAAGCTAGAATCGAGAGGCTTATTCATTAAACTGAGTGATGGTTTCTGTACTCACAGAAGGGAAAGCTCCAAGGGAATTTGGGAAGACTTTGTATCCTGGATACCCTGGGAGGTTTGCAATAAGGGCACCATTCAGTCTCTCTGGGCTTGTGGTGGGCTTAGGGAAATGGACATGAATGACCTCTTAGTTTTCTTAACAACACAGAGTTTGTGTGTTTCTGAGCTGTCACTGGGGCCAGATGAATGTTAAGGGAAATAAGATTCAGGAGAACAGGGGCCCTTCTCTCTTTAGGGGGGCAGCTCAGCTTTGTCTCTGGAAGATAGCAGCAATCTTCTGTGGGAATCATGGAGATCAGAGTGGTGAAACTGTGGGTACAACAAGTATCTTGCTTCATGCCACAATGATTTTCCTGGAAATCAATCAAGTGGAAGGAACTTCCATGGTTTTAAGCCTACTGACATTTATTTAAGAAACATTTGCAGAACATACAGACCAAAGCATGTGCCAAGGCCATAAGGGAACTTCCTAAATCTGCATTTTCATATGTTGGGGGTTTTAAAGATTAAATTTAAAAAGTAACAGAAGCTTATTGTAGGAAATCTGGAAGCTGTTTGCACCCTACTTCCTACCCCGCTTTCCTGCTTTTTCTCCATAACACCTTTCCCATTGTATAGTGTATATCTTACACTATCCTCTTCTTCACAAGAAAATAAACTCCACAAAGGTATGTGGTTTGTATTGTTAACAGCTGTACAATGAAATATGAAAGGGTGCTAAGTATTTGTTGAAGGAATAAATGGTTAGGAAAAAGATAAAAAGTAAAACATTACCTATAATTCCACCACCCAGATATGGCAAATGTGAACATCTGTGTTTCCGTTGCCTTTGGGAGAGCCAAGGCGGTTACTTCCTCTTCCAGACCAGTCTATTACCCAGTTGGATCTTCCTTTTAACAATATTTTAGGGGCCTCTGATTGGCTCAGTGTGTAGACCACGCAACTCTTAATCTCAGGGTTGTGAGTTCGAGCCCCACTTTGGGTGTAGAGATTACTTAAAAAATAAAAATAAAAAAAAAGTTTATTTTTGTGAGAGACGGGGTGGGGGTAGGGAGTGGCAGAGAGAAAAGTAGACAGAGGATCCAAAGTGGGCTCTGTGCTGACAGCAGACAGCCAGATGGAGGGCTGGAACTCGCGACCTCTGAGATCATGGCTCCCTTGGAAGTCGGAGGCTTAACCGACTGAGCCCCCCAGGAGCCCCCCAAATAAAATCTTTAAACGAACAAACAAAACAAAAACCCCTCAATGTTTTAAAATACTTTCATGAGCTGTAATAGTATCCCATCACGTGGCAGGCAGAGAGAGGCTCACTCTGAACCTCTCTACATCTTTCACTTTACAACCTCGACCCGAAAGGGGCTGGGGCAAGACCTACCCTTCGCTGAAACTCCCACTACCCTTCCTCTTTAACTCGGTTTCCGGAGCGCCCCTCTGGGCTGCGACGTCATCACGTTGGGACGTACGAGCTGTGGTGCCTTACGCAGTGTCTGATGTCATGACGTAGAGCCTAGCAACAACGCAGGCTCCCGGCGGAGTCCGTTATGGCCGCTGCTGTCTTGAGGAGGATGAGGGGAACCGTGCAAGCGAAACTGCGGTACTCGCCCGGCCTCCAGGTCCCGGGAGGGTTGGCGCAGCCGCTCGTCCTGGCGCTCCTGCTTGCGTCCGCCACCTTGTCCAGTGGTAAAGTGGGCGCGGCGGCAGGGCGGGCGCGGGAGGGCCGCGCGGGCGGAGAGACAGGCCCGGCCAGGGAAAGGGCGCTTCCGAGTGTCCTGAGCAGATGGCGATGTCCAGATGGGGCAGGGTCTCTAGGCGCCGAGGAGGGAGGGTGGGCTGTCTGATGGAGTCTAAGGAGGTGGGGTTTCTGAGAGGCCCGAGATGCGGGGTTGAGAGATGTGGGAATCCGGGCAGCAGAGTATGGAGATGGGCGTGAGGGAGGAGTGGTGGTGTTATCTACAGTGTCTTGAAGAATGCGTTGTACAGGGAGTGGCGGTGGTGGGGGGTCTCCAAAATTGCTTGGAGGGAGGAGTTATGAGGGGGCAGAGGGAACAGATGCTGAGGAGATGGCCGTGGTTAGGAGGTGTGGTGTCTAGAGACGTTCCCTAGGTGGGGGGGGGGGGGGGGGGGGGGGAGGTACCCACCGGTCTGGCAGGGCCAGGGGAGTGTGGGGCTTTTCCAGAACGGGCCGGTAAGTGGTAAAGATCGAGGTGGGCAGGGGCAGGGACCAGACTGAGCTGATGGAATATTTCGGAGAGCAAAAGTGAAGGGGAAAACGCTATCTTAAGGTAGTGCTTCATCTCTCAGATCTGGGAGGTTCTGCTGCTTGGTAAAGAGCCAGAATACTGGGGCTTTGGGCTCCTGAGGGGTTTACGAGGAGAGGGAGAATGCAACAAGGGAGATTCTTTGTAAACATGGTTCCCTGTGTCCTGGGTTAGCTGGGCAAGACTGCTTCATTTTTAATAGAGTCGTAGGATTTGATTATTTCATTTAAAACATTTAAAAACTTCTATTTAAAATAAAAAAAAAGATTTAAAATTAAAAATTTTTTATTTGAAAGTTTTTATTTATTGAGGTATGATTGGCATATTACGTTATGTTAGTCCTAGGTGTACAGCATAATGGTTCAGTATTTGTATACACTGGGAACTGATCACCACTGCAACTCTGCCATTTACCATACAGAGTTACAGATTTTTTTTTCTTGTAATGACAGCTGTTAAGATTTACTCTCTTAGCCACTTCCAAATATGCATTACTGTAGTATTGACTGTAGTCACCAAGCTTTATATTACATCATCATGACTTACTTATTTTGTAACTGGAAGTTTGTACCTTTTGATGCTCTTCATCCATTTCGCCAACCTCCTATCTACTCCCCTCTGGCAACCACCCGTCTCTTCTCTATATCTATGAGTATGGCTTGTTTGTTTGCTTGTTTGTTTTGTTTTGATTTTTTCTGGACTCCACATATAAGTGAAATCATATGATATTTGTCTTTCTCTGACTTATTTCACTTAGCATAATGCCTTCACGGTTCATCCATGTTGTCACAAAATTTCATTTTGGGTGTGTGTGGCTGAGTAATATTCTCTTGTATATATATATACACCACATATTCTTTATGTGTTCATCTATCCATGGGCATTTAGGTTGTTTCCATATCTTGGCTATGATTATTTTTAGAGAGAGAGAGAGAGCATGAGTGGGGCAGAGGGGAAGAGGGAGAGAGAGAATCTTAAACTGGCATCATGCTCAGTGTAGAGCTCGATGTGGGACTCTATCCCTTGACCCTGGGATCATGACCTGAGTTGAAATCAAGGGTTGGATGCTCATCCGACTGACCCATCCAGGAGTCCCCATATCTTGGCTTTTGTAAATAATGCTGCATGATTAAATATTTCTTTTCTTAGAAATGTTACATTGTGAATGAAGATATTGAAGCCTTTATCAGGAAATAAATCTGTAAACTAGGGCTTGAGACTTCGGGGGAACAAATCTATTAATAAGAATTTGTAATGATTAAGCAATATTTTATTTAGTAATCTCTTTTTTCTTTCAGGCCAAGACACGGTCCTGCTTTTTTCCTTAAACCTTTTTTGAGTTTTCAGATGAAAAACATGGTGAATGGGATAGCAACTTTCTTATTTGCCAACAGGGGCTGTCTAGCTATACGTTTCTCTGCTATAGTGCTCTGGTTACTTCCTTAGGTTTCCTCAGCAGCACTGAGGGTGGGGCATTCACTGTCCCAGAAGCATTTGTAAGTCTGTGGGGAAGAACTGAGGTCCATTTTCCCAAAGCTCTTTAATAATGACTAAAATATAACTAGGATTTCTCTGATCGGTGCAGATATTCCTGTTCCTAAAGTACTTATGTAGCATAATTGTTTTGGTTATTTAATCATTTAAGAAAACAGCTAACATTTAAACATTTATATTTCTTACTGAAATGCTAAAGACATACAGCCTGGGGGATATGTAGCTGGTAACTGTAGTTGCAGGAAGAACTTTTCCCTTTAAGAGATGGTTGGAAATCTTGTGGAGAGGGGCAAGTGAGGGGGTAGTTTGGAGTATTAAGGTGTCTTCTTGTCTTTGTTTTTACTTATTAGACCCTCATAAATATTGCTCCAACCATACTGGGACATTTTAGGTAATCTTTTTCTTTTTTATTAAGTCTTTATGTCAATTTAAAATTCATATTATTCCCTACTGAAAATAATTTAAATGTAAACTAACATATATGCTTCTAAGGGGGAAGCAGCTACATTTTAGTACAGCATAGCATTTGTAAAGGTTTGGGTAGTGTAAGTGTTTTTTGTAAGCATGCCTTGGAGTAGTGTGATTTCAAAGTAATTACTCTTGTAATATGAAACTTATAGTCTAGATAGGAGATGTTGAGTCCCAAACTTCAAATAAGCATAGAAAGTTAGGAAGTTACTCCAATAGATGTATTTAAACTTGTTCCATATTAGGCTTCTTAAAATTTCAGTTCTCAGGTATATTCTTGGCAATCTGTAAGGATTTTAAAGTTCTACATTTTTATTTTGACAAAATCTAAAAAAATTAATATAAGCATTATTTTGGATCACTGGATGATCACCTTCTGATTAAGTCTTGCCAGGCCATTAAGACAGTTTTTTAAAGGGACCCATAGAAGAGAATTAAATGTAGAAAGTTATTTTTAAAATGTTGTTTTAATGAGGGAGGTAATATCAAATAGGAAAGGACAGAAATGGAACATTTAGAAGTCTACAGTACTGTATATGATTGTAGAAGCTCAACAATTAAATCCATAAAGTCAGAGTTCTCACTTTGTTCTGCATACCCTTCATTTCTGACTAGATCATATTCTCTGATTTGTAGGAGTGGAGGTCTAGGAGGTTGATCTAATTTGCATCAAATGTTTCAGATGAATTTTTCATTTGTTTTCTGTGTATTACTTCCAAGTTTTTACTCTTTGAGCAATACTTACTAATTCTGCTCCTACTTGGTGCTAGGTTTTGGAGTTACAACAACAAATGGGTTAACATTGACGATACCCTTAGAAGAATGAGTGGGTTTTTCCTGGCTGAAACTATGGGAAAGGCTTTTCAGAGGGTGTGATAGGTGCAGAGATCCTACTTGAGAAGTGGTGTAGGGTTTGTAGTGAGAATTGGGTCAAAAGCATATTCTATAAACATTGATTGCTATCTGTTAAGTAGGCAACAGGGATAGAGGAGTTTGGGAGATAAGTAAGAGATAAGATTGAGGCTCCAGATCCTGTAGGATCTTGTAGGCTATTACAAAGACTTGGAATTTCACTTTTGAGAGATGGAGAGCTCTCAGAGGGTTTTAAGCAGAGGAGCAACGTCAAACTTAATCACATTGAACTTATATCACATTCTCAAATGTGATGATGACTCGAGCTGTTGTGTTGAGAGTGGACAGTAGGAGTTAGGGTAGAAGCAGGCAGATTAGTTAGAAGGCTACTGTAATACGCCAGGTAAGATGATAGTGGCTTGGACTAGGCAGTACCAGTTACAAGGTGAAAAGTCTTTAAATTTTAATACACTTTGAAGGTAGGGTAACAGATTTGTTGTGGGATATTAAGAACATAATGATTACAGGGTTTTTTCTTCAGTAACTAGAAAAAAGGAATTGCCACTAACTGAAGTATGGACTGGAGGTAGAGCAAGTTTTTTTTTTTTTCTTTTTGTGTGGGAAGTAAAATTCATTTCTTAAAACTCTTTATTTTGAAATAATTGTAGATTTACTTGCAATTGTAAGAAATAATACAGATCCTGTATACCCTTTACTCATTTTCCCTAGTGGTTACATCTTAAGAAACTGTAGTACAGTATCATAGTCAGGACACTGACATTGCTGGTCAAGATAAAGAGCATTTCCATCAACCTCTCATGTTGCCCTTTTATAGTCACTCCCATGTCCTTCCTTTCCCTACTCCCTCCTGAAATCCTGGCAACCACTAATCTGTTATTTATTTCTTTAATTTTGTCATTTTGAGAATGTGATATAAATGAAATCATATGGTATATAACTTTTTGGACTTGGCTTTTTTTACCTAGCATAATTCTCTGGAGATTCATCAAGTTGTTTCATGTGTCAATAGTTTTTTTTTTTTAATTGCTGAGTAATATTCCATTATCATGTAGCCACACTACACTTTGTTTAACCATTCATCCTTTGAAGGATGTCTAGGTTGTTTCCAGTTTTTGAGTGTTATGATTAATATGAAGTAAACATTGATGTACAGATTTTTTGTATGATCCTAAGATTTCATTTCTTTGGGATAAATGTTCAGGCGTGCAATTGCTGGGTCATGTGGTAGTTAGATACTTAGTTTTTTAAGAAAATGTCAAACTGGGACACCTGGGTGGCTCAGTCGGTTGAGTGTCCGACTTCGGCTCAGGTCATGATCTCACAGCTTGTGAGTTCGAGCCCCACGTTGGGCTCTGTGCTGACAGCTCAGAGCCTGGAGCCTGCTTTGGATTTTGTGTTTCCCTCTCTCTCTGCCCCTCCCCTGCTCATGCTGTCTCTGTCTCAAAAATAAATAAAAACATTAAAAAAAAAAAGAAACTGCCAACGTGTTTTCTGGCATAGTTGTCCTATTTTGTGTTACCACCAGCAACATAGAAATGATCTAGCTTCCCTGCATCTTTGCCAATATTTGGTGTTGTCATTACTTTTTATTTTACTGTCATTCTGATAGTTGTGTAGTGATATCTTTATTGTGGTTTTAATTTGTGTTTCCTTAGTGGCTAATACCTTTTCATGTGCTTATTTGCCATCTGTATATTCTCTTCAGTGAAATGTGCCTTTGTGTCTGTTGCCTGTTTTCTAATTGGATTGTTTCCTTTTTCATTTTTGAGCTTTCAGATTTCTTTTTTTTAAAAATTTTTTAATGTTTATTTATTTTTGAGAGAGAGAGAATGAGAGAGACAGAGTGGGAGCAAGGGAGGGGAAGAGAGAGGGGGAGACACAGAATCCGAAGCAAGCTCCAGGCTCTGAGCTGTCAGCACAGAGCCCGAGGCAGGGCTGGAACTCACAAACTGGGAGATTATGACCTGAGCTGAAGTCGGACACTTAACCAACTGAGCCACCCAGGCACCTCGAGTTTTCAGATTTCTTTATGTGTTCTGGATACTCCTCCTTTGTTGGGTTGGGCCTTACAAATATTTCTCCCATTGTGTAGCTTATCTTTTCATCCTCCCATGAAAGTCTTTCCATGGAGCAAAAGTTTTTCATTTTGATAGAATCCAATTTATGGGTTTTTTTTCTTTTATGTATTGTGTTTTTGGTGTCAGGTCTACAAATTTGTGCTTAGTCCTGCATTCCATAGATATTTTCCTTTGTCTTTTTCTACAAGTTTTATAGTTTTGCATTTTACATTTAAATTTGTGATCCACTTTTATTTTTATTTATTTAGTAATTATTACTATTATTATTTTTTAAGTAATCTGTACACCCACTGTGGGGCTTGAATATATGACCCCGACTTCAAGAGTCACATGCTTCATTGACTGAGCCACCAGGTTCCCCCATGTTCCATTTTTAGTTAAGTTTTGTAGAAGATATGAGACTTATATGAAGGTTCATTTAGCTTAATATGATGGATTGCATTGATTCATTTTTGAATATTGAATCAGTTTTGCATTGCTGGAATAACCCTCACTGTTCATGGAATATCATTCTTTTTATGTATTACTGGTTTCTATTTGCTAATATTTTCCTAAGGACTTTTGCAGCTATTTTCATGAAAAATACCAGTCTGTAGTTTTCTTTTTCTGTGGGTTTTTGGTTTTGGTATCAGGATAATAATACTAGCTTCATAAAATGAATTGAACAATGTTCCCTCCTATTCTCTGGAGGAGATTCTGTAGAATTGGTGAGAATTCTTCTTTAAACATTTGGTAGGATTCGCAATGAAACCATCTGAGCCTGGAGATTAATTTTTTGGGAATTTTAAAATTAAGGATTCAGTTTCCTTAATGATAATTGGGGTATTCAAATGATGTATTTCATACTGAGTGAGTTGTAGTAGTTTGTATTTTCAAGACTCTGGTCTTTTTTAAACTTTCTCTTTTGGTTAGCTTTTTATGACATAACTCTGGCAGGGGAGGAGGGAATTACTGCACATTATTGTCAGGTAGAGGTAGGAATCTGGAGTCTCCATTTGATCTCTGTTGTCACCCAAAGAGTGGTAGTCTTCTTGTTACTTCTAGACAAGAATGGGAGTTCTGTCTCCACTGATGGCCTGTACTTACATAGTGGTGGGAGTGGCCTCATTACTATTGGGTGATGGTTAAAGTCTTGACTCTCCATTAGGCCTCTTCTGACAACATTATTGTGGAGGGGAAGAGGCACCTTATTACAGCCTGCTGAGGGTGGAAATCTAGGCTTTCTACTTGGCCTTTGTTGGTGTGGATGTGAGCAGAGCCACAGTTTTTTTTGTTTTTTTGTTTTTTGTTTTTTTGTGGGTGTTTGCCTCGAGTAGAGCAGTCATTGTCTAGAAGTTTTCTTTCTTACGAGGCTGCGTCTGTCCTAATCTTTTAGAGAGAGAGCTTTTTTGGGCAGAGGGGATGGCATGTTTTTGTTCATACTCCTTGCCGTTTCCAGGTTGTTGTCTTCTTCAGGTACAAGTCTAGAATATATGAGGTAAAAAGAAAATCCAGGAAAGTCACTACTAGGTTTTTTCTCAAATCTTGAGGTCTCTAACCATTCTGCTGTATTCTCTCCACCTTTCAGTCTTCTTAAGCTATTTTACATATAATACGCAGAGTTAGTTTTTTCACTGGAGAAATAGGGAAAAGTTTTCTACTCCATCTTCCTAGAAGCCAAAGTAAGAATTCATTTTGAATATGTTAATTTGAATGTCAAGACATCAAGAGGAGATGTCAAGTAGCAGTGGATTTATGAGTCTAGAGTTCTGGTAATTCATGGAAGTTCTCTTCTCATGGCTTCCTTTTTCTCTGAGAAGTTAGGAAGTGATGCCAGTGAAAACGAGGACAACAGAGAAGGTGTTGGGAGAACGGAGGAACTTGTGAATGGTCTCCTAAGGGAGCAAGAGGGTGAATGGACTAGAAAAATACAGTATAATTGCCAGTAGCATTACACATACACTTGAATTTTTGGCATTGAATTTAAAATGAAATAAAAATGGTGACATGGTTTTGTATTTATTTCCAGCCAAGTTCAGCCAGTTGGTGCAACAGGGAGTGGTCAGAGAGTTTGATTTTACTTGGGATGTAGCCTTGCCAAGTGAGTGGAACAAAGTGAGCAAGGGGATGGGGATTAGAGGTGTATGTAAGGGATGCATAATGCTGACTATAAAATTGAATCTGGGTAAAGAGGGAGGGCAAAGATATTGGGCAAGGGTGGGATGGTGGCCATGAGGGACTGAAAAGATGGTAGAATCGGAACTGTAGGTCCTGATAGATTCAGGATACCAGGGAATGAATTAGAAGGATAGGTGGTTATGTCAGCAAGTAGGAGGATGCATGAAATTGAGATTATGGAAGAGTAGTGATGATAGTGACCATGGTGTGACAGGTTAAGGTAAGGGGGAGGACTGGTCATCAGAAGAGGGGGCAAGGATTTGAAATCAAGACAGGAGCACCTGGGTAGCATGAATTCTAGAGCCAGAAGAATAGGAACTGTGACCGGGAGTTGGTGGACAAAGGTTAGTGGGTGATAGCTGATGATAGGAGAATCAAGGCTGGTGCATTTAGGGAGGGGAAAGGGAGAATAGTCTGGAAGGTTCCCCCGCCCCCACACACCCCATGTCCCACCCCAGAACAGTTTCCCCCCTTTTCTAAGCTCACTGGTGCAAGGATGTGGGTGAAAAAACAGCTATTAATTAAAAGGGCTTCAGGGAAAGTGTATCTTTAAGGGAGAGCCAGGTTTCAGTTATCACAACAAAGTGAAGGATAAAGGAAGGGATTTGCTGATACTTGACTGAATTCTAGAGTGCACAGTGGATGGGTTTCTAGACGTGGAGATGGGTAGGAGGTAGGGAGAATTATAATCACTGCCACCCTTATCAGCTTGTGTCCTTTAGATATACATAATTCTATATTAGTATATGTGCTGCTGAAGTGATGGTTAAGGTTAGTTAGTTAGTTAGTTAGTTTGCTCTCAACTTAAAAAAAATTATATTTTAAATCATATTTTCACCAACTTTGGCAGGAAATTTAAATATACCAGAGAAATAATAATTTGTAAATGTCTGAGTCATAACTTATTTGAAGTGACAAATGTAAAAATTATTTTAACAAATTCCTGTTAATAATTTTCTGAATAATGTACTCACTTATAGGCCCTGTTTCTTTCTTCCAATGGAAAGTTTCAAGGAATCAATTGTTGAAAATATTTAAGAGAGTGTTACTAATTTACTAATTTTTTTTACCAATTCATTAAATTTTTTTTTCTAAGAGATTCCATTCAGTCCAGTTGACACTAGCTATTTATTTTTTCTATACAAAATAGGTGTCATCTATGATACACAAACCAGAGTGTATTCATGTATTCATGTATTACATGTTCGAACAGAGAGTGGTCTGTTAGATTCTTAATTTATGTGCATGCACATGTTTGTGAAAGCCCAGGAATTATTTGGTTTAATTTTACCCCTATAAAATATTTTACTATAATTTGATAGATGTTAAAATAGTATCTGTGTATTTTTAGATCTCACGTGACCATTCTTTTTTTTTTAAATTTTTTTAACATTTATTTTATTACTGAGAGATAGAGACAGAGTATGAGCATGGGAGGGGCAGAGACAGGAGGAGACACACAATCTGAAACAGGCTCCAGGCTCTGAGCTGTCAGCACAGAGCCTGACGCAGGGCTCGAATTCACAAACCACGAGATCGTGACCTGAGCTGAAGTTGTACACTTAACCGACTGAGCCACCCAGGCGCCCCCCCCCCCAACAATTTTTTTCTTTTTTACAAGTATAATGGATATTCTTGAAGTTCTTTAACAGATATTACATTAGCTTATAAATTAGAGACACTGTTAAATTTCAGCAGGGATTCTTCTTTTTTTTTTTTAATTTTTTTTTTTAACATTTATTTATTTTTGAGACAGAGAGAGACAGAGCATGAACGGGGGAGGGTCAGAGAGAGAGGGAGACAAAGAATCTGAAACAGGCTCCAGGCTCTGAGCCATCAGCCCAGAGCCCGACGCGGGGCTCGAACTCACATACCGCGAGATCGTGACCTGAGCTGAAGTCGGACGCTTAACTGACTGAGCCACCCAGGCGCCCCCAGCAGGGATTCTTCTAAACTTTTGCTGTGTAGAGTTACTTCTCTAAATAATTTAAACTACTTAAGTAAACCACACTGAGTGGGTAGGAGTACAGGGAAATAAGAGCTTGTATGTATTTGGTGTTATTCCCATACCTGGATTGCCTTCCCCAATCGTGAAAAGTCTAGTTCACACTTAGTTTTCAGGTTTCTAATTTTCATTTCTTCCCTTTTAGGAGTTTTCCCTTAGTCCTTCCTAAGAATACTTAAAAAAAAAAAATTGGGAGAGGAAGTGTTCTGGTTCTAGTATCATTTAGAAATGCTACCTACAGCTTGCTTATAGCTTCTCTTAAATTTGTTGTATTGGAAATATTTAGGCTCACATTCCATATCTGGTTTGTGACCTACTTGAGCTAGGATCAGCCACCGATCTTTCTGTTCTGGGGATGAGGTGCAGTCTAGGCAAGGATTACTGAAGTCCAACCTCTTTGTGAAATGAAAACAGGGGATGCATAACAACTTTGTGTGGATTTCACCATTGTGACCTAAAGTCATCCCTCTCTATTCTTTTTATTTCTGTGACAGGCTGTGTAATGTAGTTGTTACTTTCTGGCTAAAGAGTTATTATCTGATGAATAATTGACTAAGAAGAAATGTGACTGATGGCTGGCTGTTGAGACTTATTAACAAATTCTTAAGAGAAAGAGGGATTTGGCAAAAAAATGCTTAGCAAAAAATTTAGGCAAATATGCTTCTAGCTTGATGGAGATAAAGTTGGAGATTTCAGTTTAATGTTTTTTATTCACCATTTTAGCTGTACCAGAGACTGATTTGCTGAGCCAAACTGTACTCCAGCCAGATGTCTCTGCTCCAAATATGAGTGCTTTAACACATGAAAACCAAACCAAACTTTCTGTCTCCCAAATCAGCGCCACTCTCCGTCCCACAACTAGTACAGAGAAAGGTGGAGGGGCATCTATGGCCCCTCATCCCTCACCTACTACTTCCCTGTCTCAAGAGGAGGCAGATAACAATGGAGATCCCAGCATAGAGGAGGAGGATCTTCTTACGCTCAATAGTTCTCCATCTACCGCCAAAGACACTCTGGACAATGGAGACTATGGAGAACCAGACTATGACTGGACCACCAGCCCCAGGGACGATGAGTCCAGTGAAGCTCTGGAAGAAAACAGGAACTACATGGAAATTGAACAGTCAGTGAGATCTTTTAAGACCCCATCCTCAAATATTGAAGAGGAAGATAGCCATTTCTTCTTTCATCTTATTATTTTTGCTTTTTGTATTGCTGTTGTTTACATTACATATCACAACAAAAGGAAGGTAAGTTTGGTGTTTTCATCCCCTCTATTTGTCCTTTATTATCTCCATTAGATTTCTTTTTTTTCAACTTTATTTATTTATTTATTTATTTATTTATTTATTTATTTATTTATTTATTTTTGGGACAGAGAGAGAGCATGAACGGGGAAGGGGCAGAGAGAGAGGGAGACACAGAATCGGAAACAGGCTCCTGGCTCTGAGCCATCAGCCCAGAGCCTGATGCGGGGCTCGAACTCACGGACCGCGAGATCGTGACCTGGCTGAAGTCGGACGCTTAACCGACTGCGCCACCCAGGCACCCCTCCATTATATTTCTTATGAATATTTTTGATGATTCAGATTTTTTTTCTTTTTTAGTCAAGTTTAAATTGATGGTAAAATATCAAGATGTCTAATCAATATAAATCTCTGGTGTATTTTTACAAATTAGAATGCTTTACCTTGTATGCTTCTGAAAAAGAAGTCAAATTGTTTTTTAATGAACAAATCCAAAGCCCAGTGGTTTTTTAAAAAAAAAAAAAAAACCACTTAGGTCTTAAGTTAGCATTGCTACTTCAGTGGGAATACATGTGGAGAAAGATTGTTAATTTAATACTTTTAATTAAGCATTGAACTTAATGATATTTTAATAACTTTTTCCTTGTTATAAAGGTATTACATGTTTATTTTATTATTATCATTTTTAAAATATTTGTTTATTGTTGAGAGAGAGAGAGAGAGAGAGCAAGAGCAAGTGGGAGATGGGCAGAGAGTGAGGGAGACAGAATCCGAAGCAGGCTCCAGGCTCTGAGCTGTCAGCACAGAGCCCGATGTGGGGCTTGAACCCGTGAACTGTGAGATCATGACTTGAGCCAAAGTCAGAGGCTTAACTGACTGAGCCACCCAGGCACCCCTACATGTTTATTTTGAGTGCCAGTGATACTCTAACCCAGTGTTGAATGTTGGGCCAACAAGTGGGCTCCTGGGCTCCACTGTGATCTACTAACTCATCTCTGCAGATAGAACCCAGGAATCAGTCTTCAGCAAGCACTCTGTACATAAAATTTGAGAAGCACTGTTTAACTTTGTTTACAAGATGAAAAATACAGTCCTTTTGTTGTTATTTTATTTTCCATATTTAGGAAACTAGGAGAGAGGGACAGTGCACTTGTTATACATATTTTTAGCATATCCTCCATTTTGTTTTTTCCACATCTAATTTATTTTGTTCTTTTCCAGATTTTCCTTCTGGTTCAGAGTAGGAAATGGCGTGATGGTCTTTGTTCCAAAACAGTGGAATATCATCGTCTAGACCAGAATGTTAATGAGGCAATGCCTTCGCTGAAGATTACCAATGATTATATTTTTTAAAGCACTGTGATTTGAGTTTGCTTATTATGTAATTTTATTTGCTTGACTTTTTTATATAATATTGTGCAGATGTTTGCCATAGGCAGTTGGTACTTAAATGAGAGGTGGGTCTCTCTTTATTTTGCCTTGGTGCTTTCGAAATGAAATGTCACAAACAAGGAGTATATAATTTTTTATCTACACATTTAGAGGTAAATTCAATCAGGTGTCCAGAATGTGGAGCTAAGCATTATTATTAGTTTTGTTTTAGATTTCTTTATTGTTCTTCTTCTGGAAGTGTTAGTAATACTAGTTTTACAAGATCCCAACCTTGTAACTAAATCCTAACATATCTGGTACTGCTGGCTCCGATTCTCTTTCTGCCATCCAAATACTGTTTTATAAGCACACATTTTGTGATCCCAAACTGTTAATGTACAAGGATGCGTATAATAGCGCTTGGCATATAAGTAACATTTTTTCTTCCAGGAAAATCGCTTTGGATATTTTTGGATGATTTAAACATAACTTAAGATAATGATAATGCTCAATCTGACCACAGTTTTAGGTAACATATTAATAAATGTCTCTAGAAATTCTGGTAATAGAGAGACTCTGCAGTTTGCAGTGGATATAGATGAAATGTTATAGAGATACCATATTTTGGCTTAAATTACTGAATTAAATTTAGAGGTAGAAATTGTGGCAAAATATTAAATACACATACAGTTGCTTTCAGTCAGCAATTGATTGTAGCACGGGTTCCTCCAAGCTTCCAAGCAAGGAACAGAGTTTAAAATTCTATCAGATTTTTTCATGTTGTCTATTACTTTATAGTAAGTTTGAACAAATTTTAGGGGTCATTATCACTTAAGTAATTCTGTATCTAGGCCTTTCAAATTAAAATTATACCTGAATGAAGTTGTTTGTATACATAGAGGGTATATGTGTGCACTGACTTTTTCTCCCCCTGTACTTGTTTTATTTTCTTCTGTTTTGTTTTTCACAGCAACTGGAAATTATTTACTGTAATTTGTTTTACCTTGTCTTTCTATAATAAAGAATTGATCAATATGTACATATGTGATTTGAACCATGGTTGACTTACAAGTGTCACTGCAACTTTGTAGAAAACATAACCCCTAATATATGTTAAACACCCACTCAGAAAGTCCGGGTGAGCCAGTGGGCATGAGCTTTGTGTAAAGATGGAAGAAGCGGGGCAGTCCACCATTTCTTTCAGGTGGACAATTTACTGTCCTGATAAGGAAGGGCAGCACAATGGAAATATACCTGAACTGTTTTATGGCAGTAATTTTTCATATCTGAAATTGTATTATTTAATATTTTGAATAAGATTTTAAAAATAAATGGCAAAAATATAAATCTATGATTTTATAAGTGTGTTTCATTTTAGTGATGGCATGATGGAGCCCTTCATATGGGTGATGACAGAGGGGTAGTGCTTTGTTTGGGAGGAAGCTAGCTTGGTTTTGTTCCTTTTAGTAGTAGTACTCTATGAATTCCCCTTAGATTTCTAAATCCTACTTTAGGCCCAATATTCTGCTGAGTAGTGAAGATTATTGAAAATGTGGTAAAGTAAGATTGCAAAGAAAAGTAAAGCAGCTAAATCAGTGTGTACTTTCTGGCATCCTGGCCTTCCTGTTTCCCTGTCGAAGGCTCCCCTATCAGGAGGCTCATCCTCCCTTAGTGGATCTAGTGTTCTTGTGCTCTTCCTCTTAGCACAGTCTCTGCGTTCTAAGCCCCAGTGTGCTGCAGTCAAGTAGTCTTTGATGTTTGGAGCGTCGCATCATACATCGATCAAAAATGCTGCCAGTAGGATGCCTCGCGGGTTCAGCTGGTAGAGCACCCGACTCTTGATCTTAGGGTTGTGAATTTGAGTCCCACGTGAAGATTACTTTAAAAACATAAAAAATCTTAAAAAAAGAAAATGCTGTCCAAGTCTTAGGCACCTGAGCTGCTGGGCTATAAATATGTATATAATTCAGACATACAGGTGTATGTTACAACTTTTAAGTGAATTTGATCTCCTCTAGGGTTTTGTGTCTTGCTCGTTACCTAACAAATGAACATTTTTCATATCATTAATATTCTTTAAAAAACCTCTAGTAGTTATATAATTTAGTTAGCTCTTTTCCTGTTTCGATGGTTTCCAATTTTTGATTCAGAAATAATGTGATGAACTTTTCTGTATTGGAATCAATTTGTTGGATTGTATGAGGCAAAGGAGGCACAAATAGAACTGGATGGTGCAAACAAGACCCACATTTGAGTCTGAAAGCACCAGAATAGCCTACTTAACGTGTGCTGTCTGCTTTCTTCTCTCCACATCACAGTCTGGGCAGACTAGGTGCTCTGCGCCGAATGTTGGAAATAATAGCATAATAGGTTACCCTTTAGCTTCTGTTTCTGTGTCTTACCTGAAAAGGAATGTTTTGAAATTTGTGAGACAGATGGAAACAGACCAGACATTTTGAATTTGTGCAAGCAGGCAGGCAGGCAGGCAGGCATGTCATAACTGGGATTTTGATTTTTTAAAATTTTATCATTTTTTAAATATTTATTTTGAGAGAGAGAGCATGAGCTGGGGAAGGTCACAGGGAGGGAGGGAGAGAGAGAATCCCAAGCAGGCTCCACACTGTCAGTGCAGAGCCTGACATGGGGCCTGGTTCCACAAACCATGAGCTTGTGGCCTGAACTGAAATCAAGAGCTGGATGGATGCTTAACTGACTGAGCCACCCAAGGCACCCCGGGGATTTGATTTTAGATGTGATGTCACGTGGGTGAGTGCAGTCTCTTGTAGAAAGTGTGCAGAGGTGGCTCTCTCTATAGTTTACCCCAGAATGGAAGCTTGAAAACAGAGGACTGGCTGTTACTCATCTCTGGCTGCATATTCAGCACTGCCTGTCTCCTACTAGGCCCCTGGAAATTGTACAGTGACGTCTTTGTGAAATTAGATCAAGAGAAAATCCAGTCAAATCAGGCTCAGCTCTGGCGCATGTAGTTGGCATATGGGCTAATATTGACATCTGAGACCCAGAACTCCATGCAGTGGGGGAGAACCAAGATGTAGTGTGTCCACTTTGTTGGACCGACCACATTTCTACTTGGAGCTAAAGTCCACATTAATTGTGTGAGATCTCAGCCCTCCCTGCAAATCCCAGGTTCTGATCAGAGTAGCTGCTGCCCATGGAAGCAAAGGGGATGGAGAAGGTTACTGGGATAGTGCAGTTGCCCACAGTGTCCAGGTCTTTCTCTCTCTCTGGCTGACTTTGCCCTTTGACCTCTCAACCTGGTCTGCTGGTGCAACAGTTTGCCTCCCTTCTGGGCCCAGTGGTGAGCAGTTCCATCCTTCCCAGCAGAAGTACAAGAGGTTGGAAGGATTCTGAGGGCTAGGTGTCTTCCAAGGGAATGGAAAAGGAGGCTGTCCCGAGGTGTGAAGTCCAGTCTGTGAACAGGATTCTGTTCACCTGTGGGTTTATAGTTACTTTTTTAAAATTTAAATTCAAGTTGTTAACCTAGAGTGTAGTATTGGTTTCAGAAGTGGAACCCAGGGATTCATCACTTCCATGTAACACCCAGTGCTCGTGGTCTCCTGGGTTTTTAATTTCGACGTGAGGAAGTTGCCGGGATAGATTCTGGAAATGGACCTGGGGTCATTTCTGACCTCCACCCCCCATCTCAATAGCCCTGAGGTAGTGACCTGCTGTCTGGATGATGTGCCTCAGGGAGCCTGATTCTGGAGTAGTAGGCAGCACTTCTACCCCGTAAGCTCCAAGTCCACCTTTCTTCCAGCTCCCTCCTAAAGAGACCCAGGCCCTTCTGCCACTATTGATGAAGCTCCAGGTTTAAAATTCCTGCTCCTTAGGTGGCGTTTCTCCACCTGACACCCTAATATCTTTGCTTTAAAACCCTATGCTTCTTTTTCTCACAGCCCCCAAGCTGCTTCATTTCTCTGCTGGGTGATGACGGCATGTTCTGGGAATCCTTTACTTCCTGCATATTCTTCTCATAGGGTCCTTTGTGCTTTTGTGCCAGGCCGCCCTTTGGCATATGGGTTGGACAGCACTCCCATGTGGGACCCTTCTAAAGGGCCTATCCCTGGTGGGTCCTGGAATCAGACTGGTCTGGGTTGAATTAACAGTCTGGGCCTGACCTCTCTGCTGTGTCCTCCCTATTTTGTAGCCTCGAAGGAGACGCCAAACACATTTCTTGAAACATTTGGATGTGAGAAACGGTGTAGGGTCTTGAGGGCTAAGTGGAATGCCCTAGGCTTTGCTGGGGCTAAGATGTCCTGGCCCATGTTGCACCTACCTGCCTTTCTAGGAGGACCTGGGGAGAAATGGAAGAAGGGAAAGAGGAGTGTAGGATGAGGTCAAGTCTAGATGACCTTGGTCTGAGCTCTTTGTGTTTATATCAACCTCCTACCTTGTAAAATAGACAGTTGAGTAGCTCACAGGTTTGTCAGGAAGAGAAAATGGATTTATGTTTGAGAAAGGACTTTGTGTAGAGGGAGGAGTTTCCAACATGTCAACCCCAAAAGAGCCAGTTCAAGGCTTGGGCCCATCAAGGAACAAGAGCTTGATGGAGCTGCTCAGGAGTTGCCCACAGTCCTGGGACTGCCTTCCCAGCTCCCTTGAGGCATGCAGCTTATCAGAGCTGGGTATACCCCAAATCATCCAGGCATGTTCAGTTTGCTAGGTGACATTTGGTGCTTCCTTGGAGTTTCCCAACCCCATTCCCTGTTCCCTATCCTCATCCTTTTCCTGAATCAAGGCCAAAGGGTCCTTCTCACCATGCTCTGGCTGTTCCCAAGAACTTTTGCTTAGAGGCAGTGGGACCCAGGACCCCGGAGAGAACTACTCTTAGGCCACTTAGTATGCCTGAGCTAAGGGGGCTTGATCCTCCCCCGGGGGAGCAAGGACAGAGGCAGGGCTTGGGTGCCAGGGTTTGCTGTCAGGCGTCCACATAATGCCATTACCAGAGCATTGTGTTAAAAGCAAAATACCTGGGCTCTTCTCACGGGGTCCCTGTGCTGCCCCCTGGGGATGGCAGTAGGTCTAGACAGACACCGTCTCTATACCCATGGTGCTCACTGTCAGAGAAGAGAAGAATTAAGAAATTGCAGTAAAGTATTACACACCAAAAACTGGATTTCACTTGTGTTTCTTCACTTTAGACTTAGCACTGTACTAGCAGCCTGGTGGGCCAGGCACTCTTCGTTCTGTGTGTGCACACCAGCCCAATAAGGTACTTACTGTTATTACCCCCATTTCACAGATAAGGAAACAGAAGCCTACAGAGTTAAGTGATTTGCCTGAGGTCCTGTAGCTGATAAGGGAGAGCTGGGATTTGAATTTAGATAAAGTCACACTCCAGACTCCTTGTTCTTTATCACTAATTTGCCTGTTGTTAGAGAAAAACAGACAGCTACAGAGAAGTAAGAAGAAAAAGTATCCAGAGTTTCTGTCCCCTTAGGCCCTAAACATTTAGGTGTATTCTCTTTTTCTTTCATTTAAAATTGCTTTTATTATGAATATAACAGAATATACCACAGGAAAATGCATCAGGCAGATGTGCAGCTTAACCAATTATTACAAAGCAAATGCTTGTGTAGCTAATCGCCCAGACAGAGAAATAAACCTTTGCCAGCTCCCACGCTCCCTTCCTCATAACTATCCTTTTCCTGTCCCCATAGGGAACTATTATTTTGACCTTTGTGGCAATCACTACCTTGCTTTTCTTTTTGGATTCATCACCTAAGTACATATGCCTTAACACCATAATTTAGGCAGTTTTGGATTTTTATATAATTGGAATCCCATAGCATACATTGTATATATTCTTTTGGACTGATTTCTTTCATCCTGTGTTCTGATGGTGAGATTGATCATGTTAGTTCATTCATTTTCATTGCTGCATGGTATTCTATTGTGAAGTATACTGCAATATATTTTTCTAGTCTACTGTCGATGGATGGTTGAGTTATTTCCACTTTCAGACTGTTACAGATGACACCGTTAGCCATGTTCTTGTACACATATGTGTCTTTTGTTGCTTGCAGCAGTGTGTGCGTTTCTGATGGGGATATACCTAGGAGTTGACTTGCTGGATGCACATTTTCAACATGAACAGCTAATGCCAAACAATTTTCTCGAGTGATTGAACCAATTTATACTCCTCCTAGCAGTGTGTGAGTCTTCCTGTTGCTCTACATCCTTGCTAGCACTTGGCGTTGTTAGTGTCCTTAATTTAAACTATTCTGTGGATATGTGTAGTGGTATCGCATTGTGGTTTGACTTTGGATTTTTCTTTTTTTTTTTTTTTAATTTTTTTTTCAACGTTTATTTTATTTTTGGGACAGAGAGAGACAGAGCATGAACGGGGGAGGGGCAGAGAGAGAGAGAGGGAGACACAGAATCAGAAACAGGCTCCAGGCTCCGAGCCATCAGCCCAGAGCCTGACTCGGGGCTTGAACTCACGGACTGCGAGATCGTGACCTGGCTGAAGTCGGACGCTTAACCGACTGTGCCACCCAGGCGCCCCGACTTTGGATTTTTCTAATGATTAGTCTTATTAATAATTTTTTCATGTGTTTATTGGAATGTTATTATTATTATTTTTTTAATGTTCATTTTTGAGAGCAGGCTCCAGGCTCCAAGCTGTCAGCACAGAGCCCGACGCGGGGCTTGAACTCACAAACGGTGAGATCATGACCAGAGCCGAAGTTGGACACTTAACCAACTGAGTCACTCAGGTGCCCCTGGAACGTTCTGTTTTATGAAGTGCTTATTCAAGTCTCTTCTTTTTCATTAAAAAAAAATGTTTATTTATTTTGAGGGAGGGAGAGAGGGAGGGAGAGCTCGAGAGTGGGCAGTGGGACAGAGAGAAAGAGAGAGAGAGAGAGAGAAAGAGAAGCGCAAGCAGGCTCTGTACTGTCAGCGCAGAGCCTGACACGGGGCTTCATCTCAAGAACCATGAGATCAAGACCTGAGCCAAAATCAAGAGTCGGGCGCCTAAGCGACTGAGTTACCCAGGCACCCCTCTTGCTTATTTTTCTATTGGAGTATCCATCTTTTTTCCTGTTTTGTGGGAGTTCTCTATTCTGGATATGAGCCCTTAGTTGGTTATTCAAATCCATTTTCTTACTCTATGTCTGGCTTGCCTTGGCAGTCTCTTAAGGGTGTCTTTTGATGAACAGAAGTTCTTAAAGTTTTTTGAGGAAATTATAGCTGTTTTATTTGTATACTTTACATACATAAATTCACAGATTTTAAATGTTCAGTTTAATCGTTTGGCGATTGTGTATATATGAGTAACTGCCACCCCAAATAACATATACGGTATTTCCATCACCCCAGAAAGTGCTCTAGTGCCTCTATCCATACCCTTCTTTACCCATTTAATAGAGCTAACCACATTCTGATTTTGATCACCACAGAATGGTTCTGCTTGTTCTAGAATTTCATATAGGTGGAAAAGAAGTATGCATTGTCTTGTGTCTGACTTCTTTTGGGCAACATAATGCTTTTTTTGTATCTTGAGATCCACCCCTTTTGTGGCATTATCAGCAGTCCATTGCTTTTTATTGCTGAGTAGTATTTGTTGAATGACTAGGTCACAATTTGTTCATTCATTCTCTTACTGATGGACATTTGTATTGTTTCTAGATATATACTCATATATCTGTATCTGGATTTAATATATATTCTACAGATATTAAATATATGAATGATGTATTTTAATAACTTACTGATACTTAATAATTAATATATTAAATATACAATGTAAATATATATAATGCTAAACTTTAAATATTGAGATAATTGTAGATTAATATGCATGTAAGAAGTAATATAGAGATCCTGTGTTTCCTTTACCTAATTTCCCTTGATAACGTTTTTTTGAGAGAGAGAGAGAGTGAGCATGAATGTGAGCCAAGCTCATATTCTGTGTATCCTTTACTCAATTTCCCTCGATAACATTTATTTATTTATTTATTTATTTATTTATTTATTTATTTATTTATTGTTTTGAGAGAAAGCACAAGTGTGAGCCAAGCACAGCATGGAGCCCAACACAGGGCTCAATTTCACGACCGTGGAATCATGACCTGAGCCTAAATCAAGAGTCAGATGGTCAACTGACTGAGCCTCCCAGGCACCCCTGTAGTAATATCTTATTATGGTTTAATTAGTATTTACTTAATAGATAATAATGTTGAACACCTTTTCATGTACTTGTCATCTGTATATCCTTTTAGGTGAAATGCCTACATTCTATACAGTCTTTTGCCTATATTATAATTGGATTATTTACTTTTTGCTCTCATTTTTTTGACAAACTTTTTAACTATGGCAAAATAGAAAATTTATCATTTTAGCCATTAAGGATACAATTCAGTGGCATTAATTACATTCACACTGTTGTGCAACCATCACCACTAATGGTTTCCCAAACTTTTTCATCATCCCAACAGAAACTCTGCCATCATTAAGCGATAACTGCTCCCCACTACCCCTGATTATCTCTAATCTACTTTATGTCTCAATGAGTTTCCCTACTTAGATATTTCACAAACGGAACCATACAATATTTATTCTTTCGTGTCTAGCTTATTTCACTTAGCATAATGTTTTCATGTTGTAGCATGTGTCAGAACTTCATTCTTATTTATAGATGAGTAATATTCCACTGTATGTATATACCACGTTTTGTGTACCCATTCATTTGTTGGCGGACACTTAGCTTGATATCACCTTACAGCTCTTTTGAATATTGCTGCAATTAACATTGGCATACAAATATCTATTTGGGTCCTTGTTTTCAGTTCTTTTCGGTATATACCTAGGAGTGAAATTGCTGTGTCATATGGTAATGTTATATTTAGCATTTTGAAGAACTGCCAAACTACCATAACAGCTGCCCCATTTTTCCACAGCCAGTGTATGAGGGTTCCAACTCCACATCTTTGTGAACATTTGTTTTGTTGGTTTGTTTATTTATTTATTTTGGCGTTACATAGTTTTATTTTAAAATGATTTGTCCAGAGTTAAATTTGAAACTTTTAAAAACATTGAATAAAAAATGTTAGTTCCCACCCCCCTCCTGGATTTAGGGGTAGAATGTGTATCAGAGGAATGAATTTTTGAATTTAGTCATTTATTTTATTTTTCTGATAAGGATGCTCTTAACAGAATAAAAGAGATTTAGCAGACATATTGACAATCATATCTATCTATCTAATTGTATTTATATTGTATACATATTGTGCGTGTCTTAATATATTTAGTTCAGCTAGTTTATTCCTAATAAATACAAAGCCATGGGTTTGACTCAGGTAAACGTGTTACTTTTTGTTTGTGGTTATTTAGAAAGAGTATTTAAAAAAAAAAGACTCTGCTGTCACAATTAGGGAAAAAGAAAAAAATATACAAAAACCTCAAATGAGTCAAATAGTGCGTTTTATAAATAGAGATGCTTGTTTTATTTATAGTAAAGCTATGGAGTGATAGAATATCCATTCAATTGATACCTGTCTATTAATGTATGATAGAAGCAACTTTTATGAATAAAAGAATAAAAAGTAATTTTGTCACGGCAAAGTAATAAGAGGAATTTTCAGATCTTTACAGTTTAGTAAACAGAATAGGTATCAACCATCTGGGTATGGCGCATTCCACATACACGCATACTGCGTCCAGTGGTTACAAGGTCATCTCTGTGCCCACAATAAATGAGCCAATTTTGCCATTTAAACTTGGCATATGGTCTCAGAGGTGTTGATTATTCAAAATACCTGTTTGCCCCAAGTCTATTGAGCTTAAAAACTACATTTTAATAGTCGTAAGTAAGTAACTAAGTAAGTAAATAAAGTTGCTTTAAATTTTTATTTAAATTCTAGTTAGTTAACATATAGTGTAATCTTGGCTTCAGGAGTAGAATTTTGTGATTCATCACTTACATATAATACCCACTGCTCGTCATAATAAGTGTCCTCCTTAATACTCATCACCCTTTTAGCCCACCCCCAACCACTCTCCATCACCCCTCAGTTTGTTCTCTATAGTTAAGAGTCTCTTATGGTTTACTTCCCTGTCTCTTTTTTCCTTCTGCTATGTTCATCTGTTTTGTTTGTTAAATTCCACATATGAGTGAAATCATATGGTATTTGTCTTTCTCTGACTGACTTATTTCACTTAGCATAATGTACTCTAGCTCCATCCATGTCTTTGCAAATGGCAAGGTTTCATTCTTTTTAATGGAAGAGTAATATTCCAGTGTGGATATATACCATATCTTCTTTATCCATTCATCAGTTGATGGACATTTAGGCTCTTTCCATAGTTTGGCTATTATTGATAGTGCTGCTATAAACATCGGGGTGCATGTACCCCTTTGAGTCTGTGTTTTTGTATGTAAGTACCAAGTAGTACAATCACTGGGTAGTAGGGTAGTTCTATTTTTAACTTTTTTTTTTTTTTTTTTGAGAGAGAGGGCACAAATGAGCCAGGGGCAGAAAGAGAGGGAATCCCATGAGGGGCAGAGGGGTGGGAGGAGGGGAGTGGTGGGGGGAGACAGAGAGAGAAAGGGAGAGAGAGAAGTGGGACTCCCCTAAAGTAGGGCTTGTGTTCACCCGGAGTGGGGCTTGTGTTCACCTGAAGTGGGGCTTATGCTCATCCAAAGCAGGGCTCAAGCTCACCCAATGCAGGACTCGAACTCACCAGCTGTGAGATCATGACCTGAGCTGAAGTCAGATGCTTAACCGACTGAGCCATCCAGGTGCTCTCTATTTTTAACTTTTTGAGAAACTTCCATACTGTTTTGCAGAGTGGCTGCACCTGTTTGTATTGCCACCAAAAGTGCAAGAGAATTCCCCTTTCTCTGCATCATCTGAGCTGTCAGCACAGAGCCTGACTCAGGGCTCGAACTCACGGACCGTGAGATCATGACCTGAGCCGAAGTCAGACGCTTAACTGACCAAGCCACCCAGGCGCCCCTCCATTGTGGTTTTGATTTGTATTTCCTTGATGATGAGTGATGTTGGGCATCTTTTCATATGTCTGTTAGCCATCTGGATGTCTTCTTTGGAAAGATGTCTATTCATGTCTTCTGCCCATTTCTTTACTGGATGATTTTTTTTTTTTTTTGGTGTTTGATGAATTCTTTGTAAATTTTGGGTACTAACCCTTTATCAGATATGTCATCTGCAAATATCTTCTCCCAAACCATAAGCTGTGTTTTAATTTTGTTGATTATTTCCTTCACTGTGCAGAAGGTTTTTATCTTGATGAAGTCCCAGTAGTTGATTTTTGCTTTTGTTTCTCTTGCCTCCAGCAATGTATGTAGTAAGAAGTTGCTCCTGCAGAGGCCAAAGAGGTTGATGCCTGTGTTCTCTTCTAGGATTTTGATGGTTTCCTGTCTCAGATTAAGTCTTTCATCCATTTGGAATTTATTTTTGTATATAGTATAAGAAAGTGGTCCAGTTTCATTCTTCATGTTGCCATCCAGTTTTCCTAGCACCATTTGTTGAAGAGACTGTCTTTTTCCATTGGATATTCTTTCCTGCTTTGTCGAAGATGAGTTGGCTATATAGTTGTTGGTCCATTTCTGGGTTTTCTATTCTGTTCCATTGATTTATGTGTCTTTTTTTTTGTGCCAGTACCATACTATCTTGATGACTATAGCTTTGCAATATAGCTTGAAGTCTGGAATCATGGTGCCTCCAGCTTTGCTTTTCTTTTTCAAGATTGCTTTGGCTATTTAGGGTCTTTTGTTTGTTCAAGCTCTGTGAAGAATGCTGGTGGTGTTTTGAGAAGGATTGCATTAAATGTGTAGATTGCTTTGGGTAGTATAGACATTTTGACAATGTTTGTTCTCACAATCTATGAGCATGGAATGCTTTTCCATTTCTTTGTGTCCTCTTCAATTTCTTTCATAAGTGTTCTATAGTTTTCAGAGTACAGATCTTTTTTTTTTTTAAAGTCTATTTATTTATTTTGAGAGAAACAGAGACAGCACAAGTAGGGGAGAGATTGAGAATCCCAAACAGAATCTAAGCTGCCAGCATAGAGGCGGATGCGGGGCTCAAAACCATGGGATCATGACCTGAGCCTAAACCAAGAGTCGGACACTTAACCAACTGAGCCATCTAGGCACCCCCAGAGTACAGATCTTTTATCTCATTGGTTAGGTTTATTCCTAGGTATCTTACTGGTTTTGGTGCAGTTGTACATGGGATTGATTCCTTGATTTCCTTTTCCGCTGCTTTGTTAATGGTGTATAGAAATGCAACAGATTTCTGTACATTGATTTTATATCCTGAAACTGCTTAATTCATGTATTAGTTCTGGGAATTTTTTGGTGGTCTTTCAGAGTTTCTACATAGAGTATTATGTCATCTGTAAATAGTGAAAGTTTGACTTCTTCCTTGCCAATTTGAATGCCTTTGATTTCTTTTTGTTGTCTGATTGCTGAGGCTAAGACTTCCAGGACTATGTTAAATAACAATGGTGAGAGTGGACATCCCTGTCTTGTTCCTGACCGTAGATGAAAATCTCAGTTTTTCCCCATTGATGATGATATTAGCTGTGGGTCTTTTGTATATGGCCTTTATGATGTTGAGGTCTGTTTCATTTATCCCGCTTTGTTGAGGTTTTTTTTTTTTAATCTAGAATGGCTGCTGTATTTTTCTGCCTCTGTTGAGAGGATCATCTGGTTCTTATCCTTTCTCTTATTAATATGGTGTATCACATTGATTTGTGAATATTGAACCACCCCTGCAGCCCAGCAATAAATCCCACTTAATTGTGGTGAATGATTCTTTTAATATACTGTTGGATTCGATGTGTTAGTATCTTGTTGAGGATATTTGCATCCATGTTCATTAGGGATATTGGCCAATGATTCTCCTTTATAGTGGGTTCTTTGGTTTTCGAATCAAGGTAATGTGGGCCTTGTAGAATGAGCTTGGGAGTTTTCCTTCGATTTCTATTTTTGGGGACAGTTTGAAAAGAATAGGTATTAACTCTTCTTTAAATGTCTGGTAGAATTCTCCCGGGAAGACACCTGGCCCTGGACTTTGGTTTGTTGGGAGATTTTTGATCACCAATTCAATTTCTTTGCTGGTTATGGGTCTGTTCAAATTTTCTGTTTCTGCCGGCTTTAGTTATGGTAGTTTGTATGTTTCTAGAAATTTGTCCATTTCTTCCAGATTACTCAGTTTGTTGGCATATAATTTTTCATAATATTCTCTTATAATTGTGTTTCTGTGGTGTTGGTTGTGACCTCTCCTCTTTCATTCATGATTTTATCTATTTGGGTCCTTTATCTTTTCTTTTTGATAAGTCTGGCTAGGGGGTGTATCAATTTTGTTTATTCTTTCAAAGAACCAGCACTTAGTTTTGTTGATCTGTTCTATTGTTTTTTGTTTTGTTTTGTTTTCTTTGTTTGTTTCTATACTGCTTATTTCTGCTCCAGTCTTTATTATTTCCCTTCTTCCACTGGCTTCGGCTTTATTTGCTGTTCCTTTTCTAGTGCCTTTAGTTGTAAGGTTAGGTTGTGTATTTGAGACTTTTTTTGCTTCTTGAAGTAGCCCTGTGTTGCAATATACTTTCCTCTTAGGACTGCCTTTGCTGCATCCCATAAGTTTTGGACTTTTGTGTTTTCATTTTCATTTGTTTCTATGTATTTTTAAATTTCTTCTTTAATTTCCTGGCTAACCCATTCATTCTTTAATTAGTCGTTCTTTAACATCTATGTATTTGTGGTCTTTCCAGATTTTTTCTTGTGGTTGACCTCAAGTTTCATAGCATTGTGGTCTGAAAATAGGTACGGTATGATCTCAATCTTTTTATACTTGTTGAGGGCTGATTTGTGACCCAGTATGTGATCTCTTCTGGAGAGTGTTCCATGTGCACTCAAAAAGCATGTGTATTCTGCTGTTTTAGGATAGAATGTTCTGAATATATCTGTTAAGTGCCTCCAGTCCAGTGTGTCATTCAAAGCCTTTGTTTCCTTATTGATTTTCTGCTTAGATGATCTTTCCATTGTTGTAAGTGGGGTGTTAAAGTCCCCTCCTATTATTGTATTATTATCAATGAGTTTATTTATGCTTGTTATCAATTGATTTATATATTTGAGTTATTTCAAGTTGGGGGCATAAACATTTACAGTTGTTAGATTTTTACTTTTGAGACAGAGAGAGACAGAGCATGAACAGAGGAGGGTCAGAGAGAGAGAGAGGGAGACACAGAATCTGAAACAGGCCCCAGGCTGTGAGCTGTCAGCACAGAGCCCGACGCGGGGCTCGAACCCACAAACCATGAGATCATGACCTGATCCGAAGTCAGACGCTTAACTGACTGAGCCACCCAGGTGCCCCTACAGTTGTTAGATTTTTAAAAAATGTTTATTTGTTTGAGAGAGAAAGAGAGGCAGAGTGGGTAGGGAGAACAGGAGACACAGAATCCAAAGCAAGCTCCAGGCTCCGAGCTGTCAGCACAGAATCCAGTGTGGGGCTTGAATCCATGAACCATGAGATCATGACCTGAAGTTAGACTCTTCACTGACTGAGCCACCCAGTTCACTGACTGAACACCCTTCTTTGTTAGATCTTCTTGATAGATAGACCCATTAATTATGATATGGTGCCCTTCTTCATCTCTTATTACAGTCTTTGTTTTAAAATATAGGGGTGCCTGGGTGGCTCAATTGGTTGAGTGTCTGACTTTTGATTTTGGCTCAGGTCACGATCATTTGTGAGATCAAGCCTTGTGTTGGGCTCTGCGCTGACAGTGCAGAGCCTGCTTGGGATTATCTCTTTCCTTCTCTCTCTGCCACTTCCTTGCTTGAGTGCACTTTCTCCCTCAAAATAAATAAATAAATAAAGTTAAAAAAATCTAGTTTGTCTGATATAATTATGGCTACTCTGGCTTTCTTTTGATGTCCATTAACATGATAGATTGTTCTCTATCCCCTCAATCTGCAGGTGTCTCTAGGTCTAAAATAAGTCTCTTGTAGGCAGCATACAGATGGGTCTTTTTAAAAAATCCATTCCAGGGGCGCCTGGTTGGCGCAGTCGGTTAAGCGTCCGACTTCAGCCAGGTCACGATCTCGCGGTCCGCGAGTTCGAGCCCCGCGTCGGGCTCTGGGCTGATGGCTCAGAGCCTGGAGCCTGTTTCCGATTCTGTGTCTCCCTCTCTCTCTGCCCCTCCCCCGTTCATGCTCTGTCTCTCTCTGTCCCCAAAAAAATAAATAAACGTTGAAAAAAAAATTTAAAATAAAAAATCCATTCTGATATTCTATGTCTTTTGATTGGACCATTTAGCCCATTTACATTCAGAGTTATTTGTTAGATATGAATTTAGTGCCATTGTTTTACCTGTAAAGTTGGTGTTTCTGGTGATGTTCTCTGTTCCTTTCTACTCTTTGTTGCTTTTGGTCTTTTTTCCTCACTCAAAGAGTCCCCTTTAATATTTCTTGCAGGGATGGTTTAGTGGTCATGAAACGCCTTTGGTTTGTCTGAGAAGCTCTTTATCTCTCCTTCTATTCTAAATGACAGCCTTGCTGGATAAAGTATTCTTGGCTGCATATTTTTCCCATTCAGCATGTTGAATATATCATGGCACTCCCTTCTGGCCTGCCAAGTTTCTGTGGACAGATCTGCCGTGAACCTGTCTTCTCTTGTAGGTTTAGGAGATTTTTTCCCTCTCTGCTTTCAGGATTCTTTCCTTGTCTGTGTATGTCATGAATTTGACTCTGATATGTCTTGGTGATGGCTGGCTTTTGTTGAATTTAATGGGAGTTCTCTGTGCTTCGTGGATTTCAGTGTCTGTTTCCTTGCCAGATTAGGGGAGTTTTCAGCTATCATTTGCTCAAATAGACCTTCTGCCACATTTTCTCTCTCTTTTTCTTTTGGGACTGCTGATATGAATGTTACATGCTTTAAGGTATCACTGAGTTCCCTAAGTCTGTATTTGTGATCCATTACCTTTGTTTGCCTCTTCTTTTCAGCTTCATTATTTTCCATAATTTTATCTTCTGTATCACTGATTTTTTCCTCTGCTTTGTTCATCCTCATTGTCATGGCATCCAGTTGGGTTGCATCTTAGTTATAGCACTTTTAATTTCAGCCTGGCTAATTTTTAGTTCTTTTTAATTCTGCAGTAAGGGATAAGGGATTCTCTAGTGCCTTTTGTGTTTTTCTCAAGCCTGGCTTGTATCCTTATAATTGTTGTTTTACATTCTGGTTCAGACATCTTACTTAATATCTGTTTTTATTAAACCTCTGGCTGTGACTTCTTCCTGTTCTTTCTTTTGTGATGAATTCCTTGGTCTTGTCATTTTGTCTAAGTCACTATTTTTTTAATGTTAATTTATTTTTGAGAGAGTGAGCAAGCAAGCAAATGGCAGAGGGGGGGGGGACAGAAGATCTGAAGCAGGCTCTGTACTGACAGCAGACAGCCTGATATGGGGCTCTAACTCACTAACCAGGAGATCATGACCTGAGCCAAAGTGGACACTCAACCGACTGAGTCACCCAAGAGCCCCTAAGTCACTGTTTTGTGTGTGTGTGTGATTTTTAGGGAAAGCCTGTTATATTCCTTCTCCTGAGAGTAATGGCTATATTGACAAGAGGTCAAAGCAAAACAGTAACAAAAATAGAAGAAAAAAAAAGAAGCTAGATCCTATTTCCTCTAGAGCTAAAGCTTTGTAGAACTCTATGATCAGTAGACTAGGTGTGTGTGAGAGGAGTTTGTGCTGGTCTTCTGCGGGAGGGGCCTGGTGCTCTGGTTCTTGGGTGGGCTTGCTCTGTGGAGATGCACCTGCAGGGTGCAGGGGGATGGGGCTTGGGGTAAGCACCTCAGGCATGTACTGGGTGGTGCTGTGATGCACACTGAAGTTGGTCAGTGCTGATAGGGGATTACGGGGTGGGAGGAATGGTGTGGCCTGTTCTCTCCTCCTTGGAGTGGGGAATTTGCACCCTGCCACTCTTCAGGAAGCCTTCATAGAAGAGCAAACATTCATCCCTCTTCTGTCCTGGCTTCAGTCAGATCCCTGACTTCACCCTGTCTGTGTCTGAGCTGTCTGTCAGGAAGCACAGTGCTGTGTTTTATCTTGGGCATCCAGCTGGGTTTCAAAACTCCAGACTCCAAGTTTTAAGGAACTGGCACATGCAGACCCATGCTGATCCTGTGGGAGAGGGTCTTACCATGTTGTGGCTGGTGCCAGTTTGCATGACTGTGCAGCAGTGGGAGTTTATGGTAAAGTGGAGCAAAAAGCTGGCACCAAGGTTTACTGCCCCCAGCAGATGTCATTTTTTTTTTAATTAAAAAAAATCTTATTTGTTTATTTATTTTTGAGAGAGAGACAGAGACAGAGACAGAGACTAAGCAGGGGAGGGGCAGAGAGAAGAGGGAGACACAGAATCCAAAGCAGGCTCCAGGCTCCGAGCTGTCAGCACAGAGCCCGACGCGGGGCTCAAACCCACAAGCTGTGAGATTATGACTTGAGCCGAAGTCGGATGCTTAACTGACTGAGCCACCCAGGTGCCCCTGATGTCTCTGTTCTTAAGCTAATAAGTGGGGCCACAAGTTGGCACCTGTCAATTCTTTTGTCTCCTGAGAGGCCTTGCCACCTCTACCAAATGCACTCCAAAAAGGGGAACTGTTTCTCCCTCTGAGACCCAGGGGATCTTTGAAGTATGCTGTCTGCTTCTGGGCCTCTGTCCTCCCTCCCCATAGGAGCACCACTTTGCCTGTCAGGCTCCACCCAGCAGTGGTGCAGACTTCAAAAACTTCAGATTATGGGCTCCAGTGTTGTAAACATTTGTAATCCTCAGCTGCCCTAGTCTTCCCAGTCAATGGTTTTAGGTAAGTGTTTCTCTGATGCAGTTCCCTGCATGCTGCCTTCTCTTTATCTCTCTCTGTCTCTGTCTCTCTCCTCTCTCCAAGATCAAGGCTCCCTCCCCTCTGCAGCACCCTCGATTCTTTTCTTCCTGGAATCACGACTCCCTACCTCCTACCTTTCCATGATGTAGCTTCTTTTCTCTCTCTAGTTCTGCAGTTTGTTCTCTCACCATTCAGACTTGGATGTTTGGAATGTTTTGATAGTTATCTGTGTTCTAGGGGTGAGGCAAGACTACAGTCCCCCTACTACTCCACCGTCTTAACCCCCCCTCCCTAATTTCTGATTTTAGTTATTTGTATCTTATCTCTTTTCTCTTTGTCAGTGTAGCTAAAGTTTTGTCAATTTTGTGATCTTTTCAAAGAATGGAATTTTAATTTCATTTATTCTATTATTTTTCTCTTCTTTACCTCTTTTTAAATCTTTATTTTCTTCCTTATGCTAGCTTTTTTTTTTTTTTCTTAAGCAATCTCTGCCCTCAGCATGGGGCTTGAATTCATGACCCTGGGATCAAGAGTCAGATGCTGTACTGACTAAGCCAGCCAGGCACCCCCCTTTGCTGGCTTTGGGTTTAATTTGCTTTCTTCTCCCTCCTCCTCCTCCTTTTTCTTCTTCTCTTTCTTCTCTCCTCCTCCCCTTCCTCTTCCCCTTTCTCTTTCCCCTCCCCTTCTCCTTCCTCCTCTTCCTCTTCCTCCTTCTTTTCCTTCTTCTCCTTTTCCTTCTCCCCCTCCTCTTCCCCTTTCCCTTCTCCTTCCTCCTCCTCCTCCCCTCCTCCTCCTCCCCTTCTCCTCCTTCTCCACCTCCTCTACCTTCTCTTCTTCTTCTTCTTCTTCTTCTTCTTCTTCTTCTTCCTTTTGTTCTTCAAGGTATAAAGTTGAAATTTTTCTTCTTTTTTTTTTTTTTTTAATTTTTTTTTCAACGTTTATTTATTTTTGGGACAGAGAGAGACAGAGCATGAACGGGGGAGGGGCAGAGAGAGAGGGAGTCACAGAATCGGAAACAGGCTCCAGGCTCTGAGCCATCAGCCCAGAGCCCGACGCGGGGCTCGAACTCACGGACCGCGAGATCGTGACCTGGCTGAAGTCGGACGCTTAACCGACTGCGCCACCCAGGCGCCCCTTTTTCTTCTTTTTTAATGCAAGCATTTACATCTATACTTTTCTCTCTGAACATGGCCTCCTCTGCATCCCATATGTTGTAGTATGTTGTTTGTCATTTTCATTCATTTTTATGTCTTTTCTAATTTATCTTGTACTTTCTTGTTTGACCCATTGGTGTTGTATATTTTAAAATTTCTCCATATTTGTGATTTTTTCAGTTTCTTTTTTGAATTATTTATTTCTAGCTTAATTCCATTGTGGTTGGGAAAATAGTTGTTTAAATTCAATTAAAAAGTTGATTGAGACTTGTTTTGTGACCTAATATTTGGTCTTTCCTGGATAATACTCCATGTATACTTGGGAAGAATGTGTGTGCTGCTGATGGATAGAGTGTTCTATATATGTCTGTTAAATTTTATTGGTTTACAGTGTTGTTCAAGTCCTTATTGATCTTCTGTCTGACTATCCATTATTTTTATGTACGTATGTGTTTTTCGGTAATCTCTATGGTTGAGTGTGGGGCTTGAATTCATGACCTCAAGATCAGGAGTTGCATGCTCTACTGACTGAGCCAGGCAGGTGCCCCTCTATATATTACTGAAAGTGGTTGTTATTGAAGAGCTGTCAATTTCTCCTTTCAATTCTGTTGTTTGCTATATATGTTTTGAGGTTCTGTTGTTTGGTTTATATATGTTTATAATTGTTATATCTTCTTGCCGAACTGGCCCTTTTCTCAATATATAATACCTTTCTTTGTTTCTTTCAACAAATTTTAACTGGATGTATTTTGGATATCACTATAAGTATCCCAGCTCTCTTTTGGTTACTGTGTGCAAGGAATGTCTTTTTCTGTCTTTTCACATTCAACATATTGATGTCTTTGGATCTAAAGTGAACCTCTTGTTTATACAGCATGTATTTGGATAAAGCTTTAAAATAAAACATCCATCCTACCAATCTCTGCCTTTTCACTTGGAAAGTTTGATCCATTAACATTTAAAATAATTGCTGATAATGGGGCACCTGGGTGGCTCATTTGGTTGAGGATCCGACTGTAGGTTTTGGCTTGGATCATGGTCTTGTGATTTGTGAGATTGAGCCCCACATCAATCTGATAGTGCAGAGACTGCTTGGGATTTTCTCGCTCCCTTTCTCTCTGCCCCTCTTCTGTGTGTGTGCACACACACTCTCTCAATATAATTAAACTTAAAAAAAATTGCCGATTAGGAAAGACTTCTGTTATTTTGTATTTGTTTTCTGTATGTCTTATACTTTTTTTTGTCCTTCATTCTTCCATTTACTGCCTTCTTTTGTGTTTAGTTGATTTTTTTTGTAGTGAACTGCTTTGAATCTATTCTCATTGTATGTATGTATATTTTCTTTATGATTACAACGTGATTATATTTATGATCCTGAATTTGTAACAATCTATTTTAAAGCTCTGCCCTTATATAGCTCTGTCCTCCCTCCTTTATTTTGTTGTGTCACAAATACCATCTATATAAATTGTGTGCCCAGTTACATAGATTTATAATTATTTTTTATGTATTTGTCTTTTAAATCCTGTAGGAAATAACAAGTGGAGTTATACATGAAAAATATAATGGTAGCTTTTTATTTGTCTATATATTTATCTTACTAGGCATCTTTATTTCTTTATATAGATTCTTGTTACTGTCTAGTGTCCTGTCATTTCAATCTGAAAGAATCCTCTTGACATTCTTGTAGAGCAGGTCTAATAGTACTGAGGTCTCTCAGCTTTTGTTTATATGGGAATGTTTTGGTTTATCTCTTATTTTTGAAGGACAGTTTTGTTGGATGTAGAATTATTGGTTGAAAAATTTAAATTTCAACAGTTTAAATATGTCATCCCATTGTCTCTGGCTCCATTGGTCTCTGATAAGAAATTAACTGTTAATCTTATTGAAGGTCTCTTGTATGTGATGTGTTGCTTGTCTTTTGCTATTTACAAGATTCTGTCTTTGTCTTTGTTTTTCAGCAATTCGATTCTAATGTGTTTTCGGTGTAGATCTCTTTGAGTTTCTCCTACTTGGAGCTCCTTGAGCGTCTTGGATTTTTGGATTTGTAGATTCATGTTTTTCATCAAATTGGGAAAGCTTTTAGCTGTTTTTTCTTCAAATAGCCTTTCTGCTTAATTCTCTCTCTTCTCCTTCTAGGATCCTCACAATGTTGCTGTGCTTGATGGTGTCTCACACGTCTCTTAGATGCTATTTATTTGTTTGTTTGTTTGTTTTTTTCCTGCTCTCTAGACTTGATAATTTCAATGGTCCTATTTTTGAGTTAGAGAGACAGAGCACAAGTGGGGGAGGGGCAGAGTGAGAGGGAGACACAGAATCAGAAGCAGGCTCTAGGCTCTGAGCTGTCTGCACAGAACCTGACGTGGGGCTCAAACCCATGAATTGTGAAATCATAACCTGAGCCAAAGTCGGATGCTTAGCTGACTGAGCCACCCAGGTGCCTCTCAGTGTTCCTATCTTTAAGTTTGCTGATTTTATTTCTGCCTACCCAAATCTGCTGTTGAACTCCCATAGTGAATTTCAGTTATTTTAGTTCATGAATTTCTGGATGTCTCAGCAGACTTCCAGGAGTGTTAATATGGTATTAACATGTGTTAATGAGATTTTTTTTCACTTTGGCAGTGCCATAGCACCAATTTCCCTTAGCACTTTTGCTCTCAACCCAGTAGCAGCTACTTTCTGGCAAGCCTCGGGCAGTCCTCTTCTACACATGTATAGCCTAGCTGTCAACCCCAGATTACCAAGGAACCCCTCCATTGACCAACTGGGCTCCATATGTATACAGCTCTATTCTCTCCAAAGACCTAACTTTCAGATGATAGCTCCATTAGCTGCTCTAAACTATGATCTTTGCCTCCTCATCTTAGTGGTACTACCATGCTCTACTTAGACTTTAGCTGTTTGAAACATGATTGGGCAATTGGCCTCAGTCAGACAGCTGGATGGTTGAGTGATTGTGCAGCTGACCTTATGAGTTTTCCCTCTCTCAAGGATCAGTGTTTATTATTATTATTTTAATGTATATATATATTTTGAGAGAGAGAGCAAGAGACAGACCATGAGTGGGGGAGGGGCAGAGAGAGAGGGAGACACAGAATCTGAAGCAGGCTTTAGGCTGCCTGATGTGGGGCTCAAAATCACGAACCATGAGATCATGACCCGAGCCAAAGTAGGACACTTAACTGACTGAGCCACTCAGGTGTGCCTATCAGGGATCAGTCTTAAACTTCCTGCTGTCCCTGCCTGAATCATACATATTTATATATGTCCCTGCCTAGAATCATATATATATTCTAGGTTTATAGTTGTTTATGGTGGGAGGGATAGAGTGCTATTAGCTACTCCATCATAGTTACAGGCAGAAGTTTTCCTCTTTTTTTCTTGATGAAGTGGATCATGTGTTGGCAAAGATATTGAGACAGATGTCAGGCAGAGCCAGTCACTTTCTCTGACCCTTTGCCTTTTTCAGGTTCCTATGGACAATAGGGTGATCACTTGTTAGGCTCTTCAAGTACACAGATATATGTCTTACACCTCCAATATCCTTAGCATACTCCAAATGAAGAGATGTATACTACATAAGCACTGGTGACAAAATTCTCTTGGAACCTGGAAGCCATTCCCCTTATTGTTGTTGGCAAATAATATGTTCATTTCTCATTAAAAACTTAGTTCTGCCTGTATTGCCCTTTTGCAGCAAGGAAGTTAAGGTTGCCCTGTTGCTTGGTTGAGGGTGGATGGTAGCATAACATTTTCATAATGGTCTCTTTGGCTTCTTTGCTGCTGTGACTAGCACATGGACCAGACCCCTGGCCTTGGGCCCGCAGGCAAAAAGCCATAAAATAAACCATGTTCCAGCAGAGAAGGACACACAAGGGATGTCTTTCAGCCCATTAGAAAGGAGGCACAGCCAAGTCAAACACCAAAACAGAGAAGTTACTCTGAGACATGCTGTATCTACAGAGGAACATGAAGCTTGGCATCTCACCAAGCTCCAAGAGCCCACAGGCACCTCATTCATTGAAGAGACACTTAATGCTTGCCTATACTGAGCCAGGCCCTGTATTGGGTTCTGTATGTACAGGATGAGGGGAAGATTCATCAAAGACATGATGCTGGAGTTGGCTTCTGGGGTCAAATCTTGGTTCCAAGGAAAACTGAGGAAAAACATTGCAACAAGCTCATCTTTCCCACGTTTCTATTTGAATAAAAGAACATACAAACTGAATGTATTTTCTAGAAAAGTACCCAAAGATTTCATTTTGGAGTAAAGCACTGTTTTGAGGTGGACCTCTAACCTTGTGTAACCTACCCATATACTCTTAGAACAGGCCCTCTCAAGAGCTCATACCTGGTTATGTTTCCATGGCTAAAGACATGAACATGATCTGGCCTTTCTGGAGTGCTGAGGACTCTTTCTTTCTCCAAGAGGTAGATGTTTAAGGTTGAGATGCTCATCCCATGTTGTAAGGTCAGGTGTGGACCTTTGAACTCCTTCCCTGAGTTACTCGTCGGATGGGGCCGTCTCTTCTTGCCCTCCTTTCACCTTTGGTTTGTGGTTGGGTTTCTCATAGGCAGAAAAGGGACATTTCTATTATAGATGCCATGAACCTCCCTCTAGAGTGGGGACACTGCTGGCCAGCATGAACATTGCAGATATAGAGGTCCTTTGGATAAGTGAACCCACCACCCTCAAGTAAAGTCTTGGTGTTTTCTCTGAAAATGCAGTTTCTTTTGAAGCAAAGTCTTTGCAGGACCTAATGGTCCTAATGGTCCCAAGACTCCAGAGAGTTCCTAGGTTTCCAAAGATGATTTCTGCACATAAAATTTTTTTTAAAAAAATGTTTATTTTTGAGAAAGATAGAGAGTGTGAGCACAAGCAGGGGAAGGGCAGAGAGAGAGAGAGAGAGAGAGAAAGAGAGGGAATCTAAAGCAGGCTCCAGGCTCTGAGCTGTCAGCACAGAGCCCATGGGACTCGAACCCACAAACCATGAGATCATGAGCTGAAGTTGGAGGCTTAACCCACCGAGTCAGCCAGGTGCCCATGGACATTTTAAAAAGTAGGTTTACAAATATATCTCTGCCTTCTTTTCTGTCATGTTCCTGTGAGCCCTCTGGCTTGGGGGCCTGGAGTCATAGAATAAGGGAAGTCAGGCAGGGCTGTCTTGCCTGCTGGGTGTCAGTTTTGGGTTCTCTTGGCCACATTGGTAGATGAAGCCTCCAGTTCTGGACCACATGCTTGTACAATGCCCTTGACCATTCCTTGTCCTGGTTTTCCCATCCTCTCTCTCTGACCCTTCCCCTAGGTTCCATAGCTCTTTTTTACTTGTATCCACTGTCCCTGGCATGATGATGCTCACATATACAGTGCTCTTCCATGGGCAGGCACAGAGTTTTGAGGAAACACAGATTGTTTTTTGGGGGCTGAGGAAAATCCATTGTCATAGATTTTGTCTCATTGTCAGAATTAACTATGATGGAAATTTGTTGATTTAGAGATGAAATAGGGGTGCCTGGGAGGCTCAGTCGGTTGAGCGTCCCATTTTGGCTCAGGTCATGATCTCACGGTTCGTGAGTTTGAGTCCCATGTTGGGCTCTGTGCTGACAGATCAGAGCCTGGAGCCTGCTTCAGATTCTGTGTCTCCCTCTTACTGCCCCTCCCCAGCTTGCACTCTGTCTCTCTCTCTCTCTCAAAAATAAAACATTAAAAAATAATAAAACATTAAAAAAATTTTAAAGATGAAATAATTCAGTCTGGAAAATATATCTTAGAAGAAGTTCTCTAAGTGGAAATATGTGGTCTGCATGCTATGCTGTGTCTTGTAGTTGGAATGGGATTGTTGAATCAGAAGGCCAGAACCTTCCCTGAGAAGCAGAAAGAACTGAATCACCATCATTAAAGGTTGGCAGAAACATGAGCTGTGACATTCCCAAGTGCTGGTTACAAACCTCCTCTTGGGAGAGTGGGTGTGAATCCTTGTCACAAAAGGGATACTTCTATCAACCTGCTCTCTTGTACCAAACAAGTAAACCACTTGGTAATGCTAACCAAGGCTCATCAGGGAGTAATGAGCCCAGGCTTAGAAAAAGTGCTTGGCAGGAGACGGGGCGCCTGGGCGGCTCATTTGGTTAAGCATCAAGTCTTGATTTTAGCTCAGGTCATGATCTCACGGTTGGTAAGTTTGAGCCCCATGTTGGGCTCTGTGCTGACTGTGTAGAACCTGCTTGGGATTTTCTCTCTCTCTCTCTCTCTCTCTCTCTCTCTCTCTCTCTCTCTCTCAAAATAAATAAACTGAAAAGGAAAGAAAAGGAATGAAAAGAAAAGAAAAGGAATGAAAAGAAAAGAAAAGATGCTTTGGACTCTCCAGGAATGCCCCAGAAGGGGAGAGGGAGGGAGAGAAAGGGGGAATTTACAATTGCTTCTGACTCAAGTAAAAAACAACAACGTACCTCCCCGCAAAGAGTTGCACCCACCCCAATAAATAAATAAGTAAATAAGTAAATAAGTAAATAAATAAATAAATAAATAAATAAATAAATAAAATATTGAGATGTGAGCCAGTATTGGCCAAATGTATTCAAAGCATTCTGAAAGGCCAGACTTTGAGGAAAGGGTTTTCATGATGCATGAAGCACTCTAAGCCCTAATGAGTCTGATCCCTCCCTTCTGGCTCTCCTGGCACAGTGAGAGGAGGATTTTGTATAATTGGCCCTTGAAACATTATTACAATCACTTTGTGGCCTCCTTCAGCTTATTTTTAATTACAAGGTCTATTGCATTGTTAAATTATTAACTCTGACAATTACTTATCTTGGCATTTTCTTATCTTGATGAAAATGAAAACAGCGAGGTCATGTTAGCTCACTTGAGGGTTTGGTCCGCTACAAGCTTAAATTAAGCTGGGACGACTCAGCAAATGTTTGCAGAGCAGGGATGAAGCGGGCTTGCGCAGGGTGTTAGTGGAGTCTGGGCTGAGAGGTCTCGGCACCCAAAGGTGCTTGTTTTGGGGTGGTTGGGGCCAGACCTGAGGAAGGGGGAGGGGCTCTTGCACATGATGGAGGTTACCTGTGGCTTTTGCCCCTCCAACCTTGAGGAAGGGGCCTGTGCACAGGACCACTTTGAGCAGCTGTGAGAGACAGCTGGGGCAGTCAGGAAGTACAGGGCTTATTTGTGCCTCTCCTGATGTGTCCCAGCTCTGTTCTGACCATCATCCCCCTTCTGTTTCTCTAAGTCCCCCTCACGTGGGGTGTGTTAGATCTCTTCTTCCCTGACTCACACTGACCCCTGGTGCCTTGCCCACAGCAGGCTCTTGGCACATGTCCACAAGTGCTGGCCATGGCACTCATTGTCATGCTGCCTTCTGTCCAGCAGGGGGTAGTGTGACTACACTATAAAGGGGCTACCCTCTACTGATGTTGTCCGAAAAAGTGAAACTTCGGAGCTTCTGCAGGTCCTGAAAGAAGGCTTCCGACTCTAACAGGGGAGTCCGAGGCTCCCTCAGGCAACAGGGTGAAATGATTCACAGCTACATTCCCGCCTGTCCCCCAGGCTGGGGCACTTGGGGTCTGTCAGTAACAAAGTCACGTCATTCTGTGTTCAGTTCCCAGTTTCCTCTGATTCCATAGAGGCCAAAGGGCATAAGCTTGGAGAAAGAGCTTTGGCCTCTGTTGGCAATGCAGATTCTATGGCAAGCACTTGGTACCTTGCTTCCTTAGAGATACACAGGTTCCCAAACCAGAGAGCCACTTAGTAGGAATTAGAGATTGGGGGTGCCCCGATGCCCAGATGTGTTATATACGTCAGTGGAAGGCATACAGTTGGAAGATTGGTTGGCCATTTGGGATGGTAGGTAAATCCCTAGGCTGTCTAGAGCTTCTTAGTCAGAGGCCTGTGAAAAAGTCCTGTTGTCCCCACAGCCTGGGAGCCAATTGCAACCATGGTGTCATTCCCAAAGGGGAAGGGATGAGATGACTATGCAACATGGTTGGGTCAGCTCTGACCTCTCTTGCCTGTGGAGGGCCAAGGTGAGAAGGTGAGGTGAGAGCTGGCTCTCACTCTGGGCAGTTTCTGTTGACCCAGCTGTCTCTGTGGTCTCGTGCTTTTGGGGAACAGGCAGGAGCGTCGCAGGAATGACTCCACAGACATTTCTTATGATACCAGGGCCGGCTCAGGACTCTGAAGGCTGACTTTCTACTTTGAGGAGGAATTTTCTGTGTCTGTGCCCAGCAAGGGTGGGGCTAGGAGACCTCCTGGATTAACTTCCATGAGGGTTCAGGTGCTGGGTGCCTCCATTCAGCCCACATTTGAGGCTCTAACTCCGATGGACTTGCAGATTGATGGGGCTGCCCAACCTCTGGGTTGTAGAAGTGCTTTGGGTTCAGATGTTCAAAGTGGCCCCAAATTATCTTTATAGCTTCTCCGAATTCCACTCCTATTTTCTAGGCCCCTGTGAAAAGAAAGTGCTAATCTATCGCAGAGTGCTAACTCCCTTCCCCTCTCCAGCTATCGACCTACTGGTAGCCAGTAGGAAAAGAGCAATCAGAAAGTGTACCAACTGTCAAACATCTGCAAGGTCAAAGTGATGCCCACGTTCTGGGCCTTTTGGTTCCCACCACCAGGCCTCACCTCGGACTGGCCTTCGCTGCACAAAGTTCTCGAATTTCAGGAAGCTATGTGTCTGTACACATGCTCAACCCAAGTCCTTTTTGAGAGATTTGCCATTCAGTGCCTGAGTAGCAGCTTAGGAGGACATATTCCCTGATTCCTGACCTGGTAGATGGGTTGGGACCTGGTTTAAAGTAGTAAGAATAATGGCAATAATAATGATGATATTGATGTCTGGCAGTTTTGAGCACTTTAACACTACTTGCATCACATGGATTACCCACTTTAATTTTCACAGGAGCCCTAGGATGCACCTGCTATATTTACTATAGATAATATTATGTATAGATACATTAAATATATATATTAAAATATATCTTATCTACTTTCTTCAAGGTCTCCATTATATAAGGTGGAAACTGAAGTGTGGAGAGTTTAACTGGAAGGTCTTTCAGGGAGACAGTTTCTGAGGCACCAGCTGGGGAAAAGGCCCAGAGAAGGCAGGCATAGGAGTCAGAAACAAGCTTCAGATCTGTCTCCACCCCAGCTCGTTACACCTAGCTGATGTGGAGCCACATGGGGCTTGGTAATTATAGCACAGCCTAGATCCAGTGGCCAGAAGCTAAGCTTCATTCCCCACGGTGGAGAGCCGTGGTCTCTCATGAGGTTGCCCAGACTTAAGCCAGTTCACATCAGCACAAACCACATGGTTGAAGGGGGTTCTTGGACCCATTGAGGAAGAAATCTACAACAATGCCACAGCATGTTTAAGTGTGTCCTGTAAACATACTCCTTCCCCAGTGGGGTCCATTGCCATTTACCAGGGGGAGTGTAGACTAAGGAAATATACGGTCCTTTTTGGGGCCACTCGACATGGAATCTTAATTTTTACTAAATCCTGGGGACTCAAAATGGCACTGTAGCCTACCAGTCAAAGAAAAGATTTATGGTGGTCAGGTGATGAATGAAGTTTTGAACAAACTTCATCTCACATTGAGTCCATGGCCTTACTCTGTGATATTACCTTAGTCTCCAAATGTATAGTGGGCAGAGACACGTTCTGTAACTGGTAGAATCATCACGTAGCATCCTGACCTGTGAGTAAGAACTGTTATGAGCTCTCCCCTTCCTACAAGGATAGTAAGCCAAAAAAATACTGCATTTTTGACAGGAGTTGGGGATAGGGGGAGGATTTCAGAGATTAACATGAAAGGTCCTGAAGGGTGTAGGGATAGTGGTTACTGTCATATATCTACTTAACTCATCTATTTGGCCAGTGCAGAAAGATGGTGGGTCTTAGAAAATTACTATACATTATTGTAAACCTAAATTAGTTGGTGATTCCAATTGTGGCCACTTTTCTAGTTGTGGTAACTTTATGGGCACAGATCAACACAAACCCTGGCACCTGGTATGTAGGTTTTCAATCTGACACATACTTTACTCGTCAGAAACCCTGTTGACAGGGCACCTTGGTGGTGTCATCTCAGACTGTAATGTGGACTGTAAGGGTCGTGGCCATCTTCACATGCCACAGAACATCACACGGATCCACTGCCCTGATGAGAGCTTGCTGGTTGGGCCTGATGAGCAGCACATAGCATCTTAGAAAGCTTCAAGACACATACAAGCCAGAGGGTGAGAGAGTAACCCTGTGAAAATTCTCTTAAGTGTTTTGGAGTCCAGTAGTTTGGAGAATATGGGGATATTCCCTCCAAAGTGGAAGAGAAGTTGCTCCATTTTCATCCCTGACCTTTAAAGAGGCACAGTGCCTTGGGGCCTTTTTGGATTTTGGAAGCAATATGTACTACATGCTAGGATGCTGCTCTGACCTATTTATTAATTTATAAGGCTTAAAGTTTTGCGTAGAGCCCAGAGCAAGAGAAGACTCTGCAGGAGGTCCAGGCAGCAGTACAGGAAGCTCTGACATGAAGCTTTAGGACCCAGCAGATCAAATGAACTTGAGGTTGTCTATGGTAAATAAGGATGCTGTGGGGAGACTCTAGTAAGCCCGACTTGGGGGATCAGGGCATCTACTGTTAGGGTTTTGAAGAAAAGCTGTTCTTTCTTATGTGAATAACTATTCTCTAGGACTTGAGAAATAGCCCCTGGCTTCCTACCCCTGATAGACTAGATGCTTGAATAGTCAGTGTGAGCTGCCCGTCATGCACTGGGTATTATTTGACCATCACTCCTAAGTCGGGCTTTCACAGTAACAGTCCCTCAAATAGGGACTCTCCCTGAAAAGAAGTGGAGAGTACACATAATTGCATGAATAAGTAAGGCAAGAGTGAGTACATACTCTTACTGTATTCCCTCCTTTTCCTCAATCCGCACCTATGGCCAAATGGGGACTTTCTTATAACGTATAGTTGACTGAGGGAAAAGAAAATTGGGCGTAGTTTACAGAAGACTCAGGAAGGTATGCTGGCACATTCTGGAAGAGGATTGCTGCAGCAGAAACTGTAATAAGGAATATTTCTGAAAGAAAGTGGTGAAAAGAAATTCTCTAAGTGGACAGAACTTCAGAAAAAGGACTCAGAGGTTGTTCTGGACTCAAAGGTGGCCTGAAGTGTGAATCTACTCTAATTCATGGGTAATGGCTAATAGGTAGGGTGGATGATCCAGGACTTGGAAAGAATAGGGTCAGAAATTGGTGGCAATCTGGATAAGAGGTACATGCATAGATCTCTCAGGAAGGGCACTGAGCATGAAGACTTTTGTGTCTCATGTGGGTGCTTACCAAGTTGCATCCACTACAAGGAGGCTTTCAGTAGTCAGGTGGACATGATGACATGTTCTGTATAGAAGCTGTCCACCTCTTTCCCCAGTGAGAACCTGTGATGGAAGGAACGGAGACAGCACAGAGACTCCAAACCTGAACTTGTCTTCTTCAAGGCTGATCTGGTTATCACCACCGCTGCTAAGTGCTTAACCTACCAGCAACAGAGACCAGTGCTAAGTCCCTGATATAGCATCATTCCTTGGGATATTTGACTCCTTCCACCATGGTGGGGATCACAATTTGGGATATGGAATGCCTTCTAAGTACCACTAGTACCACTAAGTACCACTTCCAAGTACCACTAAGGTACTCCTGCAACATTGCTTCCCACTAAGGAACTCACTTCAACACTGTAAAAGAAGCACTGCAATGGGTGCATGCCCAAGGAATTCACTGGTCTCATCATGTGCCCCATTACCCAGAAGTAGTTGGCCTGATAAGAGGTTGAACCATGTGAAATTGCTAATGTTCAATTGTTTTTGACTTATAAAATCAGTGATTTCGATGATTCAACTCAGTGTAATAGTGGAATAGCCTTTTGAATATTCATGATTAGCGCCAATTGGGAGACAACATCCTGAAAAAATGGGAATCTATCTTTATTAGATGCAGTGTTTGCTTTGAATCAAGGACCAACCATGCTGGATTCTCAGAATCCAGGGATCTGAAAATCAAGAGGTGAATGCGGGAACAGCTCCCTTCGCTACTCTGCCCAGCACTCTTCCGGAATGGTTTTTGCTTCATGGCCCTGCAACTTTGGGCTTAGCTTGTTTTGTAGTCTTGATTTCTGAGGGAGGAATGCTTCCAGCAGCAAACAAAACAATGATAACGTGTAACTGGAACTTGAGACTGCCACCTGGCCATTTTGGGCTCCTCAAGAAGCTGAGCCAACAGGTGAAGAAGGAGTTTACTATCCTGGTTGGGAGGATGGATCCCAGTTACCAATAAATTCTTTGTTCTGCTTAAGTCACTTGGAGTTGGTTTTCTGTCCTTTGCAATAAACGTATACTGCAGGAGTTCTCATTAAGTACTGAGTCATAAATTAGTTTCTCTTCAATCTCTTTGGGTTGCTCCATAGTTGGGCCACAGGATACCTTAGGTAAATCTTTTTTTTTTTTCTCTCTTGGTGGGAGCCTCCTTTCTTGACCACACCTGGAAAGGCAGGTGGGATGACCATGCCACCTGGAGAAAGCAGCAGAGAAGGAAGCCAAACTTTCGGTTCTCATTTAAAACATGAGAAATGAGAAAAATGTAGCAATTTCACAAATAGCAATTTATGTTTTATTCCTCTCCCAGAGCACTCAGCAAGGCCTCCAGAAGCTTCTGCAGTACAAAATTTGGAATTGCTTCTTTATTTCACACCTTTGCAAGCAATAGCTTAAGGTCTGAGTCAGAGCTCTAAAAGAAGTTGACATTTTACCCCTCTTTGCCTTGTTACAATGTCCAGTGTTGCCATTAATGGGCCAGAAATGAGGTCCCACATGTCCATGTCAGGGCTTTGAGAATCTTATCTGGTGGCACAACTTTTACTCAAAATTAACGCATTGCGTGGTTTAGGGGATGAATAAACTCATTAGGGGAGCTAACTGATGTCCTCGTTGTCACCAAACAGCATTCATTGTGTGCGTGCTTAGAATAATGTCTTTCCTAGAAGCCAAATGGGAAAATGCTCTAATGTATTTCCCTGAATTTGGCCTGCCACTATTGTAAATTACCTTGCTTAATGGACTTTGGGATTCTGTTATCTATTTGGAAACTTCTGAGCTCCTGGAGAACCAAATCAAGTGCTTTAGTCCCCAGGAAGGGAAGGCAGGCTTAGAAGATTTACAACTCCGTGAACATCATTATTGATGTCTGTTGTGTTTTGCAAACAACTTTCCTGTGGAATAAGTGCTTATGATGAGGCCGTAGGCACTTTTTTTGGATAAGTCACCCTGAAATAATGACTACCAGGGCCCATAAATCTCCTCTGGAAATCAACATGCCAGGAAGGTATCTGGCAATGATCCCACCCCCACCTTCACTCCAGCTGTGTGTGGGAATCTTGCCAAGGCCCTCGGCAACCTTCCGGTCATTTACTAAGAGCAGCTAAAGTAATCATAACCACCACCACAACCACCACCACCAAAGCCCACAGCTGTAGAGCACTTTACAGCTGATGAGTGATTTGTAGGCCTTATCTCACCTGATGAGATGGGAAACTGAGGTCAGGAGAGGTCAGCCAGTAGTGAGGGCAGGAAGCAGGTTGGAGGCTGGGCCTCCTGACTTGCTCCTATATAGCGTCTTTGCTCTTTACACTGGGGTGGTTAAGTTTTTTTTTTTTTTTTAAGTTTATTTATTTATTTTGAGAGAGAGAGCACGAGTGAGCACAAGCTGGGGAGGGGCAGAAAGAGGGAGACGGAATCCCAAGCAGGCTTTGTGCCATCAGTACAGAGCCCGATGTGGGGCTCGAACCCACAAACTGTGAGATCATGACCTGAGCCAAGATCAAGTGTCAGACGCTTCACCAACTGAGCCTCCCAGATGCCCCTGGGGTGGTTAAGTTTATGTTGCAACTTAACTGGGCCATGGGTGCCCAGATATTGGGTCCAACATTACTTTGGGTTTCTGTGAAGGTACATTTAGGTGAGATTAACATTTGAATCAGCAGACTGAGTAAAGCAGATCGCAGTCCCTAATGTGGATGGACCTCATCCAATCCTTTGCAGGACTGATTGGAACAAAGCCTGGCTTCCCCTGAGTGAAAGAATTCTCCTGCCTGATGACCTTTGAACTGGAAAAATCGACTCTACAGATTTTGGACTTGCCAGACTCTATACTCATGTGAGCCAATTCCTTATGATAAACTTCTCTCTCTCTATTTATATCTCCTATTGGTTCTGTTTCTCTGGAGAACTCTAATATAACCATTTCCTCCTGGAATGTAGTTACAGGACATGCCCCGCCTGCTGGTCCTTGAGCTGGGGCACAGGCCTGAGCTTGGGGTTATGAGAAGGTCAAAATTGGTTGTGAGAGTAAAGGTTTTAAAAAATTGTTTTTAATTGTGGTGAAATACATATAACATGAACTTTACCATCTTGACTATTTTTAAGTGTAAGTGCGGTAGTGTTAAGTATATTCACACTGTTGTCTAAAGTTCTGATTAAGATTGGACTCGATAGGACTTTTTACTACCTGAAGATGAGATCATCCTCACAGTGAGAAATCATCCCAAAAGTTAAGGGATTTGCCCCAGAGGGCTCTAAGCGACAGGAAAGGAGAGCCAAGGGAGTGTGTATGCAGGTGGGAGTGAGAGAAAAATTAAAACTAAAGCTGCTGTCCATTTGTCTCTGTGGAGCAGAGGCCTTTCTTTAAGCCAGGAGCAAAGCCAGCTGCAGGGCCATGATAGCATCAGGGGGAGGAAGGGGCAGGCACAAAAAGAAGCTTGGGAGAAGGGGGGCGGGCATCTGAGTCAAACATGGAAGGATACTGGGGTTTGAATAGTTGGGAGATGGGAGGGGATGAAGGGGACTTGAGGCCGAGTGAAGTGTGAGTGATGGCCAGCCTCAGCATGTACATGGGCCTCCTCCCCTCCAGTTGCCGGTTGTGTGTCCTTGGGCCATGTGCCCCTTGGCGAACATCCACATTTCCTCCAGCCTCTGCGCCCTGAGCCCAGGCCTCTAGAGGCTCTCAACTTTTGGAGGAGCACCCCCCAACTCCCCTTGCCCTTCCAATCCATGCCTGAGAAGCAGCATTTTCTAAATAGCTGTGTTGAAAAAACTTAAATATAGCACCCCCGGAGCTTACTGACCCAGTGGCAGAGCTGTAAGTAAGTACCATCTGGGGTGTGACTAGTGGTGCTGGCGGTGCAGGGAGGGCAGAGGATCTGAAGTGTGGCCAGTCAGCCCTGCCTTCAGGTTCCCTGCCCCCCCCCCCCCCCATCCTGAGCATTTCCAGCAGGACTGGCCTGAAGGAGTGAGGTGGGGACCCACCAGGAGCAGGCCTACCTAGTACCCCATCACTCTTCTGATCAGAGAGACACCCTGGGGTTCTTTGTCTTGAATGGCTTCTTCTCAGAGACCATGAGATAGCAGAGGCCACAGATGGGGCTGTTTGGGGAGAAGCCAGCTTCCAGGGTCAGGCCTGGGACCTGCCCAGAGGATTCCAGCTGAGCATTTCAGTCCTGGGAAGTGGGTTGCATCTCAGGTCTGGGGGGGTCTGGCTCCACCCTGTTCTCAAGTACCCCCCCCCCCCCCCACTACTGTCCTTTCCACACTGTGGCCACAGGCGCTTCTTTGGGGACCTCACAAGCAACAAGCCCAGGATCCACATGGTGTTCCTCTCCCTGACCAGAGCCCTCTCGTCTTCTTGCTTCCTCCACATCCCAACGTAAATTCTTTCCCTGACCACTGCACCCCTGCCCTGGCTGAGGGCAGGACCCCTGGCGCATGCTTGAGAGGCACTGGTGCCTCAGATTGCAGTAGTTATGAAGTACTCCTTGGTGTGCTGCTGGCTGAATGTTTGCTACCTTTGCAAGACCAGGAGCTCTGTGAGGGCAGGCTGTATGTGGCTTGCCCCTCCCTGGATCCCTCCTAGGGACCCCTCCCTCCTAGCACAGGGCTTGGCATGTGGTGGGTGTGCAGTCAGTGTGTAATGAATGGAAGAAAGAATAACTAGTGAAACTCACACTTCTCTAGAACCAGAAGCACCCATACCCCACAGCTGAGACCTCTTTCCACCTCCCTGGAAACATCTGGCAACCTCACCCAATGAGTCCAGCTGAAGGGAATGGAAAGGGCCCGCTGGACCCCACTGAGGCCAGCAAGTTCTGAAGACACAGAGCTGGGTGCTCCAGGGTGAAGTCTTGGCCAGTGAGGGCAGTGGATGCACCACCGGCTCATGGTTGGTGCCATTGTGTCTGCCATCCATGTGGTCCCAAAGGGGACAGGGAGACCGCCCTCTACCTGCAAGGCAGGCTGTGTGTGTCTGGGGGCGAGCTCCTGGGGAGGGGCACCTGTGCAGTGTAGGCCATCCAGGCTTCAGAGGGGGGATGTGCGAAGCTCTGGGGCGTGTCAGGAGATGCAAAGATGGGCCTCAGTTCTCACATACGGAGCCTTGCCTGATGAGTCCAGGCTTTGCTGATTATGTTGGCAGCGTGATGACATGGTGATGTAGATCCTCTGCTAGAGAGCTGGAAGTCTGGCACCCCTGGGCAAGCCACGACCCAGCAAGTCCCAGGGGCAAGGAAGTTTAGCCAGCAGGGAACAGCTGGTCCACCCAGGGCCGCAGGTCTCCACAGCTTACGGGGCTCCAATGTTGGAGAGGAGGAGGGTGGGTGGTGGGGAGAAGGAGGAGGGGGAGGGGCACCCTGACCTTGGGGTCACTGGGACAGGCCCTGTCAGGCACATGTGGCCCCAACCCTGCTCTTGGAGAGGCAGGGCCCTGCCTGGAGCCAGGGCAGGGAGCCCTCTGGCCTAAGCCTCACATTCACAATCACCTCTTCACATTTAGACTTGAGGAATTATTCCAAGTGAGGTTTTAATGTTAAAAGCAGTAATTTGTTAAGTGTAAGCATTTGAAACATGCCAGAGGTTTTATAGCTCCATCTTGGCATGTCTTTGGTCTTCCATCTACCAGAGGCCCAGAAACAGTGGAAGTGATCCAGACAGACCCACTGGCTGTGGGCAGCCTGGCTCAGAGGGCCTTGCTCAGGGACAGAGCCTTGGCCATGGGAGCCCTGGACCCAGTCCTGCCTTGCACACAGTTGCCTGGTGTCTCACCTCTTGGGTTTAGCTCTATCCAGCCCCCCAGCCTCCCTCTTGAGTTTTCACTGCCTCTTACTCACCCTGTTGGTGACAGAGGGATTCCCACCCTAGGATGCTGGCCAAACCCACAGCACCTGACACTGGACAGGTGTCAGTCATACAGACACAAAGCCTGGGGAGGGAAGACACAGCACACCATACAGGGCCACTTGGGGGTTGCATGTGGGAACAGAGTACACAACCAGGGTTTGTGAGAGGCAGGCTTTATAGCATCAAGATGATGAGGTGGCCTCCTGCTTCCATGGGAAGATGTGATTGTCTTGTTTGAATAATTCAGTGGACTGGCAAGGAACTGACACCTGCTACTCACATGTCAGGCAGCATGTAAGATTAGGCCTGCCTTGAGGGCAGGACAAAGGACACAGGCCAAGACTGAGCAGATAGCCATGTGTTCTGGGAGCTCAGTGGGAGCTTGGGAGGGGCTTCTGGAAGCTGCCAGGGCCCAGGAGGTCACCTAGGAAGACAAATGAAAGTTCTCCTCTTGCTGGTTATGTTCCTATGGGTACTTCTTGAGACTGTTCCTGCTGTATTTGAACCAAGTCAAACTTATTCCCAGTAGAGGACTGCCCCATTTTTCTGGCCTAATGGAGAGCACATATGTTGGGGTATCCTTGGGCCAGGGTCTGAAGGCTAGAAGCTCAGCCATCAGGATGGTGACTGACCCTAGTAAGTGCAAGTTCAGGCTGCTGGGAGGCAGGAAGCCCCACACAGTGTTCTTTCTCCCCCCTGTTCCTTCTGCCCTGCAACTCTGGATCCAGGCTCACAGGATGGCTTTGGGGGCCAGGGGCCGGGTGGAGAGATGTGGCCTCAGGGTCACACACTGCATGTGTCCATGGTTCTGCCCTGTGATCTGGATTGCTGTCTTGGCTGCTGTTGACTCTGATAAGTCAGCTCCTCCCAGTGCACCCATCACCCTAGCAGCCTCCACACCGCCCACCCCATGCCTCGCTGCTTGTCTCCGCCCTGTGCAGGATGCACAGACTCCCTTGTGTCTTCCCGGAACTCATGCTAAGACTCTTCTGCCAGCCTTTCCCAACTCCTCCAGCACTGGAGCATCTTCCCTGCAAAGTCTCTTGTCCTTGTTATACCTTCCTGAAGTGTGTGTAAAAACACACAGTGCAGGGACAGTTTCTTAGGACATGAATCTGTTTTGCTTTCACCGAAAAGCTTAGGGAACTTTTCCTAAACCTGGGAAGGGGCTGGCGGTTTGGCCTGAAGGTTTTACAAGTAGCAGAAACCAGGGCCCCAGGCCTAGGTGCCGCCTAAGAACAGGACCCAGGGAGAATGGCTGCATGGTTGGTTTGGCTGATATCCACTCTAAATGCCAAATTGGAGTAATCAGGGAAGACAGAAGATGTTAGGATCCTTCCTGAACCTTCTGCTCTGTGCAGGACCCCCCAAGAATATGGCATGACTCTAGGGAAGTAAAGAGACCTCCCTAAACCGAACAGATGCTGCGTTTCTCATCAATGTTGGTGAGTGGCATGCTTGTGAAAAAAAAAAGTAATTTGTCTTAGAAACTTTGGAAATTGTAGAAAAGTACAAAGACAACCATCCTCCCCAGAACTCCACTGCCCAGAGGGAAGCATTGTTGCTGTTCTTGTACCTCTCCCTCCAGTCATACTTGATGTGCATTTATATATATATATGTATATATGTATATATATATATATATATATTCATTCATACACATATATATATTTTTAAAAATGTTTAAACATGCTTATTAATTTGAGAGAGAGAGAGAGAGAGAGAGAGAGAGAGAGACAGTGTGAACAGGGGAAAGACAAAGACAGAAAGACACAGAATTTGAAGCAGGGCTCCAAGCTCTGAGTCACACAGAGTCTGACATGGGGCTCAAGCCCGCGAGCTGTGAGATCATGACCTGAGCTGAAGTCAAAAGAGCCCATACCTCATGAGCATTTAGATGTGGACATGTCCAGGTCACAGTATGGGGAATCCATGGGGAGGGTTTTGCTTGCTTACTTTGAGTTAACAACTGCACCATATTCTACTCTGTTGATCTGTAATCACATAACCACTTCCCCTATTTTAGGTTATTTGGGTTGTTTCCAGATTTTTTTTGCTATTATTAGTAATGCTGCAGTAAATATCCCAGCATGTCAATTTTTAGGTATGTTGCCAATCAAGTGATTTGTCAAATGACACCCTGCAAAGACCACCACTTGGGAGTAAAGGGGATCTCCTGACCTAGAGGTCCAAAGGCAGAGGCATGTGCCTATTTCCAGAAATCTTCCCCACAACGTTGTGGTTTTTTTTTGTTTTTTTTTAGTGGTCAAAAGTTTCCCTTTCTTGGGGCTGGTGTAGCAAGTAGGAATCCCTCTTATCTGGCAGCCCTAACCTCACCTCATTCCACTTCACCCCACCTCCTTTTAGTTCTCCATCACTAAACTGGAAGCTAGCTATGCCTAACCTGAAAAGAGCTTTGGAGACCTTGAAGGGAGAAGGGACAAGAGACAGACATTGGGGGTGAATGGAAAACCATTCTGGTAGCATTCCCTAGCCTCCCCCAAAAGCTTTTAAGGTGGATGCTTTTCTTGCCCCCAGTTGACAGATGAGAAAACTGAGGCACCAGACAGAGGCTGATTAGTTGCCCAAGGCCACAAAGTGAGTAAATGGCATTGCTGGAACATAAAAACAAGACAAACAAATCACCCCTTCCCCTGCCTCCCACATAGTGCAGAGAGGGGCTCCGATCTGAATGCAGATCATATGGTCTCCGGCAGGCTGGCTCCCGTACCCATCCGGCCCCTCCTGCTGCATTTTCTCTGCTGTGTTTCACACACCCCATCTTTCCGGTGGGTGTTCATAACGCTCCCAACTCAGGACTGTTGAGCCTGACACTTCCTCTGCATTCATGTAGCTCAAAACTGCTGTCCACCTCCACCTACCACATCTGAAGCTGTGAGAAGGAAACTTGAAAATGCTACTGGAGCAGGAACGTCACGCTTTCCAGTGCGGGACCCATGTGACTCACTGTTGGGCTCGGAGCCTCTGGCAATGTTCCTCTGGGCGAAGGGGTCACTGTGGCCAGAGGAGCTTTGTGAGGCTGAGATCTTTCCCGACCCACTCCCAGAAGAGAGGACACCCCAGACCTCCACAGCTTCCTCCATAGGTGCTCAGAGGAGAGGGATCCATACTTCGGGCATCCTCAGTGGCCACCACACACCCTGCACTCTCCCCAAGCCCAGGATCCTGCAAAGCTCCTGGGCCATCTTTCCAGAATTTTCTTCCCATCAAAGCCTAAGAAGCTGATGAAGAAAAAGCAGAGTGCATGGGAAGTGCTGTGGGTTGAATTGTGATCCCCAAAAGATATGTTAAATCCTAACCCCTGGTACTCCAGAATGTGATGTTATTTGGAAATAATCTGCAGATATAGTTAGTTAAGATGAAGTAATACTGGATTAGGGTGGGCCCTAAAGCCAAAGACCACGTGAGGATAAGGAGGCCACGTGAAGACACACGGAGAAGATGTCTGTGTGGTGAGGGAGAGGCTGGAGTGATGTAGCTGTGAACCAATGACTGCCACAGATTGCTGGCAATGGCCAGAAGCTAGGGCAAGGCAAGGAAGGATCGTGCCCTAGACACTCTGGAAGGAGCGTGGCCCTGCCAATGCCTTGACTTTGGATGTCCAGCCTCTGGAAGAGTGAGAGAACAAATACCTGTTTTTTTTTTGTTTTTTTTTTTTTTTTAAGTTTATTTCTGAGAGAGAGAGAGAGACAGAGACAGAGACAGAGAGGGAGTTGGGGAAGGGCAGAGAAAGAGGGAGACACAGAATCTGAAGCAGGCTCCAAGCTCTGAGGTGTCAGAACAGAGCCTGAGTCAGGGCTTGAACTTAGAAACCCCGAGATCATGACCTGAGTCAAAGCCAGATGCTTAACTGACTGAGCCACCCAGGCGCCCCTAAATTCCTATTGTTTTGAGCCACCTTGTTTGCGGTCATTTGTCATGGCAGCTCTGAGACACTAATACAGAGGGTGAATTGGGGTGCTGACCCCTCTGAGGCATTCCTGCTCCTGGAGGCTGTAAAGGTGTCCATAAGAGAGGAGAGAAGTGTTTTTAGAGCATGGCACCTGAACTCAGCCTCTTGGCAATCTTACTGTTCCCTCCTGGGAGTCTCCCCATCTCTTCAGAGTCTCCAAGGTGCACTGGGCCTGCTGGTGCACACCTGATGACCAAGGATTAGTCTGGCAGAGGAGTTTTTGTATGTGACAGGATCAGTACTGAGATTGGACTTTGTATGTCCAAACCTGAGGGTATAAAGGAATTTTCTTTAAATCACCTTAAAAAGTTTCTGATTAGAACTTTAAATTTGTTGGGGCGTTTGGGTGAATCAGTTGATTAAGTGGCTGACCCCCTATTTCAGCTTGGGTAATGCTCTCAGGGTTTGTGAGTTCGAGCTCCGCATTGGGCTCTGTGCTGACTGCTTGGAGCCTGCTTGGGATTCTCTCCCTCTCCCTCTCTGTCTCCCCCCTACCCCCTGCTCTCTCTATCTCTCTCAAAATGAATAAAAATAAACCTAAAAAAAATTTTTTTTTACCTTTATTCATTTTTGAGAGACAGAGAGAGACAGAGCACAAGTGGGCGAGGGGCAGAAGGAGAGGGTGGCACAGAATCTGAAGCAGGCTCCAGGCTCTGAGCTGTCAGCACAGAGCCTGACGTGGGGCTTGAACTCACAGACTGTGAGATCCTGACCTGAGCTGAAGTCAGACACTCAACTGACTGAGCCACCCAGGTGCCCCTAAATAAAAATAAACTTTAAAAAAATCATAGAAAAAGAATTTTAAGTTTGTTTATCAGTACAAGGGACTCTATATCACTCTCTACTGCCCCCCTTCCCCATCTTTGTCTCTTTTCACCAGAAAGTTAAAATAGTTAATTCATCATCATAGTTGAATGGGGGAACTACCTGATTCTCCTATTCTTTTCTTTCTCTGGGAACTGCTGGCCAGGGAGGGAATCCCTGGATATTTGTACCAATGGGGAAGAACCCTGGGTCAAGCCCAGCTTAGGCCAGAGTGAGCGTTAAAGCATAACACAGTGGGGGCAGAACTTTCCCCTTTCTGAAGCCAGCCCACAACTCAGATGATGTGGATCAGGGTAAAGTTCTCATCTTCCTCTTCCTTCTTTTGTGATTTGTCAGCGTTTGAATATCCTTCATCCCCTTTAGATTTTGGACCTTATTGGCACTGACCCACCATTTGCTTATATGCAGGGTTTTTATTGTGTCCAGCTACTCTGAACTGTATGTCCCAGGAAGGCAGGCTGTGTCTCCAGTGCCTAGAACATGCCTGGCACATATAGGCGATCAGGAAATATTTATCGAGCCAATAACTTAGAAAAAGATTGTTGCTTTACAGAGATGCATACTAACTGTGAGCTCAAATCCATGCGGAAGGCAACAGGGAGGACACAAACCCTTTTCTCTGAATAAGAACAATCATCAATACCATATACTTAGAGTGCCTTTAACTTCTTCAAAGCACTTTCATAGGTGCAATGTGGGTAAAGAGGGTGTTATGATCACCATGTCACTGATGGGGAAACTGAGGCTGTGTGCAGTGAAACGACAGAACGATGAGGACACAGGCCTGGGCAGGACTGGGACAGGGAGCCGGATCTCTCCGCTGGAGGCTGGGTCTGGTAGCCTGGATCAGTGAGGAGTGTTAAAACAGTGCTATTGACTTTGACATTGAAAAAGAAAACAGTTGGCTCCTTCAGCATTTTCTGAAATCTGTTCTAAGAACTTTGAGTCCTCCCAAAGCTTTGTGGGTCAGCAAACTCTGGTCTGTCTCATAGAGAATATAAGAGAATGTGTCACATTTATCTGTCAGAATCTCTGACAAGTCCTGCCCTAAGGGGCCCATTTAACCTCTTTGAGCGCTGTGTTGCCCTATGATTTTGGGCCTTAGAAACTTCCCTGGCTCCCTCCTCTTTCCTTTCATTTCTAGTAATAAATAAACATTCTGCAGCAGATACCTTGCACGCTGTCAATTCTTTGGTTTCTTCCTCACAAGAAATGCTATTATTTGCCATTTTCAGACGATCTCGTGAAGGGGAGGAGGGCACAGGGCAGAAACCTCATGGTTAGAGCCCCAGACGAGGCCAGTCCTCCCAGGCTCTTGGACTTGGTGATCTTCCTGCTCCCCAGGAAGGCGGGTGTCTCAGGCATAGCTGGGATCCTGGGCAGTGAGAGAAAGAGCCCACTCCCTTCGTGGCAGCTGCCTTCCTGGAGTCCAGTGGAGCAGTCTGTAGTTAATTATTTGCTTCTCCTGGATAGCACTGCCTACGCCAACCTGCGGCTCCCTGGGCCGGATCGCACTACCCTCTCCATGCAGATTCATCTCGAACTTGTTTGATGCTTCTCCAAAGAGCTCCATCTGGTTCCCACACCATTTCTGACAGGTGGCTAACACGGCTCTCTGAAGCCCCCAGAACACCAGGAGGCATCTTCCGCAGGATTGACTTGGCTTTCATGTCATATTTCTGTCTCCCTGTCGTGTATTTGCCACGACCACAGACATTTGTATGAAAATGGAGTCTGTGTTTGTAAGGGCTCATCTGCTCAGGCTGCAGGGTGAGGAGGCGCTGGGGGGCAATCTGCGCAGCCCAGCACCCACCCACGCAGCTCTGCAGTTCCCCGCGTGAGACTTCTCTGGCCTCTGAGAGAGGGGGACGCCATCGGGCCGGGATTTATGGCCTGAGTGGGGCTCCCTGGGCCACAGTAGCATCTGCTTCAACATTGAAACAACGTCACTCTGTCTCCAAGCATATGTCCAGACCTGGGCCTTGTGGGCTGCGGGCTGCATTGTGGAGTGCTTGGCTGGACAGCAGAGCCAGACTGAGGGGCCAGGGAAGGCCAGTGGAGAGTCCTAGGGCCAAATGATTATAAACAGGCTGCTAAGGTTAGAGATGAGCCACTGAAAACACACCAAGAGAGTGTCAGGGACTGGGTGGGAGCCAGCACAGGCCCCGGCCTGATGCAAGTCAACAGTGAGTGCATCATTGCTGCCATCCTTGTGAGCATGGAACATTAGCGTTTTCAAAGCATCTTTACCTCTGTTTGGTGTTTTCGGTTTGGGGTGTTATGGACTGGAAGTCCGTGTTTCCCCCAAACTCGCATATTGAAGCCCTGACCCTGCAATGTGATAGTATTTGGAGGTGGGGCCTTTGGGAGGTAATTAGGTTTAGATGAGGCCCAGAGAGTGGGGCCCCACAATAAGATCAGTGCCCTTGTAAGAAGAGAAAGAGACAACACAGCTTCCTCTGTCTACCAGGTGAGGACACAGTGAGAAGGATTCATCTGTAAACCAGGAGGACAGCCCCCATGAGACCCTGACCATGCTGGCAGACTGATCTCAGACTTTTAGCCTCCAGAGCTGTGAGAAGTGTCTGCTGATTAAGTCTCTGAGTCTGTGGCATTCTGGGACAGTAGTGTGAGCCATCTGAGGTGACAGGAAAGTGCAGCTGGCAGATGGAAGAGGTCTATCTCTTCCAGGTCACACAGGCCACGTTTTCTAGCCCCAAACTCCAAACTCCTTGCCTTGCACCCGTGGGTCTTGGTCAGGGAATTGCAAGCCACAGAGAATTCCAAGGAGCGCCAGGATGGGGAGAGGCACCTCGAGGGTGGGAATGGGGGATTGTCCACTCTGATGATGGGGGCACACTCTGTGTCTGGTTCAGAGCAGGCCTGCCTCGGGGAACCTCCTCCCCTCCATTCTCAGTCTGCATGGTTCCCCCCCCACCTCCAATTTCACCTCCCAGAGTGCATTAGCCCTGGCCTGGCCATCTCAGCAAATGCCTGCTGAGCACCTACTACGTGGCACTTGCTCTTTAGGGGCTGGGGATACAGCAGTGAAGAAAATAGGCAAACGTCCTTGCCTCTTTGGGGTAAGCATTCTTGTGGAGGAAGAAAGACAATAAACAAAATCAGTAAGTGAAACATCGACTGTGTTAGAAGAGTAGGGATGGTTGGGAGAAAAATAAAGGTGAGCAGGGTGAATGGGGTGTAATGAAGAGGGAACTGAATTGTGATGACAGTCAGAGAAGGGGACATTTGAGTGAAGACTTGCAGGAAGCGAGAGAAGAGCCCTGCAGAAGTCTGGTGGAGAGCAACTGACAGAGGGCACAGGAGGTGCAATGTCCCTGGGGCAGCAGCACGTGGGTGCTTTTGAAGAATGGCCTGGCACCTGCAGTGAGTGGAGGTGAGGGAGAAAGGATTTGGAGGTGGGGATGGGGGAGGATTTTGGTTTTACTCAGGGGGAGATGGGAAGGTGCTGGGGGGCTCTGAGCAGACAAGTGATGATACCTCACTGTGTTTGACAGGAGCACTCTGCTGAGAGTGGGCAGTAGGGGACAAATGTGGAAGCAGGGAGGCATATTGGGAGGCTGCTGTAGTGCAGTCCAGGTGAGAGATGGCAGCGGGAGGCTTGGACCAGCGAGAGGTAGTTGAAGGAGTCAGAATTTGAAATATTTGCCGACCATTTGGATGTGGAATGAGAGAAAGGAAGTGAGGATGTTTTTGGCATAAGCAAATGGAAGGATGGATTTCCACTACCTGAGAGGTAGATGGATGTAGGAAGAACAGGCTTGCGGCAAAAAGACAGGATTTCCATCTGGGCAATTAAGGTTTTCAGCATCCATTTGAAATCCAAGTGAGGCTGGCAAGTGATCCCAGAGCTCAGGGGTGAGCCTGGGCTGGAGACATACAGTGGAGAAGGTCAGCACAGGGAGGGCTTTGAAGGTCATGAGACTAGAAGATACCACAAGTGGGTGATTGTCGCCAAAGAGAAGATGCCCAGAGCTTGTGAGTATCCTGAGCTGGTCAGTATTAAACAGCGGGGGAGGGGGCGCCTGGGTGGCTCAGTCAGTTGAGCGTATGACTTCATCTCAGGTCATGATCCTATGGTCTGTGGGTTCGAGCCTCGCGTCGGGCTCTGTGCTGACATCTCAGGGCCTGGAGCCTGCTTCGGATTCTGTGTTTCCCTCTCTCTCTTCCCCTCCACCCGCTCATGCTCTGTCTCTCTCTCTGTCAAAAATAAATAAACATTAAAGAAAAAAACAGTGGGGGAGAAGGGGGAGAAAACCAGGAGGATGTGCTTGCTGGAAGCTAAGAGTTGTGTTTTTCATTCCTCGGGCAACAGTGCTCGGTTCAGGCACATGACCCACGTGAGTCTAAATAGAGTATATTCATGGCTTTTATTGGAATCCTAAGGAATACAAAGCTTTCTTCCACTTCATGGTGCTTAGTTGGGGGATCTGACTGGAGTTGTTGGTAGCCGTTTTAGCCACTGGAGTGAATAGCCAGCGCAGAATCAAAATCACAGACAAAGAAGGAAACACAGTTCTGATAGACATCATCTGATAGAAAATCCTGGAGTTATAGTTTCCCAGTTTTGCTGAAGTCAGTTTGAACTGGATTTCTGTCATTTGCAACCAAAGACTTCTGACCAAAGCAGTGAGGTGTGCCCCTATTCTGATATCATTCATGTGGAAAACCACCTCACCCTCCCCCCCTATTTTGAGGCTCCCCCTCCCCCAAGTTGAACCCCTTTCCCGTGTGGCATTGCTCCTCTTTCCACAGGGACATATTACAGTAGTCAACCTTTATTTGGGACTGAGCAAAGGGAGAATGAAGAGAAAGTCATGGAGAATGATTGAGGAGGATTTTTTGTTTGTTTGGTGGTTCATTATTGGCTTTTTTTTTTTTTAATTTTTTTTTTCAACGTTTATTTATTTTTGGGACAGAGAGAGACAGAGCATGAACGGGGGAGGGGCAGAGAGAGAGGGAGACACAGAATTGGAAACAGGCTCCAGGCTCTGAGCCATCAGCCCAGAGCATGACGCGGGGCTCAAACTCACGGACCGCGAGATCGTGACCTGGCTGAAGTCGGACGCTTAACCGACTGCGCCACCCAGGTGCCCCTCATTATTGGCTTTTAAAAATTATTTTTAAAATGCATTATTCTTTATTTTTTTATTCACTTTATAATGTTTATTATTTTTATTATTATTTGCTTTATTTACTTATTTATTTTTAGAGAAGCAGATGACAGGACCATACCAGTAGTTTCCGCCCCAAGGGCTGTGACAGAGGTGAACTTGAGAAGCTGAGGCTCCCAGGCCGGTGAGCTCCTAAACTCAGGAATAGGCAGAGTGATGGGTTCAAGAGAAGTAGAAATCTTGGAGTCATGGCATATTGACCTGAAGGGTTGGGGGGGAGATGGAGTCAAGGAGAACTCCTGTTTTTGTTTTTTGTTTTTTTGTTTTCTGTTTTGTTTTGTTTCTGTTTTGTCTGCAGCACGTGGGTGGACTGTGGAAAGCCACTGAGTCAGAGCAAGGGTTGAAAGGGACCAGCCCCTGGGAAGGCCCAGAGGGCCCAGTCCAGGCCTGGGCCCTTGCAGCCCCCTCCCCATACTGGCAATCTCTTGCTGTGTCCACACGTTTGCTTTTGAGGGACATTTTCCCTCCATGCTTTGAAGCTACTTAATTCATTAGTTCTTCATCATTTATGTCCTATTTCATTATGTTATAATCTTTACAGTTGTTAATTTGCATTTCATTTCCTGCAGTGACAAAACCCCCCCAAAACTCTACCCATGAAAAATGTTATTGTTGTAAATATTAATACAAGTCACAAATGATCACCATCCAGAGCCCATTTCACGTAGCAACAGCTCCCTTCGTCTGAGGCTGGGAAGATTGCAGTAATTACCAAACTCAAGAGCTCTGCATGCCCTGAGGGCTGAATGAGGCAGAACCAGTCTTAAGCCCTGAGATAGTATTAAAAGAGGCAGAAAAAACTGCACCTGAGGACAGCCACATCCCACTCTTGTACCTAGTGTCACTCCTGACCCAGACCTCACACAGTCTGCACCTGGGCCTCTCAGAGGCTCAAGAGGGACAGATGGCTGTCTCTATGCCCCACAGGTAGAGGAGAGCCTGTGCCCAAGAGGGCAGAGGAGGAGAAAAGCCCAAGATGAGGTGAGGCGGCCCTGGGAGGAGAGGACAGGGTGGGCAGTGGGGGAACTCCTGTAAGTGCTCCAGTTCCAACCACCCCCCCCCTCCCCCCATACCTTCTCTCCTGGTCCAGAATAGGACTTGTGCTTTGTGCCTTTTTAAGGAAAACCGTGCTGCAAAGAATAACTTCTTTGCATTGAAGACCAGAGATAACCAATACTTCTAGCCCCTGAATGAGTTGCCTAAGCATCTAGACCTGGTAAGGAAAACCTGTCAGTCCTGAAGCAGTTTTGTGGCCCTGTAGGAAGTGCTGGAGCGAGCCAGGGGCTGCTGAGTCACAGCTCTGCCCGCTAGGACCCAGTGCTGTGCAGGGAGGTTAAAGCTGCAAGTGCATCCCTGCTGTGGGCCTGTCACTTAGTACTGTTCCAGACCATACCTGGGTCCCAGGTCTAACCACTGACTGGCTCCTGCCTGCACCCGACCCCAGGATGAGCCCCAGCTCTGGTTACAGACCTGTTTGGACCCCACCTCTGATGAAGCCCTTACCCTGGGCCTTACTCTTGCTCCAGTTACTGGTTCCAGATAGATTCCACCCCCCCCCCCCCCCCCCCCCCCCCGTTCATTCACTTTTTCCCAGTATAGCCTTGGCTTTAGTGGAATACATGCATCTCCCTTGTCACTCACACCAAGTTCACAGGTTGGTCAGACAGGGGCAGTGGCTGCTGGAAATCCCTCCCCTGGGATCCCTCTCCTCAGTGCTGGTAGTGCCCATCCCTATTCCTCCAGAGCACCTTCTCCAGTCAGTCCAGCCCTCATGGACTTGTCCCGCCATGGGCAACTGGAGGGCTGGTCCCCCCTGACTTTCTGGTTCTGTGTGGTTGTCTTGCTAATATTAATAGCCCTATGAATTCTTCATAGTCCTTAGCCTCTAATCTTCTCGAAGAGGTAAGGAGATTGAAACCAGGTCATTCCATCGTGCAGAGGGCAAAGGATGCAAAGGAAGTTGCTCAAAGTCATACAACATGTAAACCACATATCTAATGGGTTTGAACCAGGTGGTCCCGTGCTTTCTTTTCTTTTAAAACATTTCTTCCTTTTTTTTTTTGGAAGATGTTAACCCCATAGAAAAGTTGGAAGAACTGTGTTCTCCTGTTAATCGGTTGCCTTACCCACTCCACTTTTCTCCCTTTATATACAGACACCATTTACTTTTACCAAATCGTCCAGAAATGGGCTGGGACATTTGTGACACTTGACTCCTCGATGCATAGGATTCTCAAGAGCACAGATCTAATTCAGAGTCTCACTGGGCATTGAGGCTGCAAAATTGCTGTAGTGCTCCTCAGTTGAGGGCAGGCAGAAAGTCGGCTCTTTGCAGAGTCTAGAATGGTGGTCTGTGTAAGGTCTCACAATCCGAATTTGTCCAACTCCTTCCTTGTGGTTAGATTCAAGCCAGACAGCTCTGTCAGGAACACTAACCATGTAGGTGCCTCCCACTGCCCACAGGCAGGGGGCTGGTGCCTGGTTGGACTTCTCTTGTGGAAGTGCAGCCAGCCTCCTGGTTAGTTTGGAGGTTGCCCCATCACTCCACTGCGAACTCACTGTTCTCCCTCCTGAAGGGCTCAGGACCCACCACACGCTGAGGTTGAGTGATACCCTTTTCCCCATGATAGGCTTATTTCCGCTAGTTTTCATGATTCTTAAAATTTTTTTTTTCAACGTTTATTTTATTTTTGGGACAGAGAGAGACAGAGGATGAACGGGGGAGGGGCAGAGAGAGAGGGAGACACAGAATCGGAAACAGGCTCCAGGCTCTGAGCCATCAGCCCAGAGCCTGACATGGGGCTCGAACTCACAGACCGCGAGATTGTGACCTGGCTGAAGTCGGACGCTTAACCGACTGCGCCACCCAGGCGCCCCAGTTTTCATGATTCTTAACTGACCTAACATTTCTAGTTCTGTCGTCTCTTCTACATTTATCAGTTGGGATTCTCTTATGAGAGATTTTTCTTTTTTTCTCTCCTTTCTTCCTTGCCTGGCCCTCTTTTTTGGAGTATCACTGTGGACTCATAGATTCCCCCCCACCGCCTCCCCCATTAAATGTACTAGAATCTCCACAATTATCATTCTTCTTCTCCTTCCTCTTTCCTCCTTCTCCCCCCTCCTCCTCTTCTTCTTCCTTCTCCTCCTCCTCCTCTTCTTCTTCTTCTTCTTCTTCTTCTTCTTCTCCTTCTCCTTCTTCTCCTTCTTCTCCTTCTTCTTCTTCATCAGTAACCTCTCTGCCCAGCATGGGGCTCAAACTTCTGACCAGGAGATCAATAGTTGCATGCTCTACTGACTGAGCCAGACAGGCACCCCATCATTATTCTTTTTGATGCTAACTTTGTCCCAAATTCTGTGTCTTTTTTAAAATGTTTATATATATTATTTTGAGAGAGAGAGAGAGAGCGAGAGAGAGAGCAAGCACATGCATGGGAGAGGGGCAGAGACAGGGAGAGAGAGAATCTCAAGTAGGCTCCAGGTTGAGTGTAGAGCCTGACAAGTGCTTCATTCCCATGACTGTGCGATCATGACCGAGCCAAAATCAAGAGTCAGCCACCTAACTGACTGAGCCACCAACCCAGTAACCCCGGTTCTTGTGTCTTTGAAACATGACCCCGTTAAGCCTTTGATAAGTCCCTTGCTTTCTGGTCCAAGAGATTCCAGGTTCACTTTGTACTCTCTTTGCTCAGAACTAGCTAGCTGCTTTTCCAAAGAAGCCCTAGTTTTTTTCCCCTTTGGTCTCCTCACAAGCTGGATATAGAGAATATACCTATTTCTTATAGAATGGGCCTCTCAGAGAGATCTGTAATATAGATCTTAAATCACTATTTGAAGGTGATATCTGTGGTGATGATAGTTGTGACAAATGGAGATGACCTTTGGGCAGTAACAAATGACCAACTAGAATGCTAAGCATGAGCTCGGTTACCCATAAACCAAGGTACTGAGTGGGTTGAGCAGTGCCCCCCAGAAGATATTTCCATATTCATATTATCAGACCTGTGAATATGACCTTTTTGGAAAAAAGGATCTTTGTAGATATAATTAAGTTGAAGTTCTTATGAGGAGAGCATCTACCCAGGTCTACCCAGGACTACCCAGGTCCTAAATCCAATGATTTGGATCCTTATGAGAGAGAAGGCAGGTACAGACACTGAGGAGAAGGCCATGTAAAGATGTTACCAGAATCTATGGTTATCCAGAGATTAGTGCCTGCAGCTGCAATCCAAGGAGTGCCTAGAGTCACCAGAAGCTGGAAGGGACAAGGAATTCTCTCCTAGAGCTTTCAGAGGAAGTCTGGCCCTGTGAACAACTTGATTTTGGACGTCTGGATTCCAGGACTGTGAGAGAAGAAATTTCTGTCATTTTAAGCTACCCAGTTTGGGTGTTTTGTGAAGGCAGGCCCAGGAAGGTCACACTGGCACCAAGAAAACAAAATTTGCCTGAAAAAGCATCAAGGTAGTTAACATAGAGGAAATCACAATGGTGTCAGACCTCCGTATGTTTCCACTGTAGTATTGTTTTTACCTGAAATCACTGCTCAGATCCTCTAAGGTCTTGACTCAGCTCTGCCCCCATGATCCTGGTGGCTGGTGCTGTGGCTGTGGCTCTATGGTGTTTGCCATGGCCAGCAGAATGGCTGACAGAGTACCCCCAAATAGAGGGACGGCCTGCTCTGGGCCCTGCATCCAGGCATCTGAGGGGCCGCCTCTATCAGGTAGCTGACAGCCCAGCCCGACAGCCCCCCCAGTGCAGAAGGCCGAGTGGCTGACTGCATCTCTGATTCCCTGGTCTGTGCGCGCAGGGCCACATAAATGGAGAGGCAACACAGAAGGGTTGTGGCCTAGGGGACAAAACTAAGGTGATGCCAATGTGCTGATCTGGAGCCACTGGTAGCAGCCCCCATGGCGCAGGTTTGGGGTCCCACAGCAAAGCTAGGTGGGAGCCGGAGGGCTAGAAGGCGTCTGATGGAAAGCTGGTGTGGTGGGGCTCGGTGGCTCGGTGCACCTGATCTAATGTGGTGAGGGGGTCTGCCGGAGGGTGTGGTGCTAAGCCCCAAACGGTTGAGAAGGCGGGCTTGTAGCCAACCCATTCCGGTGATCGTCTGGTCTGACTCAGGGGAGGGATGGCTCTTGTGAGCGCCATGTTTCTCTGAGAAGAGTCAGGGTTAATTTCAGGTAGAGTCGTGTGTGACCTCAGGCTCTGCTGAGTGTTTTCGCCCCCTGAGTGTTTTGGGGCTTTTGAGAAGGTGGGTCTTCCAAACTGAACCAGGTCGGGGCACCTGTGTCCGGCCTTGTGGTCCGGGCCATGGGCATGAGGGAACTCCAGAGGAGTGTTTTCTGCAGAAGCCTCCCACCCCCCCACCCCTAGGGTATGCAGAACATGGGCCTTTAGACTAGAGGAGGTCAGGGGGAAATGACCTTGTGCCCAGCTCTGAAATAGTGACACTGCTATGACCCGCCTGATCTCCACTAACGGCCAAACAGAACCATAAATTCCGATTAGAAAAAGATGCTGGTTGGCAATGACATACAAAAAAGTTTGTGATTAGTGAACTGTAAAAGCTAACATGACATGCTCATAATTGGGATGTATTTACTGCGTGAAAAACACCACGCTGCCATTGGGACAAAGTGACTTTGAGGGAACTTTCTAAAGGAGGCTGACACAACTTCCCTCTTTTGCTTACCAAACAGCAGTGACCATTATTGATGGTGCTTTTCAAACAGCAGCTACAGAGAGAGAGGGGCTGTGATTTCTTGTCAGAACTACTTTACGGTGTCGTATTTTCCGGGTGTTTAAGAAGCCCTGTTCATTTGCAGCATTACCCTGGGTGATTTATGGACCCTTACTTCATTTCAATGTTTTAGACATTTCGCTTTTTTTTTTTTACAACAAACCTTCTTCCAATATAATCAATGGAGGTTTCTCCATCTGGCCTGGGAGGGGAGTGCCGTGTGGGTTTATAGCAAAATCAATATGAGGATAAATGGACAGCAAAGAAAGTCCATTGTCAGGGTGGAAAGAGGCTTTTAAGTCCCTGGCCCAGTGGCAAAGCCATCGGCAGGGGATGGTCTGGAGGCTGGCCCTGTTCAACGTGGTTGCGGTGTGGTTTCCTCACTGACCAGCCCAGAGGGGTTGGGGACAACAGCCAGGTGGTGCAGAGAGGGCTCAGCCACTCTTTAATTAAATAAGTTTCTTTGTAAACAGCCCCACTGCAAGTCTCGTTAATGTTTGATGTTGTTTGAATCTGAGTTTTCTAATTAAAGTAAAAAATGATTCCCAAACATATCAATGTTCCAACATTTGCTTTCTAGGGGATGAGAAAGCAGATGAGCAGCTCATGGTCGGGTCTAATGTCTCCTGGAGGAGACCTGGAAGCAGCAGGGGCCCCTGGAGGAGCTCCAGACATGCTTGCTCACCCTCGCCCCTTAGTTAATGCCAGGGAAATCCCCTGTATTTTCTCTGAAGACATGGAGGGGTACAACATCAGGCCACTGATTCTGAGGGGGCACAGAAGTGGAGGAATGTGTGGGGCACCTGGATGGGACCACTGTGAAGCAAATGAGGTCATTTAAGACAAGTTAAGAGTTTGCTTTATTGGAGAAGGAAAATTACAGGCCTCTTGAGGTCCCTTGGTGGAACACAGTAAATATTGAATTAAAGAGCAAACATAGGACGTTCAGGTTGGAAATAAAATTTAGTTCCAGGCAGAGTGGACACACATGTAGGGGATACTTCTCCCCTTGGGCAGCCTCATGGTGCAGACAGTTGCTCACTGTCCCATGGGCAGTGTTCATTCACTCATGCGTTCAGTCTCTGAACACGTGGGACAGGCCAAGGTCTGCCCAGGGCCTTGTGGACACAGTGTTGCCTAGGACAGATAGGGCTTTGCCAGCATGGAGGTCATAGTCTTGGGCAAGAGTAGATTCTGAAGAAGTGAGCACAGAGACAACATATAACTACCAACAAGAAGTGTAACGAACAGCCCATTTAGCTCCCCAGTCCCCGTAAGCACCCCCAAAACCCTCCTGCCAGAGAGACCACCTCTATTCCTAATGCTTGATGGATTTTGTTCTGGCCCCTGCCAGGCTTGGCTTTCTTAGAGACTTGCTCATTTCCCTCAGTCTTTTGCTTATGAGGGAGAATTGTGCCCTTGCCGAGCCGGTTGCAGAAATCGCCATGGATTGCTTATTTATTTTGAAACTTTACATTATAGAAATACATATACAGAAAAGTAGAGGGAATAGTATAATGAACATATATAGTATAGTGTATATAGTACTAGTATAACAGACACCCTTAGGCCTACCACCTATCTTTAACTACTGTTTACATTCTGACATAGTTGCATCTTCTCTTTATTTCTGAAGTGTTTAAAAAAAAATTACAGATATCCCTACATTTCACCCATAACGATTTCAATTTGCACCTCCAAAAACTAAGGAGATACTCATATATAACCATAATGCCATTGTGTTAGTTAAGGTTCTCCAGAGAAACAGAACCAACAGAATGTATGTAGATGCACAGAAGGAGATTTATCGTAAGGAAGTGGATCATGCAGTTATGGAGACTGAGAATCTCAAGAGTTGCAGTTGGCAAGCTGGAGACTCAGGAGAGCTGATGGTATAGTTCCAGTCTGAAAGCCAGCAGGCTCAAGACCAAGAAGGAACCAATGTTTCCTTCTCCCCTGTTCCAATGTTCCAGTCCAATGTTCCAGTCAGACAGGAAGCATTACCCCTTATTAGCGGTGTGTGTGTGTGTGTGTGTGTGTGTCAGCCTTTTTAGTCTATTCATTCCTTCAACTGATCAGACAAGGCCCACCCATGTGAGAGAGGGTAATTTGCTTTACTCTATTCAGGTGTTAGTCTCATCCAAAAAACTCTCAAAGACACACTCAGAATAAGATTTGAGCAAATGTCTGAGCACCCCATGGCCCAGTCAACTGGACACATAAGATTAACCATCTTGGCCATTATTTTGCCTAACAAAATTAACAGTCCCCTGATCTAATACCTTGTCTATATTCATATTCCCCAAACATTCTTCAGACTAGTGACCAATCAAAGATCAAGCACTGCATTTTGTTGTTTCCCATGACCTTATGAAAAGCCCAGAAGCCAGGGTCAATGACTCCTCCAGCCTTGTGGGGGAAGATGTTTGGATGTGGAATTTGGCTGTGGGTCTGAGAAGATAATTGTTTATTACTGAGAACAAGCACAAGTGAAGCCTCATAACACCCAGGGCTGCATGCCTGGTAATTTATGGGCTTCAGTCACAGAGCAGTTATGTCTCTAAGTGCTTTACATCGTTAATTAGCCACACCCGGGAATCCTAGCAAGGGCGAGTCAGCGTGACCAGGGTTACCTCCAGCAAAGCATAAGAAACTGAGCTTCCCAGTAAAGGTCACCAAGCAGGTCTGAGGCTGAGTGTGGGGCAGAGGTCCCCCCAAAAGAGTCCAGGACTCTTCTTCGAGGGTTGAAGCCAAAGCCCAGCCAGAGAGGGACTGGGTACCAGCCAGCCTTGATCCAGTGTTCCCAGACTTAGGACGGATTTAGCCTCCTTCCCTACAGGGAAGCTTGGCAGGCCAGCAGCAGCAGGTGCCTGGCCCGGGGCCACATGTAGCTTCCGATTCCAGATCAGGAGAGGAGACTCCTTCTTGGAGTGTGCTCCTGCTGAGGCAAATGGCCTCTGGCTCTAGAAGGCCCTCACTCCTCTCTCTGAAGAGCAGTTCTGAGTGCCCCTGCTTGGAATTCACAGCCAGTTGCCTTTACTCCCCCTGCCACATTATTTTTCAAAGCGATGACCCAATGAAGCAATTACTGTTCCAATCGGGATGAAGATCTCTGCAGCCTGCAGCCAAGCATGGCCTCTGCAGCATCTGTTACCCTCCTTATCTCTTCCTCAGCCTCGCCAAAGACCTTCTCCATTTTCATGCCCACTCAGATCTACGAAGGCTCCAAGAGCAAGGCCAGGGCCCCCTCGGAGTGGACACTTCCTAAGGAAGGGAGCTCCATGTTATCCAAGAGACTTTGTGAAGAAGCATTGGGTTCCATCCATGCTGTTTGACTCTGGGTGCTTTTCTCCACTTGGAAAGCAAACTTAATTAAAATTTACATTTTATTTATAGACAAATTGTGACTACAGTCTAGAAAGAACAGTTGATGCTTGGCTTGATCGTTAGTCTATGAAATGGCTGCTTGCTCCCAGATACCCTCAAGCACAGAAAATTCTGGAGCAGAAGGAGATAAGATGGGGGAGCCCACGAGTTGCTTCTGCACTGACTCTATGGCTGCATAGTGCGTGGACACTGCCACCGAAGAGGAGAGGACCGTCTTTTGTGGTGGAGATGGAGTCCCAGCCCACTTCAGAGAATGGAGATGTCAGGCATCCTAGCGGCAAGGGGAACGTGAAATGAAGTTATGTGACCTTGCACTTGGAAACAAGCAGGGTGGGCAGGGACATTGATCCTCAGCCTTTCTCACGAGGCCTGCCGGTTCCCCCACCTTTCCCCAGAAGTGGCCCCTTCAAGGTGCTCGGCTGGCTCTAGGTCAGACAGTCCCTCCTGGGCTCTCCACGTCTGCTTAGAGGAACCGGGAACAGCTGTGAGCAGCTGTGCTGTTCTGGACAGCTGCTCACAGGAAGTTCCAGTTCCAGAAGGCTGTATGCTCTGTGACCCCATGGGCCTTAGCCGTATCTGAATGAATATGGACCAACTAGGACATGGACAACAGAGTCCTTGCTCCCCCTCGGCTGAGGTGTAAGTGCAGATGTTCTTGAGCCTCCAAAGAAGTTATAAATCCATGTGGTCACAGGTTGCTTTGCTGGGTAAGGGGGTCTGTGAGGGACCATTTTCTGACATACTGCAGAATTCCATCTAGCTGCCCTGCCTGAGGCCGCCCCAATTGCCTGCCAAATGGGATGCAATGGGCACCTAAGCTTACAGACAAATCCCAGACCCCCCCCCCCCCCGCCCCGCACTTGGGATACCTAACTTCTCCCAAAGGGGGCCTGGCTTCAGAGCTGTCAAGACAATGAAGTGTTTTTGAATACTGTTGCCCCGGTGTCCCTGCAGGAAGTCTCAGAACTGTGCTCTCCCAAATCAGAAGCCAGAGCTATGCGACTGTCATCACATTTTGTTATTCTCTGCTTGCATTTACATAACATTTCTACAAAGTGCTTTATAATCATTTCATTAGTCACTCATTTGCTTAATTGCATAGCCTTCAATTCAGTTAGAAAATCTGATTTTAAAGTTTATTTATTTTATTTTAGAGAAAGATAGCACAAGTGGTGAAGGGGCAGAGAGAGAGGGAGAGAGAGAATCCCAAACGGGTTCCACACCCAGCATGGAGCCCGACTCAGCTCTCAGTCCCATGACCATGAAACCGTGACCCAAGCTGACATCAAGAGTCAGATGCCCAACAGACTGAGCCATACAGGTGCCCCCAGTTAGAAAATCTGATTTTAAATTCAAGTTTTCATGACTGCAAGTTTAATTCAGAAAAACTTTTTTTTTTTTAAATGAAGTGGAAACATTTCCAAATTTTGAGCCCCTTCCCACCAGCAGGGACTGGTTTTGGAGTACAGAGTGAGACATCAAAATTTTAATTTTTAATTTTTTAAAATGTTTTGTTTATTTTTGAGAGATAGACAGCGTGAGCAGGGGAGGGACAGAGAGAGAGGGAGACACAGAATCTGAAGACAGATTCCAGGCTCTGAGCTAGCTGTCAGCACAGAGCCCGACAAGGGTCTTGAACCCATGAACTGTGATATCATGACCCAAGCCAAAGTTGGACACTCAACCGATGAGCCACCCGGGGGCCCCTTAAATTTTTTTTAACGTTTATTTGTTTTTTTGAGAGAGAGAGAGAGAGAGAGAGAGAGGCAGAGAGAGAGGGAGACAGAGGATTCAAAATGGGTTCTGTGCTGACAGCTGAGAGCCCAATGTGGGGCTTGAACCCACAAACCGTGAGATCATGACCTGAGCCAAAGGCAGACGCTTAATTGACTGAACCACCCAGGTGCCCCAGAGTGAGACATTTGAAAGCGGTGGCAGTGGTGACCTGCTTCTAAGATCCAATTTAGAACGGCCAAGAAACCCTGCGCACCACCTTGAAACAGCAGGAGCACCAGGGGGAGCACTCATGTGGCAGTCAGAACGAGTTCCATTGCTAAAGACTCAAAGGACCCACAGGGATCTATGGTTTATTGAGGGGCAAGGGTGCAACACAGAAATGGCATTATCAAAAGGAAATGTATCACTGCCAAAGGCTGCCTCACGGCACCAGGCACTACCGTCTGGAGAGTCCAGGCCTGAGCTCCAATTATCCTCTTTGTGAAAGGTCATTCTGGATGCACTTTATCTCTTGGACCAAGAATCTTCAACGTGTGCACAGAACACTTCAGAACTGGGAAGTCTGGAATGGAGCCTTGGCCATGGCTTCTTAGGCCCTGCTGGTCACGCAGGCATATTTCTTGCTGTGGTACGGGCCTAATGGTAGAGGCTTTGACAGAGGTGGGGGGGGGAGGGGAGCTCATTGAGACCAACTGCAAATCATTAATCTTGTTGTTATCAATAAATGATGCCGTCAAGCTGGTACATAGTGCCCTGAAACTCCTCTGACCCATGGTTGCAAAGCAACGCCATTAATCAGTGTTTTCTGCACTGATCACGGGGTCAGCACTGTGTAGGTACACCTCTTATTTCAGTAAGGTGGCTCAGGCCAATTCTAGGCCCTGCTGGAATTAACCCTCCCAGCTCAGCTCAGGGTGTGTGTGTGACCAAGAGAGAGGAGGGCATAGGTCTACTCCACCCTGCCAGAGTGAGCCTGACCGTGACTCCAGGCTGCAGTCTCTCTCCCTTCCCCTCCAGTCTCCATGTGTCACCCCCATCCCATTCTGAGCACACAAATTTGGTTATGTCCTTATTCAGATGCCAGGCTTTTAGCAAACCCTTCCATGCATGCCCTAGTTTAAATTGTACCCCTCCCACACACTCCCCGTTCCATTTCCCTGCTTTGCCTTTTTTTTCATGTATAACTAACATATCTTGCTTATTGTCATCTGTCCCACTAGAGTGTAGGCGCCACGAAGCAGGGGTTTTATCTGTGTGTTCACTGTGTCCCTGTACTTAACTCAGTGAGTACTTGGCATGCCTCTGGAATGCCATGGAATGTCTCTGCCTGTTGCCTCAAACCCATCTTAGTCCCCCTGGTTTTCAGAACACTAGACTGCACCCTCTCAAGCTGAGCCCAAACTGCCTTTTTGGTCTTTTTTTCCATTGGTTATTCCATCCCACCCAACACATACCTGCCATTTGCCAAATGCTTCCTGGTCCTTTTACACCATTCCCGCTGCCTGTCCCCCAACCCCCCTCACCTCGCACATGCTGTTCAGCAGCCTGGAATTCCCTCCCATTCCCCCTCTCCCTGTCACCTCTGGCACCACTGCCCCAACCCCGCTCCTCCGGCTCCTGTCCATCCTTCAAGGCCCAGTTGGAATGTCACTTCCTCCCAAATGCTTCCTCCTACCCTGCTTCCCCAGAGCATACCCACTGTCAGAGCCCTCTCTGCTGGCCCTGCAGCCCAGCCCCACTCCTGTGGCTTGCTGTTCTGTGGAACACCTGCCTGGTGGGGATCGTGAGGCTTTGAGGGAAAGGCTAGGATAGGTTTTGCAGGCACTGTGATGGCCACCACCATCAGGTGCCGGGCATTGGGCTGAGTGCTTGATCTGGATGATCTCATTTATTGTGCCCATCTCCCCCCAAGGTAGGTATGTCACTATTCCCATTTTATGGAGAAGCAAATGGAGGCTCAGAGAGGCCAAGAACTTTACTGAGTGTCACACAGCTAGTAAGTTGTGGGGACAAAAGTCAGAGCCAGGTCTGACTCCAAAAACCTGTGCTCCTAACCACTCCTCTCCTGCACCTTGTTCCCCTAGCTAATGTTTTCTGTCGCCATGCTGTTGGGGGGAAAACACCACTTCTTCATACCAGTGGTTGCCCCCCCTCCTCCCCCCTCCCTAGCCTCTGACCCCTTGTCCCAGCCCCTGCTCCTGGCTGACAGATTCAGGAGAGGAAGGGGGTGTGTATGCCCTGCTCCTCTCCATTCTCTTGGTCCTGGGAGGCATTGTGCCCCCAGACAGCATGTGCTCCTGTCTTCTCTCAGTCCTGTGGTTGTGTCCCCACCTGACAGGCTGGGAGAGCCTACCAATTTTGAGGTGGAGTTTCAGAGAGCCACTTGCCATCAGATATAAGTCATGGTCCCCAATTCAGCCTGTTTAGAAATAAAGGTGACCTTTTGGTCTCTCCCTCGCTTTAGTATCTCCTGTATCAATTGGTTCAGGGTTCACTCAGATGAGGGGGCTGTTATCTACTGGCCCTTGAATGTGGGCTCCATCAAATATTTCCTGAATGAACTAAGGTGGGGGAAGAGAGTATGAGGAGCAGAAGGCTCAAGGCAGGGAGGAGGGTGCCTTCTTAGGTCCACAGACCTAAGGAGAGCCCTGGGACAAAGGAGAAGCTGCAGTGAGGTTCTGGGCTGGGCTCCTGAGCCCCAGAGGAGCCCATGCTGGGGCTTACTGAGAGGGTGGCCAGGGAGCAGGTGGTCCCTGCAGGGCATCTCCACACGGCATTCTGAAGATAATCTTATGCATCTCTTGTGGGCCTGGCCTCCCTCCGGTTAGTGTATTGCTGGAGGCCATGGCCAGCTGGCAGGGGCAGGCGGAAGTGCTCTGGGTCCTGCCTGTATGTGCTGCGCCTGCCCCAAGCTTAGACCTGGGCTTTGCAACCTTCCAGCTGGCTTATGCCTGGTATTCCTGGCTGCTCCGGCCTGTGAAGCTGTTTGGAGCTCTCACGACAGTGTCTCACCTTGCGGTCCCCTGGCCTACCCTGAGAACAGGCTTCCTAGTCCATCTGCCTGGCTACACATGGCTGGACTGTTCTTGGAGGTTTGGAGCCTCGCGGAGCCCAGAGCTGGTGGCCTAAGGTGAGGATGCTTCCCTGCGCGGGCACGACTGCTCAAAGCTGGGCAGTCAGAGGCTGGGTGGCCATCCTCTCTGCCAGGTTTAGTCTGGGTGCTCGGCCCTGGGGCTTGGCAGGTGGAAGAATGCAGAGGCTCAGGGGCTTCCACAGCTCAGCCAGAGCCCCCAGAACTCCCCCTCTTCCCTCAAAGAATATCCTCCAACTTTTAGTAAGGCTTATGGTGTGCAAAGCACTTTACACATGGCACCTGATTTCATTCCCGACCCACCCCCAAGCCCTTGTTCTCCCTTTGTGGCTGGACCTGGGATCCACAGCCAGCACTGCCCTCTGGAGCTCCCGCTTCTCTCTTCCAGCCCAGAAGCGTCCCAGGCTGCTGTGGTTTCTGTGAGGACTGCTTGGACTCATTTCATTTTCACAATGGCCATCACTTGCAGTGAGTCTACTCCGGCCAAGGGTGGGGGGCACAGTGCAGTCCAGTTCTCCAGGCGGAAGTTGGCCTTGTAGAAAAAGCCAAAGTACCTCACTTACTTTTCAAAGCAGTCTCACCTTTGGCCTATTAGTGAGCTCACCTGGCAGCATCTTTAGCAGGTGTTAGTGCTTCTCTTTTTGTAGGTGAGGGATCTGCGACCAGGGAGCATGCAGAGCCCACGGTGGGAGTCGGGGTCCTGAGGGCAGTGTTTCTCCCACCACACCCTCCTGCCTTCCACTGTGGTGAGATGTGTGTGAGGCCTGGCAGGCCCCACCTGGAGCCCAGGTGTGTCTGCCCATGGAAAATTCTGGCCAGGACTGAGTCTACCAGGTCTCCATTTCCTTTTTTGAGGGGCTGCTGTTTGCTCCTCATTAGATCCCTGATCTTGTAACTGTCACTCTGCACCTGCCTCTGGAGCCTGTGGAGCTGGAAGAGGGGGCCAGAAAGTATTGGTCATAGCCCTTGGGGGTACCTGGGATTGCTCAGGGCAAACACTTCCTACCGAGACAGAACATCCTTGACATGTCAGTGTGTTAAATGAGTAATGCCTTAAAGTTGATTTCTTACTCATGCCCAGTCCATTAGGGGTAACCTGGTCAGGTAGCTGACTCAGTGATTCAGGGACCCAGGCTCCCTCCACGTCGTGACTCAGTTGACTTTACTGATCCACAGTCACGAAGTGGCCATCACCACTGTAGGCAGAAGGGAAAGCAGCAGGGTGATTCTCCCAGGCTTGTAAGGGGACATGTCACTTGTGCCCACTGTCTTTTGGTCAGGACTCAAATGCGTGGCCACATCTAACCACAGGGGCAGTTGAGAAATGCCATTCAGCAGAAGGCTCAGTTGGGGTGGAACACAAGTTTTGGTGAGCGTACGGTTCTCTACCATAAGGCCTGGCTTGGTTATGTGGGGGCCAGCTGCAGTCTCAGCTCGTGTGTCTTCCTGATGCTTCCTGGGGTGTCTCTCAGGCTGGGTGAGCCCCTGGCTGTGGGCCTGGTGCCTTGGCAGGATCAGGGGCCCTGAGTGGTAAAGGCCGGGGTTGGGCTGGGCTCCTGCCCTGAATATATGCAGGTGGACGCAGGTGAGGCCTTGTACCCTCATGGCTCCAGTACCTGATGAACCCAGCCTGCCTGTCAGAGTTGTCAGGGGAGCAAGTAAAGGTGCCCAGACAAACAGAAGGGAGGAGGAAGCAGGAAGAGGAAGTGAAGGTAGGTCATAGCTGGGCATGCCCCACAGAAAGGCTGTGGACACCCTGCCCCTAGGATGCCCAGGTAGCCAATTAATATGGCTCATTAGGCACCGCCCTGCCTTCCGTGGCCAGGCCATCCACCTTGAGCCTTTATCTGTTTATCGTGTGCTGTATACTGATCCTCCCGGGGGATCTTAACATATCAGTGGCATTTGATCCAGCACCGTTCTCCTCCAGTTAAAAATAAGGCTCATAAATTGAGGCCATGCCCTAGGGGACAACAATGTTATAAGCTCATCACCTGATGGTGTTCAAACCTAGTTACAAAAATATACAGCACCTCGGCACCAGGGAGTGAGTGACCTACTTATACCACGTGGACTGACACTAAATTGATGGGGGCAACATCTAGGCCCTCATTGTGTTTTGAAATTCCTGATAACCCCATGGTCTCTGGCTCATGGCTCTTCCTAAAGCTAGAAGCCCCTAACCAGTGTGGTGTTTTTTGGCTTAATGCCACAGCAGGCCCAGTTTTGGGTCCACACAGCAAGGTGGACCCAAAGAGCACAGGTCCTTTGGGCATCTGACCAGGAGGGTTCTTGGGTGTCCTTCCTGTCTCTGCCACCAGGGTGGTGGTCCCCTGGAGTGAGGAATGAAGACTTCCAGGCATTTGATCTCTTCCCTTCACTGTGCCTGGTGCCAAGGTCCCTGTAGGTTGGGGCTCTGTTGTCCTTGTTCCCATTACTCTAGTATCTATGGTCTACTGTGAGAGACCTCCTGCCTCAGAGCCTCCCCTGGGTCCAGAGCCCGTGGACACACAGAACCATCTGTTCTTTACACATTCTTTCAACAAGTGTTAAATATCTTCATCAACCTATATAGACAGAGAGATGGATAGGTACACACACACACACACACACACACATACACACACACACAAACACACAGACATGACAGGGGTCCATGGGGGGAAAGGGAGGCACACACATGGCATGGCGTGGGGAGGTTTGCCCTAGTCACTGAAGACAGGGATGGCTCCTCGGAGGAAGTGATGAAGATACCAAGCTTAAAGATGAGGAGGAATGAGCCAGGTTGGGGATAAGAACCAAGAAACGGGCTATGGATCAGAGCATGGTAGGTCAGCCGAGGTCCTGCATGGGGCCACCTAACCATAGCTGTGTGTGGCTCCCACCCTCTGTGTAAGGACCTGTGCCCAGGGCCGTGTCTTCTGACCCTGCTCCTTCAGTACCCCTGCGTCCAGCAGCCTGAGACACGTTGTGGGTGTGCAGCATTCTTGCTGGGCTGAATTCAAGAATAGTTCATTTTTGGGGGCACCTGGGTGACTCAGTCAGTTGAGCTTCTGACTTCAGCTCAGATCATGATCTTGTGGTTTGTGGCTTCGAGCCCCACACTGGGCTCTGTGCTGACAGCTCTAGCCTGGAGCCTGCTTTGGATTCTGTGTCTTCCTCTCTCTTTCTGCCCCTCCCCCTCTCACATTCTGTCTCTAAAAAATAAACATTAAAAAAGAAAAGAACAGTTCATTTTTTTAGTAACCTTCTTGAGTTCTCAAGGGTTATGTAGCTTCTCTGAGGCCACCATGTAGCTTGGAATCGCCTGTTTGGTTGAGGTTGGCAAAAGTGGGGGCAAATGCCCAGGATTGTCTCTGTTCCTCCTGTGAATTTCTAATATACTCTTGATGTTCATTAAAAAAAGGAAGATCTTTGTTTTCCTGGCCAAACCACAAAACCGTGAGGAGAGTGCTCACTTTGGGAGTAGGGATGCCCTCCTATGTGGCATGTTTAGAAGTTGGACCTGAGAATTTGAATTTTTTTCTGCCTGCTGCCTCCTGGTTGATCTAGCTGCCTGCACATCAGCATGTGGTCACATAGCTCTGTTGTCCAGGCCGTGGCCAGTGTGCTCTCTGTGCCAGGGCTGGCCTGACATGGCTCCAGGAGGAAGGTGCTTGGCTCCTTGGTGTTGCCATGTGGCAGAACCCTCTGGAGGTGGTCCTGTACATTGTGGGTGGGGGACTGCGATAAGATGAAGTCGCCCAAGGCCACACAAAGAACCCACGTGTCCGTCTGCAAGGCCAGCTGTCAGTCCGGCATAGATGCCTCCTCTCATTCCACGCCGTAACCGCAGCACGCAGTGCTTAGTTGGGGAGGGACCTCACTGTGGTGCGCGTTCTGAGGCATCCTACAGCCTATCCGCGCTGGGACTGGCCTCACCACCCCTCTTGTCATTTCCAAGGCTGCACGCAGCCTGTTTGTGGAAACACCCAGCCTTCCATACCGCCCTTAGCCAGGCAGCCTCCCCGGAGGGAGAAGCCCTCCTGAATTCTGCCCTTGCAGGACCCCTGGAAAACCTAGGATGGGAACCAGAAGGGGTTTGTAGATCTAGAAGGGCCAAACCCTGGCGTTAGGGGGCATTAAAGAGATCATTACTGATACTAGTGTTCCCTTTCAGGAACAGTTAGATTATAATTAGGTAAATAAATGAATTGCATAACATTGGTTTTATCATGTTAAATTTATACTTTGCAAAGAGCTTCCCCAATTGGGCTGTCATTTACTTCCCTCTAACAGGATCCTATATGCCATAGGACACTATGGTTTTATAGGGTACTATGATATATAGGTACTATAATCCTATTTGGCAAAAGAGAAACAGGCCAGAGAGGCTGCTTGACTAGCTCATTTTCTCGTCCCTTCCTGGCCGAGCTGTGAAACCCTAATGCACTGCGCGCCTGTACCCATGTCCTCTGTTGTTCATCCGGAGAAGCCGATCTAACACAGTCAGGGAGGTACTTTCTCTCTTCCCTCTGTGTCTCCCGTTATCAAAGTCACAGAATGAGACAGGTGGTGGAGTGGCTCTTCTCTAGCAGAACCGCTTCAAGATCTCACCTGAGAGGTGGAGTGACTTTTGGAGTCATATGTAGTCTCTGGCCCCACACACACTTCCCTGGACAAGAGGAGGACCGTATCGCCTAACAGTGAATGTGATGGCCCCACAACCAGACCCTCTCCAGCTCTGAGGAGCAGAAGCCAGTGTCTGGGCTTCCTCGTTCTGTTGGTTCATGACCCAGATGGGACTGAAGGGTCAGAGGGGCAGATAGAATGGTCCTGGCCCAATGTGGAAGGCAAGACTTGGGGACACCTGAAGAGAAGCAGGGACCCTGGAGGCTGGAGCATACCCTTCCCCAAAGAGGAAACACAGGCATGTATTGGTGCAGACTTCTGGCAGTCCTCGCCAGTGCACTGCCCATCCCACAAGGGCCCCAGGGAACGGGGTTCTCCCATCTGGATGCTCAGACCTCTGTGCTTCTGCCCTCCAGTCTGCTCTGCCCAATGCATTATTAATGAGGCAGACTTCATTTCCAGTTTTTGGGTAGCTAATTTGTTCCTACAATCATGATTTCAAATATCACATGAATAATTCAGAAAATTATTTTACTGTAGTTAGATAAGCCTGTTAGCTGTCACACATCTGAATAAATTAGTTTCTCCATCCCATGGGGCATGGAGAGGAGGTGCTGGCCATGCAGCAGGGGGTCTAGCCCAGACCAGTGTAACACTCAGAACTGGGCTTCAAGAGGCCAGGTCTGCCCCGGGGATGAGGGGATAATAGGCATTGTAATTTGTCACAGAGGAGCTTGGTTGCTGCTCAGTGAGAATGGGTCAGTCACAGATGGCCATCTGTCCCCTCCACCCCCGTTTGGTTGGAGATGTGTGTGGTTGCTTAATAAGCCCTGGGTGGTACAGCCCTGTCCTTTTCCAGCTCAGAAATGCACAACAGTGTCCATCTTGCATGTGTGAAGCAGCAGGTAATCAGACAGAAAAATTCCCCCAGCCTCATCGTTCAGGAAGGTGGGCCCAGATAGAAATCTACTTGATTTTTTTTTTTTAATTCAGCTAAGAGGAGTGACCTGGTTCCATCCCCTTCTTAAATGTGTTATATTTGGGAATTTGCTTCCCTTCTCTGAGCCTCAGTTTCTTTATCTGTAAAGTGAGCACACTCTTCCTAGGATGCCTTAGCCCACTGAATTTTTGTCAGAGACTGAAACGAAGTAATGGGTGTGCAAAAACTTTGCAGACTACAGAGGGCTGCAGGGATATAAAGGTTACTGTGTACCTGCCTCCTTCAGGACAAGGACATCTCCGTGTCCCTCCTCAAATACCCAAGAAAAGGCAATTCTAGCCTTCTCCCCAAAACCCATTCTGGGGTTTGAGAACCTACCCAGTTCCCTGTTTATGGAGCGATCACTGGCCACGGGCCAGGACCTGTCTCTGACTCTGTCCTTGCATCCTTGGGATGCCATTCTCAGGAACACCCCTGGGTGGGACAATTGGTCATCTGTGCCAGAAGCAGCAAAGCTTCTGGCCCTGGGGACCGAGCTGGCTCTGGTGTAACCTTCTGTCTGAGATTCTCAGAAGAGTAAGATGCCATAGCCCCTATCAGGGAGCGGCCTGAGCATTAGAGGCAAAAATAATAATAATAATAAAAAAAAATAAATAAAAAATGAAAAAAAGGAAGAGAGAGAGAGAAAGAGAGAGAGAGAGAGAGAGAGAGAGAGAGAGAGAGAGAGAGAAGGTGTGGCCTGGTGGCACTTCTGCTTGTGTCTGGCATGAGTCTGGCACGATGTTGGCAAGAGCAGGGGCTCATTGGATGCCTGATGAAAGAATGACAAGTCCCTCAATGCTGTTGGGGGAACCTGGGCCACTTGCTGGGTTCCTGCTGAAGTGCAGCTGGAGTGAGAGGGTGGGGAACAGCTCGGCCTGGGCCTGGGTGCGGGCAGGGGAGGGGTGAGGTCAGTTGTGGTCAGGGCAGCTGGCTGAGGGTAGATGGAGGTCTGGGGTTCCCTTGGGGGAGGTGAGGAAGGAGGCTTCAGGGGCAGCAGCCAGGAGGGACAGGAGACAGGACCGGGGCCGGGGCTGTGGGGACCACGCTGAGTGCCAAGGACAGTGAGGGGAGGGGAAATGGTCAAGGGCAGCATGGCCCAGAAGTTTATGACACAGGCTCTTGGGTCAGTCCTAGTGTCACCAGTGGACAAGAGCTGTGGCTTCTCTAGGCTTCCTTTTCTGTAAAGTGGATGGCACTCATCTCTGCACACTGGGCATTTGTTCTAAGAGATAACGCCCTGATAACAGTCAGCACAGTGCCTGGCATATATGGGTGCTCAGTAAGCATCAACTACCACTACTCCCCTCATCCTTGTACCTTTTCTTATGATCATCATTAGTTTCGAGGTGCTTCTCTGCTGCCCAAACGGCAGAGTTTCACCTGGCGGCCAGCCATGGGAATGGGATGTGCACGAGGCTGCCCCTCTCAAGACTCCTCCTGTGGCTGCAGGTCAGCGTCGTGTGTCCCACAACCCAGAGCCTGGGAGTCCAGAACCTTCTTGTTGACTCCAATCTTTGCCTCAGCTTGTTCTCAGCTCAGATGCCCCCAGGGGTGTGGAGTCTCTGTATCCTTAGAGGTCCTAGGCGAATTTAGCTAATTTAGATCGTCTACTGAGGTGCCCGGTGCTGGACAAACTGGGGCCGATGGAAGATGTCCTGGGGTGTCCTCTCTTTTAGGAGGCTCCAGGACAGAGTCAGGAGAGCAGACCAGCCCAGGAAGGAGGGGTATGCGTGGCTTTGCAGAAAAGGGGGAAAGCTCGGCTGAGATTCTGGATGCTTGCAGGGCTGCTGAGCAAGCCATTTATCAAGATCTTGGTGACAGGTGTTTAAAAGGAAAAATATTTGCCTGTGTATATTTTTTCAAAATGATTAATATTCAAATTAGTGTTGGAGATCCAAATTGGTAAAGTGTAACTAGGCAGAAAACTTCTCTCACAGCTTGTAATTTTCAGTCCATTCCACCATCCTCCTTGCCCCCCACCCTCTACCTAGTTCCCACAAATATCTCTGGGCTTCTACAGACTTGGCCGGGAGTGGAGCAGCTCCCTGGGAATTCAGTTCTTGACTCTTAGCATGCTGTGGGCACCTGACCCTCCAGGTGGAAAGAGTGGCTTCCTTGTGACCTAGAGCCCTTGATATGCCCACGTCCTGAGAGGCTCCCCCCACCCCACTCAGGCATCTCGTGCACCCATCACCATCCAGAGGTGCCAATTCTAAGGCACAGCTTTAAACATCCCACCCCCTGTTCTAGCAACATCAGTGTTACCCTGTTGCTTATGGAACAAAGCCTGAATTCCTTTTTCTGGAAATCATCATCAGGACCCAAAATAGCTTTACAGCCCTCCAACCTCCCTAGCCTCTGCTTGTCTGCCCCCACCAGCCACGGCACCCTGGGCATGAATGTATTTCTCGACTCCATGCTGCTGCTGTGGCATGGGTATGAGTGCTTTCACTGGCCCACTTGCCCTCAGCCAAATGTAATCCCACTTGACAGTGTATGAAATGAACCAGGCGGAAGGTAGTGACTCTAGCTACTTCTTTTTCTCAGGTTTAGAGCACGTGCTAAATGTACATCCCAGTTTAGAGACTGTTCTGAATCTTATAAGATACAAATGGAGGAAGGAAGTTCCCTGCACACTTGGCTTGATGAACTTTGACAGATCTTCGTTTCTACCTTTGACTGCTTTTGTCTGAGGGGAGTTCACTGAGCATGGGCCCCATGAACCAGCCACTGGCAGACTGGTGCTACCAGTTGTCACATGCTGTAGTCACTGACAGTCAGTGAATCCCTCCTCTATGCTGAGCCTTCCCCAAGGACAAGTGTACTTGTCAATCTCCACGTCCCAGCACTTAGCATCCATACACCCATCCATCCATCCATCCATCCATGAATCTAACTAATATTTATTAAGATCTTAATGGGTTTTAAGCCCTTTGCTAGGTGTTGGGAATAGAGCACCTAACATCCCAAATCCATTTCTTGCCCTCAAAAAGCTCCTTGTTGAGTGGCAAGGGCAGAGAGGCAAACAAGCAATTACCATACAGTATGTCAGAAGACTGTGGGAGACAGAGAAGGTGCAGACCCAGGTAGGGTGGTTGGTGAAGGAGCAGAGGGGAGGGGACAGAGAAAACTTCTAGAACCAGTGATGTCTAGGCCAGAAGAATGGGTGTTTGAGAGAGGGGGCTTTGAGCTTAGGTGGCTCTGGATTTAAGCCCCAGTTCTTCAAGGTGAGGGACTATGGACCAGTGGATTAAACTTTCTGAGCCTTGGTGTCGTCTTCTATGAAATGGAGGTAATAATATCTATCTCCTCTGGTTTCTGGAGTGATTTAATGAAAAAATATGTGTCAGGCGTTTAGCACAGTGCCTGGCACTTGGTATGTGCTCAAATCTCTACCTATTGAGCTGCAGTTTGAAGGATGTGTGTCAGAACTGGCCAAAGGCAGAGTGCTCCAAGCAGCAGGACCTCCCCTAGTAGCTGGTGAGGGCAGAGTGGGGAAGATCTCAGGAGGCTTGGGCCTGGATCAGACAGCAGGGGGCGTCACTTTTGGAGTTGGATTGGGTGTTCTGAAGCAGGTGGCTTAGTCTCCTGGAAGTCACTGGAGATGGGTAGGGAGCCAAGCCATTCCACATCCTTGTCTGTGTGGCACTCAGAGGGAGGTCTCCAGGCCTCCATTGTTAACTGACAGATTTGCACCCAGCCACTAGCTTCAGATGGGGAGAGCAGGTGTCCTTTTCACAGGTGTGACAGGGATGAAAGCGTACAAATCCTCTTAATCTCACCCTGCTCCCTGGTGAGTCCTCCCTGGCTGGAGGACTCAGCCTTTGTATGGTAAGGCCAATAGGGAGCTTTTCCCTGCCAGAGAACTGCAAGTTGAAAGCAGAAAGACTGGTGTCAGGAGGAGAGGCAGAGGAGATCAGGGGCCTGCAGGACCTGGATGGGAGAATATTTAGGGGTGGACCCGGCTGCAGGTAGGCAGCGTGCAGACAGAGTGAAAGGTAGAAAAAAAAAGATTTTAAGAATTTTTGCTTTGCGTTAGGAAGGGTTCTCCCTTTGGACCTAAGGGTTTAGCTTGCTTGGCAATCATATTTAATTTTTTGGGCTGGTACTTTTTGGAAAGCAAAGTTATCCCCAGACTGGCTCAGGAGTCAGGCCAAGTCTACATGGTTTACATGTGAGGGCACCTGGCCCGAGAGGTAAGGCAGGTCCATGGTCACACACATGTTCAGCCAACACTCGTACCCATGCACCCCAAACTGTGCCATTTTCCCTAGAGCATGCTGGGCTGTGGGTGAAATTCCATCGACCACATTCCCAACCATAGCACAAGGGGGTTAGAAATACATGAAAAGTAATCTCGGGGTATTCCACCAAATGAGATTTAAAAAAGTTGTCTTAAGGGATGCCTAAATCAAGAAGAAAACCCAGAAAAAATTGGAATAATTAAAAAAAAAGCACAAACTATCAAAACTTACGGGATGTTGCCAAAATAAGACATTTAGAAAAGCTGCCCAATTCTAAATCCCTGTGTCACCAGGAAAGATTAAAAAGAAAAACAAAAACCACAGACACAGCGAGTTGCATCTCCAGATTAAAGATTTTCAGGATGTAAGAAAGAGGCTGAGAAAATTCGGAAAGCAAGCAATAATAACTCTGGATAAACAAGGCAGGAGAAATGAGTATTGATGGACAGAACCAATAATTAGGCCTTTGAGAAAATCTGCAAAGCCATTAGTCATAAACTGATCAAAGAAAGCAGAAATATGTAAACAAATAAAACCAGAAATAGAGCATGAGATGCAACCAATAATATGAAAGACATTTGTAGGATCTTGGGAGAATACCAGTTTTATTTATATGAATAAATAGATGGTATGGATGTATATCTCCAAAAAGCCCAGAGTACAGCACCTAATGCCACTGGCATACTTGCAAAGAAAATGCATCTTCTTTGTCACTGAGTTCTCTCAGGGCTTGAATTGTGTCCTCTACCCTGACCCTCCCCTCCCCTGCCGACCCGTCCCTCCAAATATGTTGAATTCCTAACCCTGGTGTGTGGGAATTATAACAGTACTTGGAAATAAAGCCTTTGTTGATATAATCAAGCAAAGATGAAGTCATTAGTGTGGGCCCCATTCAGGATGACTGATAGCCTTATGAGAAGAGGGGAGATGTGAGCACAGACACACAGGGAGAGCGCCTACGATGATCGGGGCAGAGATGGGAGAGATCCAGCTGTGAGCCAAGAACACGGAGGACTGACAGCCCCATCAGAGGCTAGGAAGAGAAAAGGATGGGTTCTACCCAGAGTGTCCGAGGGAGCATGGCCCTGCTGACACCTTGCTTGTGGCCTGTGGCTTTCAGAACCATGAGGGAATAAATTTCTGCTGTAGCCACTCAATTTGTTATAGCAGCCACAGGAACCTAATACAGATGCATTCCTTCAACGTGTCAGCTACTGGACCACGCAGGTCATGTTTCTATGGTCTTTAGTTTATTCGCCTTCTTGATCTGTCACTTGGGGGGGTGCAGAATGTACAGTCAGGGGGTATTTCTGTGCATCTTTCTTGCATCTATTTTGTGGCCTTTGTGAGCCCTATGTTTGTGTTGGGTCACCATTGTTGATTCATTGAAAAAAAATACTATTGTAACCTTGTGTATTTCATAAAATTCTTTGCTACCAAATCTACTTTCTCTGCTATAATGTAACTTGTTTTTTTTTTCATAGACAGTAAATATTAGGGCAATATTTTAGCATTTAGTATTTAGGGTTAGGGTTTGGTAAGGGTTTTGTTAATCTTTCTTTTGGTAGAACTGCATGTTTATTTTGCTTTAGAATTATTCATGAACTTTCTCAAGGATGGCTTACCCAGAAGGTATTATGTGCACACACAGGATTGGCAGTAGGGACTTGGAGATGACCCTGAGTTCCTAGCTTTGCCCTCCCAGACCTCACAATCCAAGGAAATTCTGCCAGTGGTGGCTCTTCTTTAAGTAGAGAGAGGTCAGCTCATCTGCATTTCGTGTTAGAACTCAAACAGGGATGGAATACTCTGCCACTGCCAGTAAAGAGAGCATGAGCAGTGGAGAAAAGCAGGATGAAAAAACAGGAGGGCAGGAGAAAGGAAGAGGGGCAAGAAAAGGGAAGAGAAAAGGAAGGGCTTGGGATCTTTGAGGATATTTAGAGAAGCATTGTTTTCTTGTAGCTAGAGGCTTAACAGGTGACATCCTTGCTCCTGTCTAGTGGATCAGAACTAACTTGGCTGAGGTGGACTTAGTGCAGTGGGGAGCTTGCATTCTTCTTTCTAGCATCTTTACGTCTAAAGTCTACTCCTGTCTGATCCATGGTCTCTGCCCTCAGGGCTCAGGGTTCATATCATCCTCTGTTCTCACCTCTACAGTAAATGGGATCTCCCAAGTCTCCCCTGTCATCATGGCTTGGAATCCCCTGAAAAATCCGGCTCCTCTGGAGCAAGGAAGGCCCCTGAGGAGACAAGGCGTCTTTGGAGAACATTGCCTCATGATCTCATGTCTCTCACACCCCTGCCTTGAAGAAGCTGTGGCTCTGACACGAGAGAGAGGGCCCCACATGTCACTGCCCTTCAGGACTGTTCAATTCAGCTGGCATGGTCTGAGCAGCTCGTGGCTGCCAGTGACAGGGGCCTGGACAGAAAGGTACTCTTCTACGAACCCAGCACTGCATACTCAGCCCTCACTTTGATTTCCAGCTCCTGTCCAGCCATAAGAGTGAGTGCATCCATCACCCCTACAGCTTCTACCCTGGAGCCTTCACAATTTAAGAGGCCTTTTCTGAAATATGCTCTATTAATAGAAGCCGTGGGTGCAAGTCCTTGCCTGGCCTTCTCTGGACTGGAATTTTGAACTTAGCCAAAAATATTTATCCTGATCTTCATGGGACATGAGGGGGTGCCCCTAAGAGCCCATAAACCGAGCAGCATGGGAGAAGGGTGAGCAGCTCAGAAATAAGTCACCAAATTGATGGTTCTGTGCTCTGACCCTGAGCTTGTATTCTTTGAGTCCCTTCTCCACACCAGCCAGACCTACTCAGAGGGAAGAGGATGTCCATCAAGTTCATCTGGCTCTCAAGGTCAGTGGCCTGGCGAGTGAAAGGCCAGTAGGCCAGAGGTGGGGCCTGGCTCAGTGACACTACCCCTTCAGGCTTGTCCCTCTGTGAGCACCCCATACTCCATCAGCACTTGAACCCCAGTTCCTGCCATCCTCAGAGACCAAAGAGGAGTCCAAAGGCCGGGAAGGGGTTCAATCTGCCTGTAGTCTGGCCTCCAGAGTATATGTCTACACACAGTTCCAGAGGGCAGGTGTGGGTGTATGTCTTCCCTGGCCCCTCTTCAAGCCGTCTCCCCTAGCTCAGCCCCCTGGACCATGGCCTAAGACTCTTGCCACAGATTATCCAGAACAGTCACTGATGCTACCACTGTAGACACAGAGGGTGCCTTTGGGATACACCCAGGATATCCATTGCCATTTTTTATAGCTGGTGAACACCCATGTAAGTTTCCCTTCTCTGAATCGCCAGACACTGATAAGGGCCAGAGAGACACAGAAACCAGAATGCAAGTTAAATGTTATTTCAGATAATCCACACTCGGGAGAGACGGTGTCCCTGACAGCTCTGAAACTTTGGGAAAGCTTTGGAAAGCTTAGAAACTCATGGGGAATGAAAAGGAATTCCTGTGATTTAATGCTGGGCTGTTTGTGTCAGTTTCTCAATTCTTGTTATTCTCTTTTGACCTCTCTGAATCTCCCAGGGGACCAAAACATGATCAACTTGAACTTTGGCATTTTGATCTCCCCTCATCAAACTCTTCATCCTGAGTGAGACACCCAGGGCTTTGGAACTCTCAGATGCGTTCAGTGTCTGCCTTACTGTGTGTCTAGGAGACCTCTAGCCTCTGTGAATGCGGGGAGGTGAGAGGTGGATTTGGAGGAGGCTGATGGCTGGTCACTGAGCTCCCTAGGAAAGATCACCTAAGAGGTCTGAGCTGGGCAGCCCTGTCTTGCTACCCACCCTCCACAGCAGCACGTGCAGCCCCTGAGCCTGCCTGCACCAGGAGGTCCCACCTCTGCTGCTTCCTCCACAGACTCACACATCTGCAGTCTACACCCCAGCACGTCCTGGAATGTTTGCAGTCTTGGAAGTAGTCAGAATGCGCTAAAAATGCAGTGACAACAGCCGTCTTTGTGGGATATTTTTAAGGGTGATAGGATCGGAGAGTCATTAGTGCCAGAAATGTGGGTCTCATCTTATTTTTAAAAACCAAGTGCCACATCTCCAGATGCTCCAGCCTACACCTCAGGCCACGTCCTCAAACAGCCACACCCCTGGTGTGTGCCGAGGGCTGGGGACACGGTCAGAAATCATCCTTGTGGGATGCCCGTGTTGGGTGGGTTCCACGTCTTCACTGTTCCACCTGGGACAGAGATCCCTGTGTGAAGAGGCAAGGCTTCTCGTCGAAGCCACTTCTCCTTCCAGCTTGGGTCCATTTCACTTGAGGCTCACTCAAGGGCATGATGATGTTTGGGGCCCTTTGAGCATGAAGACCACACCTGGCGGAGGGGGTCCCACATGAAGCACGCATGGAGGACCCCTGTGGTCAGTGTCCAAGGCCCAGGCCCCCAGGGACTGAGCTCCATCAGCACAGACTGGAGTCCACACTTCCTGGCTCCGGAGGAGGCCACAGCCCTCTTGCTTGCTCAGATGCACAGGAATAAGCAAGGAGTTTGGAGCTGGGGAGTAAAGGTTTCCCTGCTTCTGGTCAGAACTGCTTCTCAGATGATTTTTTCCTCCAGATCAGCACTGCCCTACACAGATCTAATAGTGAGCCATGTAGGTAATTTAAACATTTCTCGTAGTCACATTAAAAAAGGTAGAAAGGAACAGGTAACAGTAATTTGAATAATACATTTTATTTAACCCAATCTATCCAAAATGCTATCATTTCAATCTGTAATATACAAAACTGTTAATGTGATAGTCTGCTTCCTTTGTACAAAGCCTTTGAAATCTCCCATGTATTTTTTTTATTTCTTAAAAATTTTTTTAATGTTTTTTTTTTTTATTTTTGAGAGAGAGAGAGACAGAGACAGAAACAGAGAAAGCACTAGCAGGGGAGGGGCAGAGAGAGAGGGAGACACAAAATCCGAAGAAGGCTCCAGGCTCCGACCTGTTAGCACAGAGCCCGATGTGGGGCTCGAACTGATGAGCCATGAGATCATGACCTGAGCCGAAGTCGGACGCTTAACTGACTGAGTCACCCAGGCGCCCCTTCCATGTATTTTATGTCTACACATAAATATGGTCTAGTTACCAATATTGGCTCAGTAGCCAAACATGTGGCTAGTGATTCCCTATTGGACAGTGTAAGTCTAAGGCCTGTGCTAGGTGGGCATGTGGGAGGGGCAGCAGATGAGATGGGAATGGTCTCAGCATCTGGAAGGGCAGATAACCCATATTCCCTAGTTGCCTTTCCCAGGGGACCGAGACAGCTGGTGGTGGGGTGAATGTTGGGGCTAGTCCTTTGCACACGCTGTTTCCTCTCCAGACGACCATGCTCAGGGCAGGGCGGGTGTGGCCACGGAGCCGGGTCCGGGGCCTCCAGTGGTTCCTCACACAGGCTGGAAAGGGTTCAGAGACAGCCTTGCTGGGGGTGTGGCCCTGTGAACAGAGAGCTGCTCTCACATGGCTCTCTTCTCTCCCACAATACTGTTTCTCTGTGAGACCAGGAGCAAGGTCATTCACTCTTCAACAAATACTTCAAAGCACTGGCTGCATGTGAGGCCCTGCTCTAAAATCTGGGAATAAATAGAGCAGTAAAAAAAACAACAACAAAAAATAGACAAAATCCCTGCTTTTATGGATTTTACTTTTTAGTTAGGGAGAAGGTGCCTAGAAAGAGACCATAAACGTTTATTGGTAGTGATGAATATTGTCTTAGGCTGGTGTAACAAAATACCATAGACTGGGTGCTTTTAAACATAGGAATTTCTCTCTCACCATTCTGGAGGCTGGCAAGGTTAAGGCACCAACTGATTCAGTGTCTTTTGATGACTGGCCAGCTTCTCACTATAACCTCATGGGATGGGAGGGTCGAGGTAGCACCCTGGGGCCTCTTTTATTTATATTTTTACGTATTGTTTTTTTAAAGTGTATTTATTTATTTAGAGAGAGAGAGAGATAAAGTGCACACGAGTGGGAGAGGAGTAGAGAGAGAGGGTGACAGAGGATTCCAAACAGGCTCTGCACTGTCAGCATGGGGCCTGATGCAGGGCTCGAACTCACCAACTGTGAGATCGTGACCGGAGCCAAGATCAAGAGTCCAGCACTCCACTGACTGAGCCACCCAGGCGCCCTTGGGACCTTTTCTAAAAGAACACTAATCCCATTCATGAAAGGTCCACCCTCAAGACCTAATTACATCCTAAAGGCCCCACCTCCTAATGCCATCACATTGAGGGTTAGGTTTCAACAGATGAATTTGTGGAGAGACACAAACATTCAGTCCTTAGCAACCATTGAGAAGCAAAATGAAATAGGGAGAGAGAAGGGGAGTGCTCAGAGGAAATGCTTACATCTGTATGTGGAGAAGCATGGGGACTCTTTGTAATGATTAACACCGCTCAGAGACCTGAAGGGATGGTGGGAGAGAAGCAACCTCACAGAAGTCTGTGGATAGCCTGAGAGGCAGCGGGAACTGCACATTCAAAGGTCCTGGGGCAGAAGTGCACCTGGTGTGTGTGAAGAGCAGCAGGAGGCCAGGGAGCATGGAGGAGAGCAGGGGGAGGTGAGGTCAGAGAGCAGAGAAGGCCCACATCATGGCCTTTGTAAGGATGTTGTTTTTACTCTGGGTCAGATTAAAGGCTTCTGAATGTGTGTGTGTGTGTGTGTGTGTTTTTAATTAGGGCACCTACTTTATTTTGAATAAGCAAATGGGGTAAACAACCCTGAGTACTACCCTGCTGATATGAGAGCTCACACCCAACAGGACTCCCCACTTAGTTTTGGAAGGGAAGTATCTTCTGTGTGGCCAGTCCTGTCATCTACTATGACACCTTCTTTTAAGGCAGGCATGGCACCAACTGACATCTGCTTCCAGTCAAAGAACCAGGTCTGGATGGGGCATTTTAGCCCTTAAATTTGGGGAGATGCTCTCACTCAAGTTAAAGTTGAATGTGTGTGGAGACACAGGGCCACCGACTGCTGATCTTGAAGTAGGTAAAATGAATGTGGTTTGTTCACATTCCCACCGTTGCTTTCCTATAAAAACCTTTTTTGTTTTAATTTTAGAGAGAGAACATGTGAGAGTTGAGGAGAGGGACAGAGAGAGAGAGAGAGAGAGAGAGAGAGAGAGAGAGAGAGAGAAAATCTTAAGTAGGCTCCATGCTCAGCGCAGAGCCAGATGCAGGGGCTCTGTCCCACGACCCTAGGATCATGACCTGAGCCGAAACCAAGACTTCGACACTCAGCCGACTGAGCCACCCAAGTGCCCCTAAAAATCATTTTTATAATAAAGTTCACTTCATTAAAACATACTCTGATCAAATAATCGGGCAAAGGAAAGCTCACGTGGCCCCAAGTCTACCATATCGAAGCAAAGGAGAGAGGACAGGTTCTCTGCTGTGATCATGTTCAGGACATTCACAAGGGTGAAGGGTGAGCTAGGCTCTGGGACAGCTGCTACACTGTCTGCACCCAGAATTCCACATATTGCACCCCCCCACCGCCCCCGAGCCTCAACACGCTGTCCACACCCATTCTCCCACAGATAGCCGCATGGCCTTCGTGTGGTTCTTTCCTCCAGGGTGAAGCGGTGATAAATCCCTGCAGGAAGAGTTATTATGTTTCCTTTTTTATGAAAATGTGGACCCACTTGTCCTCTTTATCTCTCACTTCATAGTACCCACTGCCACCTGGTCCAACAGGTAGTGGATCTCATCATCCAGGTGCAAATGCTGCTCAAAGAATGTCTTAATCTTTTCTTCATAATTTGGGAGTTTATCTTTGCATACGGTTATTAGGTCCATCCAGGAGCCCTTTTCGCTTTTCAGATCTTTTCTAATTCTGGATCCTTCTCATATTTTGCAGCACCCAGCTTCCAGTAAAGAACTGTGAGCTGGCACAGCCGTCCCCTGTGCCCCAGACCCCACCGCAGCACCTCCTGCTCCACCATGCCACCCTCCCCCTCCCTCAACTCCAGCCACCTTCACCTTCCTCTTCATCAGGCTCCTCCTCCTCCTCCTCTCCTCCCCCTCTGGTTGCTCCTCCCCCTTGTCCTGGCTGAAGGACACAGTGGAGTTGATTTGGGGGCAGCCCATTGCCGGAGTCTGTGTGGGGGTAGCATGAGGTGACTGCAAGCTGCATGGGCCGGGTTGTGGGGACAAGGAGGAGAGGAGTGATGCTGCTCCTGTCCTTGTTTTTGGCTCCCAGTGATAGGGCAGGGGGACCCGGCTGCCTATGTTGGGGAACCCTTGGGACAGAGACTACCTTGAGGGCCTTATGTGAGCTGAGGGGACCATCTCGGAGGAAGGCCTGTGTCTGTGACCTTCACAGTGCTCCTTTTGTGGGGCTGTGTGGTAAGTAATGTCATTAAGATGAATGTGTGTTTTGGTAAAGGGTGTAAATATATGAATAGTGTCCTCTCCAGCTCCATACATCACCCTGTGTTTATTCAGTGCCTGGTGCATAAGCTAGGAGGCATGCATTGCTATTTGGGGCTGTGAGTTTTAAAGTACATTAAAGGAGTTTACTGAAAACTCTTGGCAAACAGATAAAATACAATTACTCTAATTCCCAAGGCATTGCAGACAGAATGTCCTGGAAACCTGCAGTGTAATAATTCACAGGGAGCCGTGGCAGGCAGCCTTTGAGGCATCAGAAACGCTGCTTTTGTAAACTTCAGAGGCGGCCAAGAGCTGTCCCTCGGGGGACCCTCGTGGTGTGTTTTATTAACCTCCCTGTTTCTGGCTGAGCGGCTGTGGAGGGAATCTAGCTGGCCGGGCCGGCTGCCGAGCTCAGGAGTTCTACAAGGGTCACCAGGGAGAGGGGAAAGGATGGGACCTCCTGCTTCCTCTGGCTGCACCCTGCCTGTCCATGTGACCGTCAGTCTTAGGCTCTGTTAGCTAGCTGTCAGCTTGCATGATGGCAAATTCTCACTCCCTATGAAGTGGCTAAGACTCGTAGCCCCTTCCTGGGAAATGGAGGCTTTTGGTGGGTCACCTGGAAGGAGGATCTTAGTGAGTAGATGTGTCAGCTTCCTGGAGAACTTGAGGTTGACTTCTAAGCTATATACAAAGGACCCAGGACAATTCCTGATGGCAGGGGTGAAGAGGCCACCTCATGGAACTTGGGCAAGATTCCATAGGTGCTGTGGCCTGTCTTGCTTTTTCCAACTTGCCAGAGAGATGGGGAATGCCCCCAGAGCTTGCAGACTATAGGTGCCCCTGAACACTCAGTCATCCTGGGCACCATTGCTGTTTTCCAGAGCCCAGGAAGGGCCTGGAGCCTACTGGGCAGGAGAACTTAGCTTAGAGGGTCATCAGGGGACAGCCCAGCCCCTCAGGTGAAGGCGCCTGTGCATTACTCCATGATCAAGTTCTCAGAGAAGAGCAGACCCTTGCGGGAGAAGGGCCTTTTATGAACGCTGGACGCTGCATTGAAGAGACATCACAATAGCTGAAGGCTAGACAATAGCTTGAGCAGACATGTTGGGGCACCTCGAGAAGAGTGAGGTGGGATGAAAACTGTGGGAAGGGAATTTCTGGAACATACACTTCACCTGCATCAATAGTTCCCTGGGAAACTGTGATCTCGCCTGTGTTGCAAAAATGTGATAATCATATCCACTTCCCCAAAGGCAAACGGCTGGGATTTACACATCACGTGCTTCCCGGGGGCTCTGAGAGCTAGTGAAGGCCCAGAGAGAGAGCCTGGAACCTGTGGCTGCTGTCAGGGCATGCCTCATGCGCCGTCTCTTGGGAGGTGGCCCCATGGCCTCCAGCCAGAGTCTGATGTTGATGTCTCTAAACTGGGCTGCTTGTTTTCTTTTTCATCAAGGCTGTACATGAGGCTTCCAGTGGGAAATGCATACTAACTTAGTGTTGTCTAGTCAGGTGTCCTGCTCAGAGCCCAGGCAGGGCCCTGTTGGGTGTGGGGATGGGGAACACTCCACGTGGCCCACAAGGATCTAACCGGCTTCTTGTTCCAGTCCCGGGCTTACAGGGGCCTGGGAAACGGATGACTTCGGCTGAGATTGAATTGCTCCTGTAGAATGATATGTAGAGTCTCTCGTGGGAGATACAGAAATTAGGCCTACTTAACTCGACTGACCCCTTCTTAGCCATAGCCTCTGTTTGAAAGCACTCTTTTCCACCACCAGCGAGACTGTGTAAGCGGTGTTGCTTAAAGTAGTTGTTCGATGGGGCTACTTATTAATCTAGCATTAGTTACGGTAGTTAAGCTTTTAGAGATAATGAAATGTAAATGTGCCTCCAGAACATGCAGCGTTCTTGGAGACCAAACATTCGTGAAGAAAAATGGCTGCAGTAAGATTATGAGAATATTAATTGTGTGGATTTACATACTCTACAGATGGCAATGCAGATGCAGGGTCCAGTCAGGAGCCAGCTCAGGCCAGCAGGAACGGGGAGCGGGGGCTTGCTTTGCTCGTCCCTTTGGGGTTACCACCTTCACTTGTTGTGGAAGGTTTCCCACTGGAGTTTGACAAAGAGAGTTTAAGAAGCCCTGTCCAAGGCCACACGGGGGTCCGAGGCGGAGCTGAGCCTTGGGGCTGGGAAGCCTGACTGTGAGCTCTGGCTCTTCACCAGCTGTTCCCCAGGTAGGCCCCCTGGTTTCCTGGGGGGTCCACCTTGGTCCCGGTCCTGGTGGCAGCCTCCGTGAGTCATGCCACATCTATCCTGACCACCTCCCTCCTCTGAGAGCCCCTCCCACCTCAAGGCAGAAAGAGCCAGCAATGATTATTCTTTAATCAAGTGTTAATTACTGAGTGCCTATGCATGCCAGGCACCGTGCCAGGCTTTGAGGTTGCTCTTACGGAGCGGACTCTAAGCAGCCAGCAAATCACCACCAAGCAGACATGCAGCTACCAACTGCAAGAAGGGCTAGGGAGGCAAAGCAAAGGCCATGGGAGGTATAGGATGATGGCAATAATAGTAACAGCTGACACTGATTATTTACTACGTGATTCACATGGTTCCAAGCACTTTAGGTGGATGACATCCTCTTATTAGCCCCCCAATTCTGTGAATTAGCTCCATTTTACAGATGAGGAAGTGGAGGCACAGAAAGGTTAAGTAACTTGCCCACAGTCACAAAGCTAGTCAGCGGCAGACCTGGGATTTGAACCAGGAATTCGGACTCCAAATTCCCTGCTGCTAAGCACTGTATTTATTGCTTCTTAAAAGAGAGAGAGTACATTTGGATTACACAGGAGGTAGGGAAGACTTCTCAGAGGAAACCCGTTTTAAACTGGCCCTGAAAAGTGAGCTGGCCAGGTAGAAAACCAGAGTGTTGGAAAGCCCTGGGAAAGGGAAGAGCTTGGAGCCTTCCGGGAGCTACTAGCATCCCTGGATGAGGCTGAGAGAGCTGGCCAGCTGGGGGAAGGTCAATGACAAGGCCTCTGAGACTGGTGAGCTGGTAGTTCTTATCCACATGAAGTCAGGGGTTTAAGCAGGGGAGTTCAAGAATCAGTCTTTCCCTAAATAAATAATTCCACAGGAAGGAGGTAAGGTTCTTCCTTCCCTGGATGGCAAGTCATTTTGGTGAGTTGGCATTTGGTTCATGGGTAGAGCATCTAAGTCAAGGGCAGACTGGGTGCAGAACAGGCATCTGTCAGCTTGGACAGAGTCTATTTCTAGACTTTGAAAAGGGAGGGGAGAGCCGGGATACATCACGCTCAAGGTGGCACAGCACTAGTGTGGCAGGAGGGTGAGAGGCCAGTCAGCTCTGGAAGGGGTGTGTGTGTGATGCCTTCTGATACAGGACAGTCTGTGAACACGTTAGGCACCGGCATGCACATTTATCTGCGAGGGAACTGTGGCTGGCTATGGCTTATTTGAAAGAAACACATTGGTTACCATTAATCTCTGGTTTTTGAGTCCGAGGACTCCTGCCTCTTAGAGGGAAACGATTCTATTTGTATCATAGAAGGAAGGGTCTTTCATGTTAAAAATGAAAAGCTGGGGCACCTAGGTGACTCAGTCAGTTAAGCATCTGACATGGGCTCAGGTCATGATCTGGCAGTTCACAAGTTCGAGCCCCGCCTCGCGCCCTGTGCTGACAGCTCAGAGCCTGGAGCCTGTTTCAGATTCTGCCTCTCCCCCACTAGTACTGTGTCTCTGTTTCTGTCTCTCTCTGAAAAATAATTTAAAAAGAAGTTAAAAAATGTAATTAAAACAATTAAAAAGACTACAATGCACATCTTGCTGGCTGCCATGCACTGAAACTCAGGTGGAGATGGGGATTGTGGAAGCATCTCATTCTGCCTTAAAGTGGGCTCTTTGGTGGGGAGATTTCTGTTAGTACATACTTTTGTCAAGCTCAGTGACCAGGCCAGGGTGTGAGGCAGTGACCAGAGTGGGTGGAAAGCTGAGAATGTACAACATACTTAGAAAAAAGAGAGATATATCTGTACCTTTATATGTGTATAGAGATGTATATACTCTTACACAGTATAAGAGGTGAGAGGAAGTGAACTCTCCAGGTGTAAGAAGATAGAAGTCTGGGAGTGCTTCCTGGAGGAGGCAGTTTTTGAGCTGGACTCTGGGACTCTCAGGACAGTGATCCTGAAAGCCCCAGCAGAGCAGAGGCCTAGCTCTGGGGAAACATCCTACTTGTGTTAGATTCTCATGGGGTTCCAATGAGTCAAGTTCAGATGGCAGCCCTCTGGACCAAGTCCAGACCCCTCATTCTGCCCACTAAGTTGTGGGGCCGCTGTCCCCACCTGTAGGCTCTGGAGTTCCTGTGCAGATGGAGAGGCTTAGGGGCAGGGGTCTGTGGAGGAGCAGGACAGAGACTAGCTGTATTTGTGTGGCGCTTCACATCAAGGGAAACATGGTCAAGTGGCTCATCAAAAGTAGGGGCAATGATGGAGCTTACTTAGGGGTTCCTAAAGACCCCCCACACCCACCCTTTGGCTCCACTACTGTTCTAAGGGGCTGCTGCTCTGAGGCTGTTGCTGGGCTGAGGGATGTTCCCAACGCCAGCCCTCTCTTCTGTTCCACGACCAAGGACACAGACAGGCACAATTTTCAAGCCACCACGGGCTGTTCTTGACATAGAGCAACCTATATTCTTTGTCCAAATCCTAGCTACTGGCAGGACTTTTTCCTTCCACTCACTATGAGGCCCGTGAGTGCAGGGATTCCTGGTTTCATTCCCTGACAAGCTCCTAGCACGTAGAACAGGGTCTGGCATGTGGTAGGCACTCAGGGAATATTTGTGGAATGAGTCAATGAAGCTTTCTTATTCCTCCAGCCTTGGGACTCCCAGCAGATTTTCATGAACCTCAGTTGGCATTTATTGAGTTCATTCCTGTGCTGGGTTGAATGGATTTTTAGAGCTACAATAATGGGGACAGTCTTGGACAAACTGGAATGACTGGTCACCTAGGGCTAACATGGTGCCTGGTGCAGGGTCGGTGCCTGATAGATGGTGGCAGTTGTGTCTTGTGTGTGGGAAAAGTACATGGGCAGGTAAAGGTGGCATTTACAGGGATTATGTGCAGGATGAGCCTGGAGTTGTATAGGAGAGGACTGATGAATTGGAGCCTTACTCTCTGGGCAATAGGGAGCCACGGTAAGTCTCTAGAGCTGCAGAGTTTCTTCTGGGGAGGCTTGGGGATTCCTATGCCAGAATCCCTGTGGGCTCCCTCTGGGCCTGCCCTTGGGAAGTCTGACAACCTGCCAAGGAGTGGGTCTCCTGCCCTAGGTCGCAGCAAGCACCTGCTGGCCCCAGGGAATTTCTTTCTGAAACCAAGTGCCAGGAAATCCTGGTTTGGCCAGTCACCATTCCGCCATTTGAATATTCTGAATGGAGCTGATTGCCTAAATTGAAGGTATTATGTTATAATGATTGTTATAATTAAAACTATTATCATCTGAAAGAGACTAGAACATGGGAAACCACTGCAAAGACTTTTAAAGCTTTTAAAGCATGTTTTTGAACCAGATAAAAAGCGCCTTTGTGTGGAGTGTTTTAAAGAAAGGGAGTCTGTGAGTGGGCACCTGTGGGCTCTGCAATGCAGCTCCAGCCGTGGCCAGGACCGGAAGCCTGGTTCTCAGAGAGTGGGTGGGGAGAAGCGGGGATATCTGGTCAGAGTGTGGCAGTTGCCCCATTGGCCCAGGCTCCAGATGTGGCCCTTGAGCAATGTGGGCAGAGGGGGAGCTCCCGTGAGGGCTCAGGCCTGGCTGGGACTCCGCAGAGGAGCACTGTTGTGAATATGTGGGCCTGTTGAAACAGATGCCTTGCATCTCTCCACGTTTGGGAAGGAAAGCCCAGCCCTGGTGGGAGACAGGGGGCCCTGTCTGGGCTGGGGGATGACGGGGCCTCAGGGCCTCCTGATGGCAGTAGGAGGGGACGTAGTCACGAGGGGTAGGCTCAGGGAGGGCCTGGGATGGCAGGACCCGGGTCCCCAGCCGTCTCCGGACTGGGCATCCTGGACCCCCATGTTCAGGCGACAGGGCTCTTGGACCTGAACCAGTGGGGATGCAGCCTGAGAGGAGCTGGGGCTGCCCCCTCTTCTAAGTCTGGTTCCTTTCCCTCTGCTTCCCTACCCCCACACAGTACAGGTGTGGAAACTGAGGCTCGGAGGGGGAGGCGCAGGTGAGCTGGTAGGTGGTAGGGCCGGGCTCTGGGCCCCAGCTCCAGGGTGCTGTGCCTTTCACCTTGGACCTCTCTGGCATCTGGTGATGGTGGCCATGCCAGGCGAGGTCTTCCTGGGGTTGCTCCTGTGTGCCCTGGCTCTCGTTTTGCATAAGCGCTTTGTTACCTTTGCCCCACCTTGGCTTTACTCTCCCGCCACCCCATTTCCTTCTTTAAAGAAGAAGTTAAACAATGAATACATGAAATATACATTGATTTCTTGTTAAGCAAGCAAACATTACGGATGACAACAGTGAACACAGCACTGAATTCAGATGTGTGTGGGTGTGTTTGTATACATGTGTATGTGACACGTAATCTTTATGTGACCCTATGAGGTAAGTATTATCCCCAGTTTACAGAAGAGAAAATGGAGGGCTACATAGCTGGGCTTAGCACCTGGTTGCCTGGTCCAGAGCCTTCGTATTTGTCTGCTGTGCTTATGGAGAAAGAAGTCCTGAGGATACTTTCCCACCACAGTCACTCTTGGGTATGTTTTCTTTCAAACCATTCTCATGAATTTACACATACACAGAATTTTTTTTCTTTTTTATTAGAGAGAGAGAGAGAGAGAGAGAGAGAGAGAGAGAGAGAGACAGCGAGCATGTGCACATACAGGGAAGGGGCAGAGGGAGAAAGAGAATCTTAAGCAGGCTCCACACTCACCATCAAACATGAGGTTTGATCCCACAGCCCTGGGATCATGACCTGAGCCAAAATCGAGAGTTGGATGCTCAACCGACTGAGCCACCCAGGCACACCCACATACACAGAATTTTTGTGCGTGTGTTTATGAACATAAATAGTATCATGTGGGGGCACCTGGGTGGCTCAGGTGTTGAGGGTCTGACTTTGGCTCAAGTCATGATCTCCCAGCTGGTGAGTTCGAGCCTGTGTCAGGCTCTGTACTGACAGTTCAGAGCCTGCTTTGGATCCTGTGTCTCCCTCTCTCTCTCTGCCTCTCCCCTGCTTGTGTGCTCTCTCTCTTTCTCTCTCCAAAATAAATAAATAAACAGTTAAAAATTAAAAAAAAATAGTATCATTTGGTATTTATTGTTTGCAAATTGCTTCCACCACTGAACAATACATCTTGGAGATATTTTCATGCCAACACATGCCAACACCTTACTTTTTAAATGTTGCAGTGTATTCCTAAGTTTATTTATATTTGAATATATTCCAGTGCCATAGACTGAATGTTTGTCTCCCCAAAATTTAAATGTTGAAACCTAGTCTCTAAGGTGATAGCGTTAGGAGGTGGGGCCTTTGGGCCCACAAGGGTGGGGACCTCACGTGAATGAGATTAGTGCCCTTATACATGAGACTCAGAGAGCTCCCTTGGCCTTTCACCATGTGATGACCTAGGTCAGCTGTCTATCAACCAGGAAGCGGACCCTCACCAGACACCAAATCTGTGAGCACCTCGATCTTGGACTTCCAGCCTCTAAATCTGAGAGATAAATAAATGTCTGTTGTTGGTAAGCCACACAGTCTGGGGTAATTCTGTTATAGCAGCCTGAACAGAATAAAACAACTAGTAATTATGAAGATGTAAGTTTAGAAAAGGAGATATAGCTTTGTCACCTGGCAGTTTGGCAAACATGAGAAGGATTGCTGCCATTAAGTGTCAGCAGAGTGAGGGAGACTTTCCTACTGCTGTTGACAGCATACCCTAGGCAGCCCTCTCAGAGGACAATTTGGCAGTGTCTGTGAAAATTTAAACTGGTGCCCTTTGGTCTTGGCCACCTAGCTTCTATGTCTCTAATCTAGAGACACGTGGGCATACGTCAGCAAGGAGGCATGTCTAGTGATGTCCCCACAGCACTGCTGGTAACAGTGTAACACTGAAAACAACCTGCTGTCTTTTCTGCTCTTTTGTCTTGGCTGGATCGTAAGCTCCCCGGGTCAGATGCTGGGTCCTCGGGTGGTGCACAGACTCCCCTGGAAGTGGGTACAGACCAGCTTTGATGCCAGGAGATCAGCAGACAATTTCTGTTTTTTGGCTTTTTAAACTTTTTAAGTCCCGGTTTGGAGTGCAAGTTTCAGAACCCAAATAGAGGCACTGGGCTTACAGAGAATGATGGTAGTGCCCTGCCCCCCTGTTCTCTGCACCCAGCTCCTGGGGAACCAACAGCTTTCAGTGTTTAACTGAGTTTTTCTTCTATTTCATGTATTTTCTCCATATTTCTATACTAGTTGACTTAACTGCAATTTCTTGGTTTTGTAAAAAATTTTAGATATGATCCTTTGATTTTCTTTTGTGGAAGGGGGGGATTTGTAATTTTATAATGTACACAGCACCCTCTCCTGCTACCCTCTGCCCCCACCCCTGCCCCCAGCTTCCCCTTCTCCTGCCCCTCTGAGAATGTTAAGTCTTAATTTTGGGTTAAGTCAGTATTCAATGTTTACATTATTATCACTATGTAGCTGTTATTCACAGAGAACCATATGTAGTATGACGATTATTGTTTCTTGTACCATTTCAAATTTTCTCAGAATGATTGCCTCCATTTTTCTTTGTTTTGCTTATATGAACCAATTACAAATGATTTCCCAGCTCTGTGACAGAAATGAACATCTCTGAATATTTCCAACCTATCCAGTGATGGACTTGTTTTATTTATTTGTGTATTTTTCTTTTTTTTTTAGGTTATTTACTTATTTTCTTATTTTTGAGAGAGACAGAGAGAAAGAGAGCAAGTGAGTGTGAGCAGGGGAGGGGCAGAGAGAGACAGAAACACAGAATCTGAAGGAGGCTCCAGGCTCTGAGCTGTCAGCACAGAGCCCAACGCGGGGCTTGAATTTGGGAACCATGAGATCATGAACTGAGCCGAAGCTGGGGGCTTAACAGATTGCACCACCCAGGCGCCCCAATCTGTGTATTTTTCACACAGCCCTTGTGAACCTCTGGCCTGCAGGTCTTGTCCAGACAGTTCTCTGTATGTAGCACCCAGATTCTTACCTATCTCCTGTTTCTATAGCATCCCCTGCACCCTGGATCCCACTTCTTCCTCTTTGTTGGAATTTTCTCTTCTTGTCTTCAGTAACTGCCTGAGAAAGGGTGACTAGGAGGTAAGTTTTTGAAGACGTTGCTTATCTGAAAATGTCTTTATTGTAGCCTCACATTTGACTGATACAGTGGCTGACTCTGGATTGGAAATCATTTCCCTTCAGAGTTTGACAGCATTGTTCTATTGTCTCCTGGCTTCCATTGTTGTTGAGACATCAGACATGTTTCAGATCCTGGGGTTTGTATGTGACCTGTTTATTTACTTTGGAAGATTTTAGGATTTCTCTCCAGTTCTTTGTTCTACATTTCATGGTGATATTCCTTGGAATGGTTTAAAAAATGAAAAAGTTTTAAATTGACTTTCAAAGGTTAATTCATGGTACCATACACTCGGAGGATCTGTTAACTCTTGGAACACATTTCTTTCAGTTCTGGAGCAATATCTTGTGTTAGTGTTTGATAACTGCATCTTCTCTGTTACCTTTATTTTCTTTTTTAGTAACTTCTATTAGTTGAAGGATAAGCTCGTTAGAGTAATTCTTGAATTTTCTTATCTTTCTTATTTTCTACTTTTTTTCTATTTGTTGAAGGTTTAAAAATATTATATATAAACATATATATATATATATATATATATATATTATGTGTGTATGTGTGTATGTGCATGAGCAGGAGAGAGGGGCAGAGGGAGGGAGAATCTTAAGCAGTCTCCATGCTCAGTGTGGAACCCGATGCAGGGCTCGATCCCATGATCCTGGGATCATGACCTGAGACAAAATCAAGAGTTGGACACTCAATGGACTAAGCCACTCACATGTCCCTGAAGACTGTTTAAAATTTTTAAGTAATCTTAAAACCCATTGTAGGGCTCAAACCCACAACCTCAAGGGTCAAGTGTTGCATGCCTCACTGATGAGCCAGCCAGGAGCCCCTTTTTTTTCTATTTTTAAAAAAAAATTTTCATATTTATTCTTGAGAAAGAGACAGGGTGTAAGCAGAGGAGAAGCATAGCGAGAGGGAGACACAGAATCTAAAGCAGGCTTCAGGTTCTGAGCTGTCAACACAGAGCCCGACGAGGGGCTCAAACTCACAAACGGCAAGATCATGACCTGAGCCGAAGTCGGACACTCAACCGACTGAGCCACCCAGGCGTCCCTCTATTTTAAATGGAGATTTTTTTTCTACTTTTTCAAATATTCCACTGGTGAAAAAAATTTCTGCTATCATTTTTAATTTCGAAGACTTTTTTCCCAAATGCTCACTTTATAGTCCCCTTGTTCTTATTTTATGAAATGCAGTAACTTCTAATTTTTCTGTGGGTATTAAAATACATACATTATATATTTTTTCTTCTCTTTCCTGCCATCTCTGTATTTTCTTTGGAATTCTTTTATTTCCTGTTTGCTGTCATGTGACTTTCAGTTAGAGACTTTTCTCCAATGTCTGGTGCTCTCTGGCTCTCCACACATATCTAAGAGAGAGGCACCAGGTGCCTGCTGGAAGAAACTTGTGCTTGGTTGAGGCTTGATGATGAGTGAGACTCCGTACAGGGTGACAGGGTGGGTAGACTTGGCTATTTTCATATGGGATTCCCTGGTATCAGTATCTTTAGTTCTTTTCTCTTGGGGTGGTCATTTTCTCAAGAGAGAAATCCTTCTCTTCCCTGCCTGGAGGAAGAGCATAGGTTTGGCTGAGAACTTTCCAGAAGTTTAGTGAGAGAAGGTGGCACAAGTCTTTACCATTCAGTGTACAGACTTAGCCTTATTCCCTCTGTTTTTAATACGGTCCTTCACTCCTGTGCTCAGCTCTGTCTGCCATCCTTTGGTCCAGAACCTCTTTGAGCTCAAATCTCCAGAGAGTTGACCTGCCATCTTTGGGGAGGGTGGTCATCTTGTTAGGAGGTGTGAGTAGGATTCCTAGTTCTCATCTAGACTTTCCATGAGTCCTCCTGTGTTTAGCCCTATCTATGCCTCAGAGGTATTTGCTGCTGCTGCAAGTCCGGGGCTTTTTCCAGGTTCTGAATGGGCTTGTTCACCCAAACTCAGGCTTATGTTTCAGTTTTCTCTCATCTGCAAAGCCAGTTGGCATCTGCTTTCCAGCTTCCAAACTGTTGTTATTATATTTGTCATTCGTCATCTTCTCTTTTCTTTGTCCTGGTGGGTTTCTGTCACTTTAGACCTTCACTGCTACTTTAGAGGAGTTTTTTGAGGGGTAGGAGGCAGAGATAAAGGTCTATGTTTAGTCCTCTCTATTTACCCTGAAGATCTCATTTCTTCTCTATAATGGAAGCATGAGTAGAGGCACAGCTCATCTGTTATGTGTCCTCACAAGAATGGCTGTTACTATTTCCTTGCGGCATGCTGTTGTATGTTAGTAACAGAAAACCCAGCTCCAATGGCTTACACAGTAAAGGGATTCATCTCATTTAATGAGACTGTCTGAGGTGGGGCAGCTCCAGGTTTGGTAACAGTGTTACTGAGGGCACATATTCTTTCTATTCCCCACCCCCCCATCCACACTACTGGCTCTCCTGGTCACAAAATGGCTGCTGTGTATCCACCCGTCCTTCATGTCCTTGTATAACAATGTGTGCAGGCAGAAAGCATCCTTTCATTGTTTTATTCTCTTTTTAAAAAATGCGTAATCATTTTCTAGTCTGTGCAAGCTGCTGTAACAAAATACCATACCCTGGGAGGAGGGCAGCTTAGAAACAGCAAGCAGGTATTCCTCACAGTTCTGGAGGCTGGTGTGTCTGGAATCATGGCACCAGAAGATTCTGTATTTGGTGAGGGTTTTCTGGTTCATAGGTGGCTGTCTTTTCACTGTTTCCTCACTTGGCTGAAGTGAGTCTCACTTGGCTAGGCAGGGACTCTTTTATAAGGGCACTAATCCTGGGCTCTGTCCTTATGATCTAATTATCTCCCCAAAGTCCCACTGCCCAAATACCATCACCTTACGGGTTAGGATTCCATCACAGGAATTTTGGGGAAACACAAGCATTCAGATTATAGCAGATTGTTTGAATATATGTTACACAACCTGGCAAATCTAAAACACTTAAAAGGTATACAATAAAAAGTCTCTCTATTACTCCTATCTACTTACTAACAGGACTTTCTTGTTTATTCTTCCAGAATCTTTTTAAAAAAAGATTTTATTTATTTATCCTTTTTTTTTTTTTTTTTTTTTTTTTTAGAGAGAGAGCATGCATGAGTAGGGGAGGGGAGCAGAGAGAGAGAGAGAGAGAGAGAGAGAGAGAGAGACAGAGGGAGAATCCTAAGCAGGCTCCACGCTCAACACAGGGCCCAACACGGATCTTGATCTTACAGATCACAACACAAGCCAAAATCAAGAGTTGGACACTTAATAGACTGAGCCACTCAGGTGCCCCAAAAAGATTCTTTTAAAGTAATCTTTACATCCAATGTGGGACTCAAGCTAACAACCCCCAAATCCAGAGTCTTGTGCTCTACTGACTGAGCTCTACCAGCTAGGCTCCCTCTTCCAGAATCTTTTTATATAATGAGGCATATTAAAGCGAATATGAATGTGTGGTTTTATCTACCTCACGTCCATTTTTTTTCCCAAATGGTAGTGTACCCTAAAAATTTTTGGATACTGCTTTTTTTTCCACCTAGTGAAATATTTTGGTATACAAGGTACATCCTTAATATTTTATAGCTGTGTCATATTGTGTTATATGCATGTAATCTAATTTGTTGAACCAGTCATCTCTTGATAGACATTTCAGTGGTTTCCATATTTGCTATTATAATACCTTCTACAAATTTGTTAGTTTTCCTCCAGGATAAATTCCCAGAATTAGAGCTGCTGGGGCAAAAGGCATATGTATTTGTGACCCTGACAGATGTTGCCAATTGCCCTTCCTGGGGTTTATACCAGTTTATCCCACCAGCCGTGTACAAAGGGCCTGTTTCTCATACAGCAACCGAGTATGTTCTCAGCTTTTTGGATTCTTGCCCATCAAATAGGTGAAAAATGGTCCTGTGTCTCTATTTAAGAGCTAAGAAATCATTCCCGGGAGCTTCTCTGGCACATTTGTTCTCCTGAGCAATGTCTCCTTGATCAGAACTTTGTAATGTGCCTCTTCCTAAACTGGTTGTCAGCAAAAGGAATGAAATGACTAATTGGTTTAAGGTTAATCCAGATTAACATCCTGTGGTGGGGCTGGGACAGGGGCCAGCCTTCATACTGTATGGGTGTCTGGATGATACTGGGTTCTGTTAGCAAGGGAGATGCTGCCAATGCTATTGGTAGCATCCAGCAGTGTGTGGGGCCATTTTCCTGGTGCACCCTCCTGCTAGAGAGCTTGGCCTCATACCTGTGCCTCCAAGGTCAGGCAAGGCTGCTTCTAGGAATCCTCATTCTCATGTGCTCAAAGCTGCTTGGCTGCCTGGGGTAGGGAGATGCTCTGTGGTTGTGGAAATAGCCTGATCTCTGATCAGATCCAATATATTGATTGCATAAGCCAGGTCAGAGAAGCATCTAGGCTTTAGAATTGGCAGCCCTGGGTTCAAAGAGCCTCTCTGAGCCTCAGTTTTCTCAGTTGTAAACCTGGGCTGGGAACTTCTACTATAGTGGCTATAGGGAGGTTGAGAAGTATGTATATCATGTGCCTAGCCCAAAGCCTAGGCTATTCAGCAGAGGACAGGTCTCCTGTCTCCCAGAAGGCAGGAAAGAATATTCTAGCAGCTGTGGCCTTGGGTCTTGAGCTCAATTGTCCATGTCCCCAGGCTCAGCCAGAACCTCAAAAAAGGTGCTCGATCTATGCTTGTTGAATGAATCAGAGAACAGCGATAAATTAGTGCAAAAGCTGCTGCTACATATCCTGACAGTATTTGGCTTTTCGGCCACATTGAGGCAAAATTTCCCTTGATACCAATCTGCATTGAATCACTTACACATGCTGTGCCTTCCGATGACGTGCACTGTTTATCTACACCATCAGCTCCATATTGATTTATCAATGCCCATTTTGCACGAGGATCAATGGCTTAATTGTGTCTCTGCAGACACGAGTATACAACCTGCGTGTCATGTAGAGCACAGCCCTGAGTTGAAAATTTGCTGAAGCTTCTGTGTGCTTCTTGTGAGTTTCCCTCATGGTGCTGCTTCAATGGACAGTTCCCAAGACCTGAGTGACCAGCCATCAGCACTGTCCTGGCAGAGGTCAGGACCCTGAGAGACCTGGTGACTGTACTGGGTGTGTGTGAAGGTGTCCAAGTGGATGAGGGAGAGTCACCTTATCGGAAGGGCTTTTGGTGGGGGGTGGCTGCAGGGCTCCTGTGACCCTTCCTGGGGTGCTGTTACCCCGTTTAGTGCTGCCTCTCTGGTCATTTTTCCTGTAACTGAACACCTCAGAGCAAGGATATGTTCTAGCTGGTCTGTCTCCCTAGGATCTTCCACACACATAGTAGGGACATGATGAAGTCTGGCTGAGTGCTTGAGGATGAAACGCACCTTTTCTGGGTTTCCTTGAGGTGCTTCTAGGTGGTATGGGAACTGGTGAGCCGAGGTGGTGGGGCTCGGGCAGTAGGTGGCGCTCTGTCAAAGTCTGCGATCAATGTCTGGGAGGAAAGGCATTCGCGAGAGCTTCAGAATTCACCCAACTTTAAAATTAAACAGAAAATGATGATTAAGCATTTTTAACTTTTTAACTCTTGGAGTTAATATTGAAAAGTCTTATATCATAACTGTTAGGGAATTGCAATCAATCAATTCAGAAAATGTCCATTTATGAAGCCCCTACTAAGTGCCAGGTATGGTATTAGCATGTTAATTCTGAAGGGAGCATTCCTCTTTGTGTAACACATCCCCCTGACTAATCTATCTGTATTACTTACCTTTTAGAGGAATACATTGATGAATTGCTCTATTAAAAGAGAATAAAGGTATTTAAAGTCTTTAACGGGAGAGGAATCGCAAAGGAATTTTTAAGGCTAACTTGGAATTGTGTAGAACTTTCAGCCCATTATGTTAATTTTTTTTTGCCCCAGAAGCTGAACAGCTTAGAGGGGGAAAAAAATCAACCTGTTCTCATCTTGTTGCAGAAGCCCGGTAATCTTTGTCTCATCAATGCTAACAAATATACCCCTAATAGCAGTTTGTGTTTGTAACAGTGAGAAATGCTTCTCTGGAAAATATTATTAGCACTTATATTACCTTACAGATTATACTCTGGCTCAACAGAGGGTCCTAGTAAAAATATAATAGCAGATTGCAGCCGAAGGGCTCTCTATTTTTTATGTTAGAGATGTCATTATTTTGCAAAGTTGAAAGAAATTCTTGAAAACAGAGGCCCTGCACACACACAGTTGCCAGAGCCCAGGTTTGTGAGGGGGCCTGCGGCTGGGGGTGGGACTGTGGCCTGCTGTGTCCTGGGGCATCTTCTCTTGCACGTAGGGGAAGCTGGGGGAGCTGGCGGAGTCTGTGGGGGTAGAAGTGGCGTCTCCTTCCGCAGGACAGACAGAGTGAGGATGGCTCTAAGCAAGCCATTTGGCCTGGTCCTGCTCAATGGCCATATTCCTCCCTGGACTGGCCACTGCATTGCCAGTTCCTGCTGTTGCCTCAGTACCAGTGTGGTGCTTGGTACACCTCAGAGCCTTCGCATTTCTGGATGACCCAAGTGTTGAAACTACAGGAGAAATGGGCAGAGTGGCGTGGCTAGACTAGATACCACTCAGGGGCCCAGAAAGCCCTTTTCTGTGTGCCTGGGGCCACCTCTTAAAGCCAGGGGCAGGAAGGAACCCAGGTTCAGGCTCATCTGAGGGCAGGACAGAGGAGGAGGAGATGTCCTTGGCCCGAGGATGCTGGTGGTGAGGCAGGGAAAGGTTTCTGGGGAGGGCAAGGGCATAAGCAAGAATTGAAGCAGGCATGAGGCAAGGGGTGTATGTAGGCCAAGGGGCAGGGCAGGGCAGGGCAGGCTTGACACGTTGCCAGGCTTCCAAACCCCAGGTGCACCTAGCCCAAGACCCATTTTCCATTCTTTTTGTCCTTGGATGAGCACTTAGGGCTTTTCTCTGTGCACAGACCCCTTTCCAATTCTGAAAGGGCCGTTCTCCACCTGCAGAGTGGGGGATGAAATGAGGAATGTCTCCGCAGACTGCAGTGCCAGCTGATAGTGGTTCTGTGAACACGTTTTACCTGCAGAGCGTGCCTCCTCTGCAGGTGTGCTGGTCGGGCGGAGGCCTGCCCCCAGGGGCTCACAGTCCAGTGAGGAAACAGAATCACCACGTGGGGTGTTGCGGTTCACATAGGAGGCTTAGCTGTCCATTTCTGAGTCCCCTGGTGAAGTGCAGAGCCTGGGCCACAGTGAGTCCTGATCTTGGTGAGCTGAAGGGTCCTGAGGCCTTCATGAACCACGGGTGGGGGCTGGAGCTGAGCCACTTCATGCTTCAGGTAGGCAGAGGGTTGATAAATAGGAGGGGAAAGGTGTGCTAGGGGAGTGCAGCAGCAAGTGCTAAAGACTTGGCGGTGGAAAATGCAGCCATGTCAGGGGTACCCAGGCTGTTGGATGCCTGGGCTGCAGGAGTGGGGGCATTGCCTTTGGGGCCCTATCACGAGGGCCTGGATGCCAGAGTGATGTGTCTGTATGCGCTTCTCCTCTGCTTTTCTGCTTGGGGACCTAAGTAAGATGTGCTTAGATGGGGTGGCATCCTGAGGCTGGAGCAACAGAGACCCCCGAGGATGCAGCTACCCCCCTCTTGGCTTCCTGGGCGGGCCTAAGAACTGCTTGGGGGACAAAGGGCTCCAGCCTGAGGCTGCCTGGCCTTGCAGGCTTGCAGACCATGACCGGGACCCCAAACCTTATTCTGGAAGGAGGAACAATACGTGGTGGTCTAATGTCAGTCTCCTGCAGGGCCAGGGGCTGCTTGTGGGGCATCACGCCCCTTGGTTGGTCGGGGAAGGAGCTCTGGCTCTCTGGGTGGAGCGTAGGATCTGGCCGCCTCTTGGCCCAGGTAACTCTACGCTGCGCCACTGTATCTGCATGAGTGTTCTCCCTCAGGCTCTGCAAACACTCTGGAGTCTGCTGCAGAAGATGTTCTGGATGCCCAGAACTACAGGGCTGGTCAGGGGTAGGCCCTGAGAAAGGGCCCTTCAGGCCGCAAGCAGGCTCCAGACCCTGCCAGCCCACCCTGTGTGCAGTGTGAAGTGTTCTGAGGGCAGGGGTGGGAAATCAATGATCCAGCTCTGTTCTTTGCTTACAAATATGAGGCTGAACGCCCTGCCTCTCTTCAGTGCCACCACACGTAACTTACCTCCTGGTGCTGAAGTCAGGGAAGCATCCAGGATGGGATGATTGCTCAGGGAAAGAACAAAGAAAAATAACCACCTTTTACCAAGCAAGGGAATGGGGAAGGAGCTCCAGTGGAGCAAGGGAGTTGGTAAAGCGGGAGAGAGTAATGGTCACTAATCAGCTTTGGAGCATGAGAACAAAACTGGGAACAGCCAGTTTTTGTCTGAGTGACAGCATCGCAAACTCCCCACTCAAGGCCCTTCTGGTTCTGGTTCTGGTCACTCCTCTCTCCTCCCCTCACCCCAAGTGGCTGCTCTGACTTTCCCAGACCCCCACTGGCTTGGTCAGGCTGGCTCTCCAGAGCAGAGGAGTTCTGATGGTTCCTTCTGGACCCAGAGCTCACCCTGTCCCCTGTGGGGACACTGCATGATGGTTGGGTCTCTGGGGTTTGGGACTATCATTTTTTTTTTAATTTTTCGACGTTTATTTTTGAGAGAGAGAGAGAGAGAGAGAGAGAGAGAGAGAGAGAGAGAGAGAGAATAAGCAGGGGAGGAGCAGAGAGAGAGGGATACACAGAATCCAAAGCAGGCTCCAGGCTCTGAGCTGTCAGCATAGAGCCCTAAACCGGGCTGAACTCATGGGCTGTGAGATCATGACCTGAGCTGATGTCTGATGCTTAACAGACTGAGCCACCAAGGCGGCCCTAACATGTTTTTGTCTCTTTAGCTCCAGGTCTTGCCTGGGGTCTGCGATGATGCTTGGGGTATGAATGAATGAGGTGGGAGGGGATAAATTGTGACAATTTGGGGGTGACACAGCCAGCAGCGGTGCTGTGCAGGTAGTGGGGGCAGGGCAGGGGTCCTGGCACAAAGTGTGAGTGCACAGTGCAGAAACACAAGTTCTCTGGAGGTTCTGTGTGGCTTGCAGCTGCTTGACATTCTCCTCTCCTATGGTAACACTGGGGCTGTTTGAGGGCATATATTTTTTCTCCCCAGCCCTATATCATCACAGTCTAGTTTAGGACTTGACAAACAGGAGTCAGTAGGAGATCAATAAACGCTTGGTGGCTAAATGAATGACTGATTGAACTTGGTGTGTTGTAAATGTATGCAAGCCCTGTTGTCTGTCTTGGCCTCCGTTTCTCCATCCATACACAGACACTGAGTTGGAGGGAATCACCTAGCTCTGTGAGGTCCCTACACTGTGACTTTGACCCTGGGCTCTGGGTGCTGTGGATTTCTCCAAGTCTCTGCCACCCTTCCTCTTCCCCCAGGGCCCAGAGAGGGTGTGGAGGGGAGGGAGGGCATCGTGGTTAACTTACGGGGTAGGGATAGACACTGCAGGCCCCCAAAAGTCCCCTTGGATCCCAAGGGCTGAGCTTTGGGGCATAGCTTCCACATCCTTCTATGGCACCTGCCAGGATCTAGGTGCTCAGACTTGTTGGAGGGCTGTGCCCTGGAACACATGATGGGGAGGGATGGCGCTTAATGGGGGGGCTGCCATGATTAGCTGGGCTCCGAGGGCTCATGGCTATAGGGGAGGGAAGGGGGCAGGAAAGTGGGCATAAGTTGTTTTTGAGGTCTTCCTTTCTCATGTTCCTGGGGTGAAGCAGGGAAGAGCAGAGTCCAGGCACAGAGCCTGATGCGGGGCTTGAACTCATGAACCGCAAGATCATGACCTGAGCCGAAGTCGGACGCTCAACCGACTGAGCCACCCAGGCGCCCCAATGCTTTTTTTTTTAATATTTATTTTTGAGAGAGAGACAGAGTGTGAGCGCGGGAGGGGCGGAGAGAGAGAGAGAAAGAGGACACAGAATCTGAAGCAGGCTCCAGGCTCCGAGCTATCAGCCTAGAGCCCAATGCAGGGCTCTAACTCATGGTTTGTGAGATCATGACCTGAGCTAAAGTAGGACCCTTAGCTGACTGAGCCACTCAGGGACCCTCTGATGCTTTTTATATAGATTTTCAAGTAGTATTTCTATTTTGAATTTTTGAATGCCCCCTGCAACCCTAGTGTCAGAGGGGCCTGAGGCCTCTGACTCCAGGGCCCATGTGGGATTGAGGAGGTGCAAATGCGTTGCTCTAAGCCTTTTCCTGTCGCTGGCTTAGACCTGGTTTTCTCTGGTCAGTCACTATCTGGTTTCTAACTTCTCAAATTGTGATGCTGTTTATCTTCCATTCAGTTTATACCTTTGTGGGTATTATCCCTTTATGGTCACTCTACTAAAATCCACCAGCAGACTCTGATCACACTTAGAAGGATGCACAAATTCTGGCCATGGCCAGCCTCCCAGCCTGGGCTTCCTCACATATCACACACAAGCCCTCTGATGTCCGGAGCTCAGCCTTTGTCCTCCTCTCTCCCTAAAAATAGCAATCTTCAGAATGACCTTCCTAGCCCATTCACCCATCCATCTTTTTATTGTACTCATAGACGGAACACGCTTCTGTGCCAGGGAGCTGGGGGGCTCCCAGTTCAGCTGAGGAAAGCAGTCATGTGGCCATGAGCTCCTGTTGGTGTTCCCTCTCCTCCTATTCTCTCACTTTCCTTCTGCCAATTTCTCTTCTCCCTCCCCTTGTCTGTCCGGGTCTGGCCAAGAGAGATTGGAACTTTCTGGAAGGGTTCTTGGGGAGGCTGGGGAATGGGACACTTCCCCTTGAGGCTTTCAAAGGAGCCCATACAACCTCTTTGGGTTCGGGTTTCTGTGACACGTGTAGAATGTAGAAGCTGATGATCATCTATGAAAATTCAATAAACCCGGAAAACAGCATCAGGGTTGATATCTGTAATTTAAAATAATGGATACTCAGAAATTGTTTCTCATTTATCTTTACTGCTAAGACGGTGGCATGAAAGAGACTTCATTAGGCGTAGATTTTTTGTGTGTGTGAAGAAAAAATAGTGTCATTTATCTCAATCAATGATGGATGCAGGAGGTAGCTGATGATTGTGGTTAATAAAACTCAACCAACAAAAGCCTCTGTTCATTCACAGTTTGGGACAGCTGAAGGGAGCCATGAAAACCACAGTGGGAGAGGTGCGGAAACTTTAAGTCTCATTCTGGTGTGAAAGTACTGCTCCTGGCTTTTTTAAGCAGCACACCTGGCCTGCAGTATTCAGAAATTAGGGGAGGGGGAGGGGCTGCCATATGATTGGGCCTCAAGCTGCATCTGGTCAGAGCCCCACCCTTCCCAGTATTCCTCTCTCCCCACCCAGGAGCCTTGAAGGGAAGCTGCAGGTGCAGGCCAGGTAGCAGCCCTCAGCTCCCACCATGGGCTGTGCTTGGCTGGAGAGATGCCTCAAGTGTGTATAGGTGTGTGTGCATGTGTATATACATATGCGTGTTTCTGCGTGTGTAGGTATGTGTCTGTGTTGTGTCCAGGATTCTCCCTCATGGGTCAGGGGCCAGCATTTCTTCGTTTGCAGTATTTCCACTCCAAAATTAAAAAATCTCAGAGTTCAGTTTCTGCCAGTGATAAATTGGCAAAGTGGAAGAACGTGCATGTGAGGGTGATTAATTAACTCCCCTTTGAGGACAAAGAGCACTTACTCACCGTCTTAAACTCTTCCACACTCCCTGCTTGGCTGGAGGTGGAGGGCAAGGTCCAGATCCTGCAGGGGATCTGGAAGGGGAGGTTCCACTGAAGCCCCCAAGTTTGGATCCTGTGTTGCTTTGAACATATGTTGCTTCTGTGCTGTGTGCTAGGCATGGGCTGCCCAGAGTCACTTGGGGGTGACTGTGATAGAAGATGATCAGGGGCACCTGTAGTCCCGTGGGCGCCTAGCTGGCAGGGGGTTCACAGGGCGATGTCCGTTTGGCTAACTTGTGACCTCTTGTACGTCTCACCCCTGCTTCCCCCTCTTCCTGCTGCACAGGCTGCTTGTATTTCTGATGTGTTTTAGATGTGGGTCATGTGTGTGAGCCTCTTTGCCCCCTGTGTGTGCGTGCACATGCACACAAAGACACACAGACACACACACCCACACACACACCTCGAAAGAGCAAGCTACAGAGCCAGGGACATCCTACTGTTAGGACACGGATCAAAGAATACTAATTGATCAAATATTAAATGCCACTTAAACGCTGCACTGAATAATTCACCTTTTCTCATGTGAGCAACTTTGCAGCAACTGGAATGGAAGGCAGGAGTTTTCATGCTGATAACGGTGTTAGCAGGGGAGGGGAGGAAATATTGTTTGTTTTCCTGAAGTGTTGTGAAATGTGTGAGGACCAAAGTTTTCACTTATTAAATTCAGTCCTGCAGGAATACGGTGTCACGATTTTCCATCTCAACCTGATTTTCAAAGAGTCAGGTGATGGCGACATGGAAGGCATTGAGAGGAGGGGGTGGTGGAGCCCTTAGTGGGAGCAACAGCTGCCGGGATGCGAGATGCTTTGCCTGGAGACGGGGAGACTCCAAGAACAAGCGGGAACAACCATGTAGTAGGCTGAAGCATGCCCCTCCCCAAGATGTCCTTATTCTAATCCCCGGAGCCTGTGACCACGTTCTGTTACCTGGCAAGGGACTTTGCAGGAGTAGTGAAGCTGGCCCTGAGTTGGGGAGGTCAGCATGGATTATCTGGGTGAGCCCAAGGAAATCACGAAGGTCCTTTAAGAGAGAGCAGGACTTTAAGAGTCTGACAAGGAGGGGCGCCTGGGTGGCGCAGTCGGTTAAGCGTCCGACTTCAGCCAGGTCACGATCTCGCGGTCCATGAGTTCGAGCCCCGCATCGGGCTCTTGGGCTGATGGCTCGGAGCCTGGAGCCTGTTTCCGATTCTGTGTCTCCCTCTCTCTCTGACCCTCCCCCGTTCATGCTCTGTCTCTCTCTGTCGCAAAAATAAATAAATGTTGAAAAAAAATTAAAAAAAAAAAGAGTCTGAGAAGGAGGTGTGATAACAGAGGCAGAGTTTGGGGTGATGCTACTGTGATCCAAGGAATGTGTACATCCTCCAGAAGCTGGAATAAGCAAGAAATCATTCTCTAGGGTCTCTGGAAGGAACACAGTTGTGCTGACACTTTGCTTTTAGTCTTGTATGATTCATTTTGGACTTCTGACTTTCTGAAATGTAAGGTAATTTGTGCTGTTTTAAGCCACTAAATTTATGGTAATTTGTTACAGCAGCAATTGGAAACTGATACACGCACCTTTGAATCTCTGGGCAGCTTGCTATGTGTCTAAAATAACACCACCGGACCCATTCTTGTGGGGGCACCTGTTGGAAGCAGGTATTCGTTATTATAATGGTAGTTAGTAATATCTGTAGGCACTTATTATGTGCCATGCTCTGTATTATATTAAGAGCTCTACTTGGGTGCACCTGGATGGCTCAGTTGGTTAAATGTTCAACTTTGGCTAAGGTCACGATCTCACCATTCATGAGTTCAAACCCACATCGGGCTTTCTACTGTCAATGAGGAGCCCACTTTGGATCCTCTGTACCCCTCTCTCTGCTCCCTCCACCGCTTGCATTCTCTCTCTCTCAAAAATAAATAAACATCAAAAAATAAAAAGCTCTTCTTACATTAGCCTTTTTAGTGCTCGTGTCAAGCCCATGGTGTCAAGGCTACTGCTATCCACACCATGTTAATTATCCATTGCTGCCTAACAAAGTACAATTAAAAAGCCCAAACATTTATTGTCTCATATTTTTTGTGAATCAGGATTCTGGGAAAAGCTTAGCTTGGTTGTTCTGGCTCAGGATCTCTCATGAAACTGCTGTTACCTGCCGTCAAGGTGTCTGCTGGGGTCGTCTCAGGGCTTGGCTGGCAGTGGGGCCACTTCCCAGCTCATTCACATGGTGGCTGGCAGCCTCCAGGCTCTCTGTTGTGGGCTGGAGGCTTCAGTTCCTTCTCCACAGGGCTGCTTACAGCATGGCAGCTTGAGAGAATGGGAGGGTGGGAGAGGGAAGGAAGTGGGGCAGGGGGAGAGAGAGAGAAGAGAAAGAACTCAAGAAGGAAGCCATAGTCCTTCTATCACTTAGTCTTAGAAGTGACATTCTATCATTTCCACCATATTCTATTCTTGAGAAGCTAGATTCAGCCACACTCAAGGAGAGGGGATCACACAGGGGCGTGAAAACAGGAGGTGGAGAGCATTGAAAACCATCTTAGAAACTGCCTACCACACCCACTTTACAGATGGGATAACTGAACTCCAGAGATGTTCAGCTAGTAAGAACTAGAGCTAGAATTGGAATCCAGCTCTGGGTGAGCTCAGAGCCCATGTTCTTAACCATCAAGCTGTCGTGCTTTTATGAAGTCCGTGTGTTTAAATACTCCTTCCTGTGTCTTTAAGCACTCCCGCCACCTTTAGACCTTGAAGGAGAGACTAGAGGTCTCTCCTTGGGGTGGTGCCCATGGCCCTCAAGTACACCTCAGACCTAGCATGGACCACTGGGCACTGCTGTGTTTGGTTTATTGTCTGTTTGTCCTGCTGGAAGGAGTGGGGAGCCGAGTGCAAGGTGGATGCGTTTTTGCATGAATGAATGAATGAATGAATGAAGAATGAAAAGACAGACTCAAAGAGAGAAGGGCGTCCCAGCAACATGGGGCTGCAGGATGAAGGGTTTTTCTGTGATTGGGGGGGGGGGGCATATGTTTCTGTTTGGTGGGCTCTCTGTGTGAGGTTTTCCTGCAGCCTCAGAAGCTTGCCCCTTGGCAGCTTGGTCTACCAGACCTTTGTCTCTCTGACACTATCTCTGTGGGCACCTCAGCACAGTGGGAGGAGGGGGCAATGTCTAGGGGTTAATGGGCCTTGGAGGGATCATTCTCTCAAGGGAGAGGATACAAGTCTGCGAAGTGGTATTTATTATACATCTCATGTGCCTCCTTCCCCCTTCCTTTTGCGGGGACGGGTGAAAGAGGGACGAAGCTCAGGGATCCCTGGAAGGTCACAGCTAGAAGGATCTAGAAGAGAGGGAGGGGACTTCACTAGGGAGGAGACTTCTTCCTCATTGACTTAGCACACTGAAGCCTTGGTGCCTTCTTCCTTCATGCCAGCCGTTGGGAACTTCTAGGCCAGTACTTCTCAAGGTATGGTCCCTGGACCAGTAACAGCATTACTTTTCAGCCTTTCCACATTATACCTTCTGAATCAGAAACTCTGGGGTTTCTTGAGTCTGGGACCCAGGAGTCTGTCTTAACAAGCCCTCCAGGTGATACTGACACATGATAGAATCCAAGAGGCATCTCCAGGCCCTTATAAATCCTTTCAAAGCTTTTAGAGTTCTTAAAATAGGACTTACCCAAAGTGAAAAATCTTCAATATGTGAATGTGTTGGAAAACCCAGGAAAGCAATAGGACGTCTACAATTACCGAGAATTTAGTATTAACTTACTGGTGTGGGTCACCTCATTGTTATGGGATTATGTGTGTATTCATAAACATAACATTTAGTAAAGTTGCAGTTTTACTATAAATATTGTTTCATATTCTGCTCTTTAAGCATTTCTGCATGTCCTAAACACTTATCCATGGCATGACTCCCTCAAAGCCCCATAGCACTCCGTTGTTGGGATGTACCTTAACTGACCGGTTCCTGGGCTGACTCATCCACTGATGTTGGCTGTGAACTCTGCTTACATAAAGTTACAATGTAGACGGTGAATTTCTTCAAGTCCCTGTCCCTCTGGGCTTGGAGGGTAGGACTGGTGAGGAGGCTCGTGAAAGTACAGGCATGGAGGCCTGGACACGGCCATGACAGTGAAGAGAAAGGGATGGCTGCCACGATTTCAGTGAGTCTCCAGAGTCAGTTTTGGGGTGAGGGGAGGCAGAGATTCAGAGTCTGTGTGAGCAACAACACACTGTAGTAGGAAGACATCTGATTCTAGTTTTGCTTGGGGAATACACCCTAAAAGACAATACCATTCTTTCTATGCACAGAAAAATGTGTGGAAGGCTATAAACCAAAATGTTAATGTAATTTCTGAGTGTTGATGTGATGAGATATTTTCATTTTCTTCTTATTGCTTATCTATATTTTCTGAATTTTCCATAATGAGCATCCATTACTTTTGTAATAAAAACACTGAAAAGAAGACAAGGGAAGTCAGGAGGAGTAGTCGACTTGGGCAGAAGATGCTGGAAGGTTCTTTTTTAGTTTTGCTGATGTGATGTCTCCTTGGGTTCTTAGACTGAGATGCAGGTCAGGATTGAAGGAGTGAATTTATGAATTTTTCTTCTTGAAATTCCCGGGAGGTCAGGGGCCAGCCACGGCATTCTAAGGCTGAGAGAGGGCCATGGACCTCCTGTCAGTGGATCGAAGGACCCTGACTGGCTCAGAGAAAGTGCTGGTAGGGAGGGGCTCTGCAGCCAGTGCAACAAACTCTTAGGCCTGCCGTGAGTGCGTATACATGTGTGCGTGTGTGTGTGTATATGTGTGCGTATGCACATGTGTGTGTGTGCTGATGGGGGGAGCATGGAGGCCAGCCCTCATTAGGGCTGCAGAGATCCTGGGGAACACTGTGGCGGGCCGGCAGGTGTCTGAGCCCAGACTCCTCTTCCAGATGAGGCTGATCAGGAGGGAATCAGGGCTATTAACCTCTCCTTCGCTTGGGCTCTCACGCATCGCAATGCCCTGTGGAAGGAACCTTGAAAGACAGCACTCAAATGAGTTTCTGTGACATCTCATCTGCTGCTGTAGGGGCAGTGCTATTTATTTTATTAAAGTTCATTACTTTCAATTATGAAAGAGACAGTTTGGTGGGCTTTTGTCTTCAAAGGAATTAAACCATTTGCCGGAGACCTCTCCTCAATGCTCAGCATTCCCGCCCTTTGGTGCAGGAAACAGTAGAGAAAACTTTTCTTCATTTGAAGGAAACACTTTTCCTCGAGGGGTGTGGAGAATTGGGGTTTCCCTTAGCAGAAGCCTGCAGGGGTTTCAGCTAAAGCGTTGGCCAGGGGCCGGGGCATATGGGGCAGTGTGCTGAGATTGCACTTGTGGTCACAGGTTTGCTTTGTAGTGTTCCTCCCACAGCATTTCTGCAGAAGTCCTATTTCAGAAGCTGCGCAATCCAGGGAGTGGGGAGAGGTGGGTTTGGGCAGTAGGGTGAGGGGTTCTTGAGGCCAGCACTGCGTGTGGGAGGGGAACTGGGAGGTTGCTCTTCCCTTCCTGAGTGGAGACTCCTCCACTCCCTCCTTTTGCTGCAAAGAGCTGGTGTTACTCATGTGACATCTCCCCAGACCACAGCCCAATTGAATGTGGCAAAGTTAGAAGTAAAGCTTGGATCATCTCTACCAAGTGGGTTTGGGGTCTTCAATTACTTTGTTGCCTTTTATTTGGACGTGAAGGAAGATGGGGAGGAGGGGCTCAGGAGGAAGGGTCTGCTATTCTGTTGTGGCTGGTGGAGACAAGGGTCCTGTCGCTGTCATCTGACTTCAGGCCCTGCTCATGAAAGCTGACCTTTGCTCCCTGGGACCTGTCTCCCCACCCCTGTCACTTGTTCCTGGTGCATTGTACCACCTGGGCATCCTTGTTACACAGATGAGGAGACTGTCCCTAATGGCTAGGAGTGGCTCTTAGCAAAGATGTCCAGGACTAAGCAGGCTCCCAGCAGAAGGTGAGGAGGGTCTCAGGAGGGAGCTTCTGTGACATACAGGAACTTGGAGTCAGGGAAGGTTTGAAGGTTGAGGAAGCCCTTCTCCTGGATTCTGTAGGATCTGACAGGGTCATCTTCAGAAGGTGTTCCACATTGCGGGGCTAGCAAGGGAGAACCCTTGGATGTGGTAGGGGGTGCAGGAGCAGGGAGAGATTCAGTGCTGGAGCAGGGGAGTGAAGGGCAGAGATAAAGTTGGGTCATCTGATGGGTACCCTGGAAGGATGATAGGGAGCCTTGAGTACCATTGTAAGGAGATTTGTCATCAGACCAAGGAAGAGGGGACCCTTGGGAGGCTTGTGAGTTTGTGAGTGCCTTGATTAGAGATAGCTCCAAGATATAGCTCATTTGATAGACTGCCCGCTGGGTCTGGGGCTGGCAGTGAAGTGAGAGGGTGTGGGCTGAGAGAAGTACCTTGGAAGCTTCTTGGAGAATGAGTGCCCTGAGCATCACCATGGATGGCATGGCCAGTGGTAAATCAGCCACATATGTCCCTAGTGCCCTGACTCTATTGTCTGGAGTCTTAGCTTGGGGCCTAGGGGCCTCAGTCCTTAACTCCACTGTTAACTCTGGACCCTGAGCGACTGGAGCCTCACTGCAGGCTCCTCTCTTGTCTTGGAGGACAAGAAACCTCTTGATTGGTTGCCTGCATATCTCCCTGGGTCCAGGCCTGGAACTGCTAAAGCCATCCACCCCTTCTCTGGCCCTTGTCTTCTGCTTCCCCTGTTCAGGGCCCTGAGTGTCAGATGTCAACATCCCAAGAAAACGTTTGGTGCTCTAAAGACCCTGCCAGAGAGAGGGTTCTTGGTGAACCTGAGGATGGTGGGGTGGTGGGGATGGGGGAGCCCAGGGCTGGCACTTGAAATGTGTCATTGTTTTATTAAAGTTTAAAATTTAATAAAACAAAATTTATGGGGAGATGTTCCAGCTCCACATACATCATTTGGCTCCTTGCTGATGCAGCATGTTGGGTGCACAGCTGTGCCTCCCTGTCTCTGGACATCAAAAATGGTAGGTTTGGTGGTTACAGAGGCCTCGTGGGGTGGAGGGCAGGCTGGTGGTATGGCCCACACTTGCTAGGGCTGGCAGTGGGACTGAGCTGGGCCCAGCTCAGGCCGGGCCAGTGTCATGCCTTTGGTGCTGTTGTTGAAGATCTCAGACCTCCACTCAGGTCACCTGATGTTTCCATCTTCACTGTAGCAGCTGGTGCTTGACCAGGTGTTGGGGCACACTGAAAGTCCTGGGACACTCACATGGTGGGGCTAGAGCTGAGGAATAAAGGGACAGACTGCAGAGTCAAGCAGCAGGATCCCAACTCTGCCAGTTGCTTGGTGGTGTAGTTTCTGAGCCCTTCTTCACCTGCAAAATGGCAGTCGCAAGAGATACTCCCTTATTGGGTTATGGCCAGAGAACCCCGTGGGGTGCTAGGTGTGGAGCTGGCACTCAGTAAGCACTAAATAAGTGGGTTTTTTTCCTTCTTTTTATTATGGACTAGATGCCACTGGGCATCAGGTCACAGTCCCACAGAGCCTTCAGTGAAAATGAGGAGGCAGATTCATGGACACTTGGAATACTTGGAGGCATGCTAATTACTGAGAGGAACTCAGTGTGTGCATGTAATCTGGGGAGGCTTCTAGGAGGAGGTGACTTTTGACACGGTCTTTTAGGGAGCAAGGAGGATTTCATTGGAGAGATCTAGAGACACCTGAAAAACACTATATCAGCCAGGTGACCATGGTGACATCACTGGTTATAAATCAGGTTGATGGTGTGTACCCTGGATATGTGAAGGGCACTTTCCCTCCCTAAGCTCCATCACCTCAGTCTAAACATGAGAAAAACATCAGATATATTCCAGTAGTATGGCATCCATCCTGCAAAATTCCTGACCACTACCCCTCAAAACAGTCAAGGCTCAAGGCTGCTAATAACCAGGAAAGTCAGAGAAGCTCACAGCCAAGAGACTAAGGAAAGGACTAGCTGTAATGTGATATCTAGATGTGATTCCAGAGTAGGAGAAGGACATTGGATGAAAACCAATAAAATCTGAGTCAAGTATGGACTTCACTTAAGGAAAAAAAAGGCTCTAAGGGGATGCCTGGGTGGCTCAGTTAAGTGCCGACTCTTAATTTCAGTACCGGTCATGATCTCATGGTTGGTGAGTTGGAGCCCCACATGAGGCTCTGTGCTGGCAGCGTGGAGCCTCCTTGAGATTTTCTCTCTCCCTCTCTCTCTGCCCTGCTTGCTCTCTTTCTCTCAAAATAAATAAATAAACATAAGAAAAAACAAAGGAAAAAAGGCTCTGAGCCCATTTTTCTGAAAAAGAGCACCTGGGAAAAGACGAATATAGGACTTTTGCTGGGGATGGGGGACTGGACTGGGGGTGGAGGTATTCACAGAGGTTGAAGTCTTCAGCTGAGAGCTGGGATTCCAGCCACCACTGACGTTAATGCTCACAATGAGAACTACCATAACAATAATAATAGCAACAGTAACTAACAAGCTTGCTAACTCAGATATCTGTTGCCTTGGGCTCTATGTTTCTCAGGGTGAAGGCCCATCAGGAAAGTTTACTGACAGCTTACCCAGCATGGGGCAGGGCTTCCTGACCCCCTGACTGACCTCCAGAAGTCACAACCTGGTGAGGAGACAGGCCTCCACAGGGGGTGTGATGAGTGTTGTGGAAGGGAGCACTGCCCTAGCCCTAGCGGGAGGATGGCTGGCAGAGGGGGAACCCCCTGCCTGGTCCTGAGCCTGGCAGCCGTGAGCATGTGCATGGGCCTCTGGGAGAGTGTGCTGGGGCCCGGGACCTGCTCAGAGGCCTCCCCTCCTCAGATACACCCATATCACCTGGAACCCCGCATAGACTCTCAAAGCAGCCGGGTGGCAACGGTTTTTAAAAATCAGAGAAGTGAGTACAGTTTGGCCCAGATTCCCAATGCTGAGAGAGCAGCGAGACATTTGCATGAAGGCCTTGGAGGGTCTGGAGCTCTCTGCCGTCGTTCGTGGCTTTCCTTTTAATCGCTATTTATTTTTAAATATCTGTCTAATGTATAATACAAGCTTAGGCTCTTGAGGCCATCGTCTCCCCTTTCAGCTCTGTTTCTGAAATCCCATTTATGGAGGACAAATAGCTTTTGGGTACAAGAGTCTTTGCCTCTTCAAAGAAGCAGTTAGCGGGCTGCTCTCTTCTGACTGTCTATCTGTGGTTAGGGCAACAAAGTGAGATTATTTTAATTCCATTTAAACTCTCTGGGGGTCTGGCTGTCTAGGGAGGCAGCTGCTGTCTTTGTTGGCTTGTTTTCCTCATAAAAGGTAGGTTTCTTGGGCATGTAGGGAGGGTAAGGCAATGGCACCAGCAGGGGGTCTGTCTCTGCCTCTTGGCCCCCATCAAGGCCTGAAGAACTGGGCCTAGCATTTCTCTGAACTTCAAAGAAGCTCTCAGCAGGATCTTTGTGGTAATGACTCAGGAGGGTATGTTTACGGAGTCTGTGATCGGTTGTGCATGTGAGTGCCCCAGGCCATCTGGTTGGCTGGATTTGTTAAGAACCTCACTCATTTCAGGAGCCACACTTTGTGGAGCACCCACTGTGCCAGTTACAGGCCACATGGAGATGCCAAGTCACTCCCCAGCTTGGTGGGGTGGTAAGTCCTAGGATATGGGAAACATGGGATGTTGGGGGAGTTCAGAGGAGAGGCACCTGGCCAAACTGGGGAGGGCTTCCTGGAGGAGGCGGTATGTAAATTGAGCTCTAAAGGATGAATAGAGGTTGTCCTGATGATGCTTGTCTCCTCCAGCAGTGAAGCATGGGGCATAAAGTCTGCCATGGGCCTACTTTGTAAGGCGGGAATGTGCCCAAACCCATGCAGCTCAAAGGACTGTGTAGGTGATGGCGAGGGGCTGCTGGCATCAGAGTCTGCTTGGAGTGATGGGGTTGTCTCAGGCTGCGGAGGGGAGACTGAGGGTGGTCCTTATCCTTAGACCCTTGCAACTAATTACTGGACAGAATAGTTTGGAAACAAACAGTAGTTATCCCCCAGCAAGGAGGACTCAACCAAGAGGTGAGGTAGGGGGGCCACCAGGGACCTCAAATGGTCTTTCCTGTGGGGATCCTCATTGGGGGATCATTTGGGCTGTGATGACAGGTCTCAGGTCTGTAGCCAGGATTTGGGGGGAGATGGCATGGTCATCAGAACTAGCTTCCCTTTCCCCTCGTGCGAAAGGCTCTTCTTGCTTTTGTTTGACCTCACAGTGGCCCCTTCCAGTGTCTGGGGGTGCTTGATTCCTGGCTGGGGTTTGGAAGATGTCTTTTCTGGCGACCTTCTCAGGAATGTGGAGACTGTGAGGACCCCTTGCCTGGGCTCTGTGGAGTATGACTGAGACAAGACAGATGGCCTTGGCCTGGTGTCTGGAAGCCACTGGGGCCCTGGTAGTGGGTTCACTGCCCCCTGGGAAGGCCAGGCCCTTGAGCTCTGTGTGTGCCTGGGCCAGGCACTGCCCTTTAGTGCCCAGAGGGGAAGCCAGGGGTGAGTGGTCGGCTCATGGTGTCTCTTATTGTGGCAGCATCATAGGACCAGGTATTGGAAAGTCCAGGACCTGGCTTAGGGATTCACTGGGTTATACTGTCAGGTCACATAGCTTGGCTTTGCCTGTTTCTTCTTCTCCTCCCTCAGTTTTGTCATCTTCAAATGTGGGTAACTGATAGTATATGTGCCATTTAGTGCTTTGCCAGCATCGGATGGTATTTCAGATCTTGTGCCCCTGTTGTGCCCCTGCATTCTGCAAAGTCCCCCTCCCCCAAATCCCTACCGAACCTCAGAGATTCAGTATCCAGAATACCCACTAAGGTCTGCCTCTCTGGTGACTCTGCTCTTGAAGCACTGGAAAAAGTCAGAGCAAAGGACTTGAAGATGAACCCTACAGCAAGCACCTCAGAATAGCTCTCTGAGAGATTGGGATGGGTGGGCAGCACTAATTTTATCTACTGACATTTGCTCGATTCACAATGACAGCAAAAAGCCCTTCCCTGATAGGGCCAGATCCTTCTTGGTGGTTTTGGAGTGGGGGTAGAGCCTCTGCTCTCCTGCCGGGCCCCCGGACACTCCGTGTGAGTATAGAGATGCCCCTGTTGGAGCCCTGTGGAAGGCTCTGGCCCCACACCAGGGAGCTGGGCATTCTTGCTTGAAGATTCTCTCCAGTTTTCTGTTTTGCAGGGAAGTGAAATAGCTTGTTTCAGGTTATGTTGTTGGCAAATAGAAGAGCTGAGGTTTCCAGTTGGGACTCCCACTGCATACAGCAAGTTTGCTTAATGTTTTGTGGCTGCAGTTGGACTGAATTTTGAAGGGGGCTGGTCATGCCTCTAGGCCCTGTGGTGTAGTGGATGGAGGGAAGGAAAGGGTCTTGAGAGAAGGCCAGTCCTGCTGGACAGGAGTGTGGTAATGACACAGATAATGACCCTAATATTGGGGTGTGAAGTAGGTTGCACAGAGGCTGGCACTGGGTGTGGTGACCTCTGGGGTGAGGATCCCATTCTAAATTTGGGTTCCCTAGCCAGTGTGGGATACCCAGGCAGACTCCTATCTGGTGGACGTGGCCACTGACAACTGCCATGACTAGTAGATGAGAATTCAAGTCTGGAGGAAATATACATTTTCTTCTCACTGCTCAGGTCTTGTTCCCACTGATGATTTCTATAAGATGAGCATATAATGGAAAGAGAAATATGGTGAGACTCAAGCCTATTTCCTCAGCCCAGGCATAAATAATTCATCTTGCTTTTTATGTGTCTACACGGAGCTTGACCATATGCTGGTGACTATTATTTCAAGGTGGCTTGGTCTGTCATTTAGGGCCTGGTGTCAAAGACCCCATTCTGTCTCCCTTCTGTGGGGAGGGACAGCCTTCCCCTGAATGCCATGACCTGGCATCCTTCAGCTGGAAGGGCCTTGTTAGCCTCCCTCCTGCCTTTGCCAGGGACATGGCCTTACCTTGTAACTGTTGGGTCCACGGGGTCAGCAGCCACTGGCCTCATGGGCATGCAGGGCAAGGCTGTTTAGTTATCCTTTATGTTTTATAGATGAGGAAACTGAGGTTCAGAGAATAAAAGAAACTTGCCCAAGGTCACACAGCCAGTAGGTGATGGAGCAGGATGTTGATCTCAAGCGTGTGATTCCTGAGGCTGTACTCTTAACTACTGTGCTATGCAGAACACTCTAGGAGCACAGAGGAAGGTGGGCAACCCAGCCAAGGGGTGAGCGTGAAGGAGAGAAAGAGGTGTTACTGGAAGTCTACTTGAGCCCTGTTCTGGTTACCAATAACCAACCACCTACACCCCATGCTGTCAAACCACAGTCATTTACTATTATCATTTCTCCTGGTTCAGGGGGCTGGGGGTTAGACCGGGCTCATTTGTGGGCTCTTGTTCAGGGACTCTTGTGTGGTTGCAGTTGGTTGGTGGCTGGGACAGAGTTCATCCCTGCAGGCTTCCTCACTCACATGTCTGGTGACAGAGGCTGGCTGCTGGCAAGGACCTCAGCAGGGGCTGTGGTAGCCTCTCCATGTAACCAGGGCTTCCCCATGCATGTCAGCTGAGTGGGGAGAAGGGTGGCCCCAGGGAGTCAGGCCAAGCTGCATTGTCTTTTCTGACTTAGCCTTGGGAGCAATTCAGTGTCACTTCTGCTGGACTGTTTCACTAGGAGTGAGTCACTGAGACCAGCTCATGTTCAGAGGGAGGGGAATGTGACCCCACTTCTCTATGGGGGGTGTCAAGGAATTTGCAGATGCTTCCCACAAACCCAGGATGAGAGGATAAGTGGAAGGATAAGTAAGAAGATAAGCAGAGATAAGATAAGAAGAGAAAGAGGAGGGGTGTTCCTGGCTGAGAGTACCCTGAGAGCAAAGGCTTGGGAGGGAGCTTGGTGGAGTGGAGAATACTGGTGGGGTGGGGGTGGGGGCTGAGAGGCACCACGTGGGCCCTGGAAGGCAGCTGGCAGGAGAGTGGGTGTTGTCTGGTAGGGGAGGCAACTCATTCACAGCTGTGTGGCTTAATTCTGATGGGTCTATTTCCATGTAGATGGTACCCTTAACACCAAAAGCCAGTTTGTTGAATTCCCCTCTGGGCCTTGAAAGCAGCTGGGGGCCCTGGTGACTTATACCCCAGGGCCCCTGGGCAGTAGCTCTGGGCTGGGAGCTTCACCGAGGCAGATCCCATGCTGAGTCCACTGAGTTCTAGAGGGGAGCCCTGGGCATCTGCATGTTCCCATCACCTACTGGCCCACTTCCGATGTGGTGTTCCCTCCCTCCTAGCTGCTCCTGAGTGTCCAGAACCAGGGTCAGGTAGTAACTCACTGGGTAGTGGGGTTTGCTTTTTCCTGGTAATTGGGGGAGGTTAGAATAAAGGGACGGGAGCTTTTGAGGAGAAGCTGAAAAAAAAGGTTTGAGGAAAGGCATCCTTTTGCTTCGGTATGAATCACTGCCCCTCAGCTTTTGAAAATACTTCTTCCATGCTGTGCTAACCCCTGAGGGGCTGCTCTCCTGTTCTTCCCTCCCTGGCACATACCTCAGTGCCCAAGCCAGCTGCTTCCTGACCCACTTCTCTGCTTGGCCAGGACTGGAGGCTTGGTCTAGGGAAGAGCCAGCAGACCCTCCAGGGCGTGTGAGAGAAGGGGTGTGGGGTTGGATCCTCTGTTTATACACAAAGTAGATAGTTTTCACACGGAGGTGTGATGAGGGCATTCCAAGGTGGCCCTGAGAGTGCACCCGCTGTGTACACATGCTGTATAACTCTCTCCCCTTGAGTGTTAGTAGGACTTGTAAATATGATGGATGGCACTCCAGTGATTGTGTTACATTGTGTGATTCCCCGGAGGAGCATGCTGGAGAGAGGGTCTTCTACTGGCTTTGAAGGAGTAAGCTGCCCTAAGGTGGGGAGGGCCAGGTGGCTAGGACCTGAGGCCAACTCCTGCGTGTGACCCCTGGTTGATAGCCAGGAAGAAAATGGGGAACTCAGTCCTAAAGTTCAAGTGCCATCTTGATCTTGGCCTTGTGAGGCCCTGAGCAGAGAATTTATCAGATCCGTGCCTGGACTTCTGACCTACAGAACTGTGAGGTAGTTAATGGGTGTTGTTTCAGCTGCTAAGTTTGTGGTCATTCATTTGTTATGCAGCAGTAGGAAACAAATATAGCAGGAATGCTGTGTCTGGGTTGAGGGTGGCATCTGGGCCCTTGGCAGTTAGGGCCTACAGGGGCTGTGGCTTGGGTATGGTTTGCATTGTGGCCATGGTGGCTTGGTTTGGTGGCCAGTTCTAGACCCTTGGGCCTCATGGATCACTTCCCATAGAGGGCCCGGTCACATGGCGACCCACTTTTTATGGCCTGGTACAGCCACATTTTATTGTCGAATTAGTAGGAATAACAGCAGCATTTTAGTGGCTGATTGGGAGTCATATATTAGCCATCGTATTAATAAGTGCACAGTGACAGGAGACCAGTGAGAGTGAGGAAATGAGACATGGTATTTATCCCCAGTGCAAAATCTTTTTTATTATTAAAGACACTGGGTTAACTGAGAATAGATTTAATGCTTGCCAGTAATTTTATTGGATAATCAGCAGCCCAGGGTCCCCACTCCACCATAGCCTCAGCTCTGGAACCCTTATCTAGGTCCACTGGATTCTTTGGAGGAGCCACGGGGCTGGGAGGTTGCAAATGTGGGCACTTTCTTGGGACTTCCTCCTGGGCCCGCAGGTGTGCAGGCAGGACCCAGCCTGTAGCTACCTGTGGGCAGATCCTGAGCAGCCCACACAAGACAGGGAGAGTGCCTCACCCATTTGGAGATGAGCAACATGAGGTCAGGGCAAGTTCTGAGGCATCTGAAGAGAAGGATTGCAGGGAGGGCATCAGAACAGGTGCACCCAGCAGAGGGCTGTGCAGCTGGAGACAGCCAGACTTTGTGCCTCACCCTGTGCTCTGTCCCTCTGTGCTTAGCTGAGTCTGCTGCCAATGGCTCAGCCTTGGAAAGGATAGGTGTGCCTGGTACTGGCTGGCGGAGCCCTAGTCCCTGGGATGGAAGAGTTTGGGCTGTGGCCACTCCAGCGGGGGAGCATGCATTCTGGGAAGGTGACTGCACTGAAGCCCCCAGTGAGTTCTTAGGCTTTGGAATGCTGGAGAGGAGGGCTAGAGGACACAACACTAGACAGGAGACAAAAGTATAGAGCTTCCAGGAGCTGTAGTCCAGCCAGGTCTGTTTCCTATGAACACATAAGCCCTGCAAACCTGCTTTTCTTGAGCTCCGGTCCTGCTCCCTTCCCTGCTTCTCTGTGGCTCTCGTCTGAAGGGTCAGCCCTTCTTTCTTCCAAGCCTTCTCAGGGACCCTCATCTGACCCTCTCTTTGTGCCTTCTACCACCCCTTCTTGCCCCCACTACAGCAGACCCTGGGAAGTAGAAGACACGTGGGGATAGGTGAGAGACTCCCTGTTGCACCGGTGACAGGGAGCATGGCATGAGAGAAAGAACATGGGCTTTGGAGCATAAGTGCCATGGGTTTATACCCGACCCTGCACTGTGCTTCCTGGGTGACATTGACCCCAGAGGCATTGATTTCTTCGAGTCTTACTGCCCTCAGCTCCCAGAGACGACTACCACCTCTACCTCCCAGGAGCTGGTTATAAGGACCAAAAGAGAAAATGAACATCTGTAAAGGACTTTGTATACTGTCTGGCACATAGTAGGTGCTTATTCTGCAGAATATTGTTACTTCTAGAAGGATTCAGACTCTTGTATTCTCAGGGGAACCTCCTGGCTGATATTGAGGTTAATTTGCTAACTTGTTTGTTCTTTCTGCAAGTGTGTGGTTCTGGGGTTGGTGATACCATGTGTGACAGGTAGCAGGGGCTCAGTGAGTATTTATTGAGGGGATGGAGACAGAGGTTATAGACAAAGTTCCTCCTCTTTGGGGACTCAGCCTGGGAGGAGGGGTTGTGCTTGTGCTTGTACTTGTGAGTGCAGATATTTTCTGGTTTTCCTCTGGCCATTTGATCTTATTTGGTGCCCATTACCAAGGAAGCCTCGATGATGTCTCCATCACTATGAGCCCGAGAAACTGCCTTCCTTATTCCTCTGTATCCTGACATGCTTTTGACCAGAGATTTTGGGGAGAGGTGACTGTGATTGTATCCTGCTTGGAAAAGGCAGTGCAGACCTCAGCCCAGTGGCAGGAGGTCAGTGGAACCTTGTGGACATAGACAGCATTAGCTTAGCCTCCTGTGGGTACTAGGAGGTCTCTGTTCCCCCATGGCCCCCCCAACCATGCAGTTCCCCTGCCTCTGTCTAACCCAGAGCATACACAAAACTGCACAGCCAGTGCTCAGTTGAGAACGGAGAGATAAGCAGTCATTTTGGGGAAATCCTCATGTGCTCTTCTGGGGAACGTGAGCAGGGTTTCTGGAGAGAGGGGCCCTTTCAGGATGGTTGATAGGAAATGATTCACTTACCTTTACACTTCAGTTATTTTTGGAGTTCACATCCTTGCCTCCAGGTTGTGTGTCCTGATCTCAAATCCTGCGTAGACTGCCAGCCTGGCAGTGTTCGGGCTTGAATAGCCAGCCTTGGAAGTAGTCCATAAAACAAAGGTTGGCCTGCTGCCTGCTGCCCTGAAGTTGAAGAGAGCAGAACGAAAAGTGAGTGACTGTGGCTTGCCGGGCCTGTGAGCATGTGGAGGGCATCTCAAGGGTCCAGGAGCTGGCAGCCTCTGGGGCCCCATCGACCTTCACTTTCAGAGGCGGAGACTAGCAAGTGTCCAGAACCCCGTGATGGTTTAGCCATTCTAGCGCTGAGGACTGGAAAATCTGTGTGATTGTTTATTGCCTCCATTTTTTATTATCAGCAAAACTTTAATTACAGCTCTCACTAAACCTCCCACCTTCTGCCAGCATTTACAAGGCAATAAATTTCCCCTTCTCTCCTTACACAATCTGAACCTCCAATAGGGCAGTGCATATGCGCTGGAAGATATTGATTCCCTGAAGAAATTATAACAGCATTTGTTCTCAAGTAAACACACAGAGAGGCTATTATAACACTGAGGAAGAGTCGATTGTCTTTGCTTTATTAAACAACTCAGCTCTCAATGGGAAGCACATCTAAATTATCAAGAGATTGGGAGAACAGATAGGCAGCGCTGCCTGGAATGAGGCTTCGAGTGGGAGAACTCTTCCCAGCAGAGGTTAGAAGGAAGGCTTTGTCCCTTTCTCCTTGCTTCTCACTCCCTCATCAAACCCATTTGCTCCTCCACCCCTCACCCCTGCAGTCCTTGAGCACTGAAGGGGCATTGATCGTGGCTCTCAGCTAGGGAGTGGGCAGCTCCCTACAAGCTGGCAGAAAAGAAGCTTGCACAAAGCCTGCCAACTGGCTAATGGCCCCATGTGTATTGGCAAACACTAAACACAAGCCTTTTAAAAACTTCTTGTTGTGTTACTGGCAGGTGGAAAAGGTTGATGCATTCATCAGCCTAATTTGGAAAATGGTACACGGCCCATCTTTTTGCTTCCAAACACCCAGAAATGCATCCCACTGAGCAAAAGAGTGATCAGCCATGACCTCGCTCCCACTAGGCAATTTGAGACAGAATATTTTATTATAAATAGCTTGGTTCCACAGTCCCACAAGAGCAGAGATGGAATCAGAAGTCTGTGGATGTTCTATACGATGTTGATATGTTCTATATAATGTTTATGGGGTGTTAATTGGCATCCTGCTAATAAAAGAATAACTTCCCCCAAATCCATTTTCCATGATTAAATAAATTCACAAGACAAGGATGAAAAAAAAATTAAACAAATACCTTTGCTGCAGCACTTTTCAGAGGCTGTATGTTAATATGCATTAAGAATCTGGAAGAGGGGAGAAATAATATGTACAGTTCTCTGTATATATATATTTTTTAACAGAATTCACATCATGTGGGATCAGAGTTTTTACAGGACAGTCTGTGGGAAGTACTGAGCTGAGGGAATAAAGCAAGGATAGACAAGATCATGGAGAAGCAGTTTGGATTTTCTTTACTATGTTGGGTTGGAGAAACCAGTCATAGGAGTGAGTCTGAGTCAGGAGAGTAGCAAGAGAGTCAGGTTGTGTCAGTTAGAGTGGCCAAAGCCTTGGCGAAAATGGTGCCTGAACTCTCACTGGGTCTCTGAGAAGATTTGCCCAATACTGATCTGATAAGTGGTGCCTACTGGAAGGTGGGTTTATCTGAACTAAAGGAAGAACTCCCAAACCAGAGATGTCCTTCACCAAAACATAGTCATGGCAGTCCTACCTTAATTAAAGACAACTCCAAGTTAATAGAGAAGGAATTACTATGTTTGGAAATGATATTCTAGTTTCTTTTGGACCAACCTGCTATCAACAACAAGTAGAGAAGCTGTGGTAGATTATATTTTCCAGATGGCCATATCAACATCTATTCCACACTGCATGCCCACGCATGTTATATCTTCTTACCACATGGCATTGACACTCCTGCACTGAGAGGTGGGTTTTATGTTTCTTTCCCTTGAACATGGATGGACCTTTGTAATAGTCTGGATGAAGAGAATGTGGTATAAGTGAAGCTGTGTGACTTCTGACACTACGTCATAAAAGCTTCCACTGCCTCTCCTTTTCTCTCTTGCCATGGGAGCCCTGGTGTGACTTAGAAGTCTAACTAACCTGAAGCCTCCATGTTGTAGCAGTAACACGGAGAGACTACATGGAGTGAGAGATGCCTGAGGAGCCAAATGCCTGGCTATTTCAGTCTTTCCAGACTAGGTACCAGGCATGTGAGTGAAGGAGCCTAGCCAAAGACACCATATCACTGCAGCCTTATATGGGCAGGCCAGAATCGCCCAGCTGAACTGTTTCTGAATTCCTGACCATAGTCACTGTGAGAGATAATAAGTGCTTGTTCTTTATTTGAAGCCACTGAATTTTGGGGGAATTTGTTACGCAGTCATAATTACTAGAATACAGCTCCACAAAATTAATGCAACCTGTTGAAGGCTTTGGAAAGCTAGCACAACAACAAAGTCTTGGCTCAAGGGAGCCAGTATTCTTGAAAGAAGGGAAACTCCAAAAGGAGAGCCAGACCTTTGGTGCTACTTTTACCCTCAGGTTAATTGTGAACTCAGATGCCGAGGGGTGGAGCAGAAAGTGGCTGCTGAATAGCTGAGAAGTTGAGCATAGCTTTTAGAATTTTCAGGGTCTCTGAGGGAAAATTTGCAGTTCAGGTCCCGCCAAGTAGGAAGAGCCCTGGTAAAATCCCCAAACTTTGAGCTGTAGTTCCTGAATAATAGTAAAGGTGAACCTAAAAAATGTCAGCCCTCAGACCAGCTGAAGCCTGCCTTTAAATCAGCTCAGCCACTGACTGGGGTAAGGTTATCTGTCCCTACTGTGTCTGTTATCAGAAACAAAAATGAATTTCCTTTTCAGCAAGGCAACATGATCTGGAAACTCATATTATCTCTACACTATCTGGAATTTACTAAAAAATAACTAGGTGTAGGGGAACCTGGGTGGCTCAGTCGGTTAAGCGTCCAACTCGATCTCGGCCCCAGGGCATGATCTCATGGTACATGGATTTGAGCCTTGAGTTGGGCTCTGCACTGACAGCGTGGAGCCTGCTTGGGATTCTGTCTCTCCCTTTCTCTCTGCCCCTCCTCCACTGGCACATGCACACATGCTTTATCTCTCCCTCTCTCAAAATAGATAAACTTAAAAAAAATAACTAGGTGTATACAAGACAAGAGCTGACTAAAAGCCAAGAAAAATATATGATAAAATAGACTTGAAGGGAGTCTGGCAACTGAAATGATCGGACATGGACTTTAACCAACTGTCATTAATATGTTCAAGAATTTAATGGCAACAGAGAGAATTCCTCCCAAGAATTGGAAACTGTAAAATAGTCACATGGCAATTTGGGAATTGTGAAACCAATAACTGAGACTTTAAGAGAGAGATTTAACTGCATATTAGATATAGTGGAAGAGCAGATTGGCACACTGGAAGAATTATGGGTAGAAAATTTCTCATTTGAAGGATAGGAAAAAATGATAGAAAATACAGAAAAGAGCATAACAGACATGGGATATAATGAAATGGTCTGACATTTGTCATGGAGTCCCAGAAAGAGGAGAGCAGGGAGTAGAAGTAGTATTTGGAAAGATAATGGACAAGAATTTCTCCAAACTGACAGAAACATCCAGCCACAGACTCAAGAAGCATTATGAACCCTAGGTACAATAAATTGAAAGGCATACACTTAGGTGTATTGCAGTGAAACTGTTGGAAGTGAAAAGGGAATCTTTTGGAAACTGTTGGACGTGAGAAGTGAAGCATTCAGAGGGAAAAAGGACCTTCACAGAGCAACACTGAGCATGATACTGGTTTCCAAGGAGAGGATGGAAACTTGAAGGCAGTGAATGATGTTATTCATGGTGAAAGAAAATTACCTCTGTGTTAGTCAACCTGGGATGCTAGAACAAAATACCATAAACTGTGAGGCTTAAACAACAGACATATTTTTTTCATAGTTCTGGTGGCTGGGAAGTCAAAGATCAAGGTGCTGATAGATTTGGTTTCTGGTTAGGACTCTCTTCCTATCTTGCAGATGGCTACCTTCTTGCTGTGTTCAAACACTGTGGAAAGAAAGGGAGTCCTGGTGTTTTGTTTCCTGTTTGTATAAAGACACTAATTATATCACGGGGGCTCCACTCCCCATGACCTCATCTAAACCTAATTACCTCTGTAAGATCCCACCTCCAGATACCTTCACATTGGATATTTATATTACATTGTAGTATGAATATCATATGTGTTAAAGGTGTGTCCCTGGTCATCATGGAGTCCTGGGATCCAGGCAGTGTGTTCTTGCAGGCAGCAATGCTATGTAATGTTGAGGTGTTTATTTCTTTTCAGAAGGTCAGGAGCTAGTCTAGGTGACTTTTATTTGGTAGTAAGAGCAAACCTGCCTGAACCACCTGGATCCTTCTCAATTCACTTTTTTGTTTTTTACAAGTTGTTTTGTATTTTTACATAAATAATTTATGTTCAATATAGAAAAATCAGAAAAAATGACAAGTCAAAAGAAAAAGAATCACTCATAATCCTTCCCCCAGAGGTAATTTTTATGGTATTTCATTCCAGTCTTTCCCTATTTTCCAAAACAGGCTCTAACTACATATTATTTGGTGGTTTACTTTAAAAATTTTTTTTAAATATATCAAAAATACCTTTTAAAGTCAACAAATATAGATTATACTTTTTAATTTTTAGTACCGTTTAATGTTTTTTTCTTATTCTATAATAATATGGAAAATACAGAAAAAAAGATAATTTTTTATTTAAATGAGACGGTCAATGCTAAATGCTTAGCACAGCGCTTGACACAGTAACTTTCAATGTTCTGCACCTATTGTTACTATTATTATTCTTCACATCAGTACAGAGCTTTTTACAGCACAGGAAACATTGGTCTTATTTTTTTTATTTTTATTTTTTTTTAAAGTAGGCTCCATGCACAATAAGGGGCTTGAAATCGCGACCTTGAGATCAAGAGTGGCATGCTCTACTGACTGAACCAGCCAGGTGCCCACAAATAAAGGATAATTAAGAAAATTGACATCTCTAGAGATTACTACTTCTATTTTTTTGTGAAAATTTCCAGTGTTTTTTTTCATGTACATATATAATTTTCCCCTTTTTTTCCCTGTCCCAAACAAAACTAGGCTCATTATGCATGGCAGCCTTACTTTTAATAGCAGAATAGTATTCCATTGTATCAATGTGCTATGTTATATTTACATTTCCTCACTTTTGGTCATTTACTT